>NC_134720.1:8910606-9213636 GCF_049634645.1 Pelodiscus sinensis | reverse complement strand
CTAGCAATAACCCCCAACCCTGAGCTTCCCCTCCCCCTTCTTCCCCTTGCTTCCCCCTTCCAGCTACCTTCTCCTAAGTTTCCCCTTCTGCTCTCCTACCCTCTCTTCTCCCCTCTCCTGCCTCCTTTCCCCAGTCTCACCAGTTTCATTCCTCCCCCCCCCCCCGCCCCAGTTTTGTTAAATAAAGAGAGTTTGTGTTTATGAAAATACATGTATTTTATTTGACGTCAGGAAGGGGCGTTAGGGAGGGGTAAGTGGAAGGACGTGATGGGGGAATGAGGCACAAGCCCCCAGTGGGGCAATTCAGGTAAGCTCTTAGTGCTCCTCAGGGTGGAAGCTCTCCCGCAGGGCCTCCTAGATACTGACACCCCCCAATAGACCTCCCAGATGGCAGCCTGCAGAAAGTGTAGCCAAGCTCACAACAACACGTCCAAAAGAAGCACCAGAGCGCCCAGGGGCGGCTCCGGCTCCATGTTGCAGAGTGCTGTGATGTCCCAAGTGAGGGCAACCAGAGCATGCAGAGATAAAATACTTAGCTGCCCCTCACTGAGGTAGGCAAGCACACAAGGCATTATAATTATGCCATAATCATATCACAATATCACTGTGAAGAATATGGATTTCAAAGTCATGGGTCTGTTCCCTCAGAAACAGAAGATGTACATCTTTGGATCACTCTGACAGCATAAAGAAACCTTAAAGTGGATGTAAATTACATTTATACCTACTTGAGCAGCGTAAAATCACCTCAGCAAATAGAATCCAATTCAGAGCCCACAGTCTTTAAAAGAAATGGGCTCATTCATGAAAAAGTAAACACATCTCAAGTTAAAGGACTTGCTTGCATGAAAGTCTCAGCTGGCACTGTTTTGCGGGGGTCAGTCTGCAAGGTGCTGATCACTTTGGCCCTGATCCAATAGAGCACTTATGTAGAAGCTTTGTTTTATGTTAAGTGAGTTGCTCTATTGGCACTCAGCTGCCATGAGCTGAAAATCCTCAGCATTACAAAGGGAGTCTGACCCAGATGATTTACTCTACTGAACCACAGCCAGTCGTTGCTCCTACCTGGAATGGGCTGGGATTCTAAATTACAGAAGCTAGACTGATCCCCTTGTGACTGCCAAATGGGCAGGAGATTGCTGAAATACAGCAAAGTCTAGCTATACTCCTCAGTGCCCTTAGCCTGCCAGGAATGCCTTGTATCTGGGGAGGCAAAGGGGTAGCAGTGGTGTTTTCACACCATATAGGCGTGTCTCTTCACCCAGAGAATTTCTGCCCCATTGGGGCAGTTCTCTATCCCCTTTGCATCAGTTGTGCCCGTCTGCTTCCCTAGTTAAAATCCAGTCATTAACCACTCTGTGTGGATATTTGTGCATGAGGAATAAGCATGTGATATCAAAGAGTCCCCCCTACAGGAGGAGAAGGGAGCAAGTGGAAGGGCTAGCCTGTCAATTAGCTGTCAAATGTTCAGGCCTTGTTATGGTGAGTTGGGCTATGTGGATACTTTGTGACTTGGCTGATGAAAAAGCTGAATTTTTTATTTTTATTTTCCTAGTGTTGTTCTTCCAGAATACCACTTCACCTGTTGTTGTTTTTAACTAAGTCATAGGAAATCTTTTTTTAATTTTAAGCTTAATTTATGTATAGTTTTGATCAAAATTATGCTTTTACTATATAAGCAACATTTGTTTGATATGTTTTTTCACTTAGGTTTTGTCTACACTCTGAGTTTTTGTGGCAGAATATATGCTAATGAGGGACTCGTTAGCATAAGTTGCGATATCATTAGCATATTTTCTGCTGTTTCTTTTTGCTCAAGGGGTTTTTGCATAAAAAGAAGCAGCATAGCCATTTCTGCGCAAAACGGAAGTGGCTGCACTGCTTCTTTTTGTGGAAAAACCCCTTGAGCAAAAAGAAACGGCAGAAAATATGCTAATGATATCACGACTTATGCTAATGAGTCCCTCGTTAGCATATATTCTGCCGCAAAAACTTGCAGTGTAGTAAAAGCCTTATATGCCTAGTGTGGTGTGTGTGTTCCATTCAAAGATCAAGACATAGCAATTTTTTTTGTTTTATGTGGTAACTGCATATGTATTTTATTGTTTTGTATGTATATACAATATATAGAGAGAATGAAACCTAATTCTTCTGTCATATACAATGTGAATAGTCATCCCCTTGGGAAATATTTCTTTTTCATAGTATAAAATTAGTAGCCTGATCTTCAGTCTTTCTTTGTTCCTTTTCATACGTTTTGTGCTATTATGAATACATTGGTATTTAATATGTTGATTTTTTTGTTTTTTAGAAATTAATTTAGTTTTGGCATCTACTATAATTGTGCCATGTAGCTACATTTATAAGCCGTGGGAATCTGTCTTCTAGCTTGTAATTTTATACTGGTCTGCAATATAATTTTTCAATTACGTTATCTTAGATGCTTTGTTTGGTTGATATATTATGAGACATCTAGCTTTCATAAGGTATTTGTGACAAAACAAGGCTACACTTTTCTGCTTTACATGATAGTCCTGAACCACCATTCCTGTAAAATGATGAATCTTAACAGGCATTGAACTAGCATGCAAGTGAATTATCTGAAAGACACTAAGACATCAAATGTATAAAAATACATTTTCCTGGAGTGTATCCCAATGGAGAAAAGTGGCAAAGAAAATATTTAGAACAAAAGGTTAGTTCTGATTCGATAGACATGTTTAGCATTGCAATTACACTTACCTCCCATGCTGCATAGTAATGAGAAGAGAACTTGGTGAGAAAGTTTAAACCGCTGAAGACCATCCTTTCACAAATAAATTGTTTTAGTAGGCCACTGCTGAAAATTGTAAGATTATACCTCTGAGTATTATCTTTTTCCACTTAAACATTCTCAAAACTTCTAAATTCTCTCAAATAAAAGTAACAACCTTTTAAATAGGATATACATTTTATGTCAAGATAATGCTTTCTAATGTAAATTATATAAAGAAATAATAGCCTTTGGAAAAGGAAAGTGATATTACTGTGAGTAGCATAGCAAAATATCTGCTTTTCTTTTTTTATTGTTACTGTTGATGTCTGCATCCCTTTTCCCTCCAATCTTGAATTTTCTACAGCTTCTTCCCTACAATCTAGAATCCCTTTTTTATTCTCCCTACATCTTTTGTAAATAAACTTCCATGCTCCATTCCTATATCATAAAACATGTGGGCTACGTCTATACTGGCCCCTTTTCCGGAAGGGGCATGTAAATTTCACGAGTCGTCGTAGGGAAATCCGCGGGGGATTTAAATATCCCCCGCGGCATTTAAATAAAATGTCCGTCGCTTTTTTACGGCTTTTAAAAAAGCCGGAAAAGAGCGTCTAGACTGGCCCTGATCCTCCGGAAAAAGCGCCCTTTTCCGGAGGCTCTTATTCCTACTTCATTTTTATTTAAATGCCGCGGGGGATATTTAAATCCCCCGCGGATTTCCCTACGACGACTCGTGAAATTTACATGCCCCTTCCGGAAAAGGGGCCAGTGTAGACGTAGCCGTGTAGTTATATAGTTCAAATTGACAACAACTTTCTCATTTGGAATGTTGACAAATAAATGGCATTAGCTCATGAAGAGGATTTGTCTACTAATCCAATGTAAATGTATAAACTTTTAATTTGTCATCTTTTTCTGAACAAATAGGATTGTCAGCCTATTAGTTACTGCAATAACAGGATCCATGGTTATGTTTTGTAATTTTGTATCTTTGTCTTAATGTGAACACAAAATCAAGAGTAATTTGTAGATTTTCTTAAAAACTGTTCTAAATGGTTCTTGTAGGAGCATAGATACAGTGCTAGAGTGATTCACTGGAAATGGATGTAGCATGAATTTCCAGTGTAGCCATTTAAAATAGGATCCAGTAGTATTTCAAATGATGTCAGTGGCAAAAGTCCCATTAAATTCAAGAGCTTGCGATTTGAATTCTTAGGGCTTGTCTACACTACTGCTTCAGTTGATGTAATTTACATTGCTCAGGGGTTTGAAAAAGCTATCCTCTTGGGCTATATCTACACTACAAAAACCCCTTGTGCAAAAACGGATTGGAAGAGAATATGGAAATGAAGCATGAGAAAATGCTAATCTGTGCTTCATTTGCATTGCCTCTTCTGGCAAATCTTGTAGTGTAGACATAGCCTTGGAGTGATGTAAGTTACATTGACTTAAAGAGGTGATAATGCCATGTTATGTTGAGAGGAGACACTCTCCTGCTGACATAGATTCTGCCTCCCAATTAGGTGGAGTAATTATGGTGGCAAAAAAGCACTCTGATGTTGACATAGTGCATCTTCATCAGACATGCTGGTTAGCCATTGTAGTGCTATCATGAAGACTAGCTCTTGGAAGGGAACATGCTTCTTAGTACATTTCTGTACTGAAAGTAACTTGCATTCTTCCCTGTGGTGTGTTGTGGGTACTAAAGAATGTATAGAAGTCAAAGAGTGCTTATATTTGTAAGCAACCAATTATTTGTGATGTGTTTGTGAATTCTTCGTGTTCTTTTTCTTTATAAAACAGTGGCTTTGAGAGATATGACATTAACTTCTTATAGATTAAAACAACAAATGGTCTAGTAGGACTTTATAGACTACAAAACATATAGGCTGTGTCTACACTGGCATGAATTTCCGGAAATGCTTAAAACGGAATATTATTCCGTTTTCAGTTTTTCCGGAAAAGGAGCGTCTACATTGGCAGGCTGCTTTTCCGGAAAAGCCCTTTTTCTGGAAAAGCGTCCATGGCCAATGTAGACGCGCTTTTCCGGAAAAGAGCCCCGATCGCCATTTTCGCGATCGGGGCTTTTTTCCGGAAAAGACTACTGGGCTGTCTACACTGGCCCTTTTCTGGAACAGTGTTCCGGAATAAGGACTTATGCCTGAGCGGGAGCAGAATAGTTTTTCCGGAATAGCGGCTGATTTTGTACAGTAGAGCATCGTTTCTTTTCCGGAAATTCAAGGGCCAGTGTAGACAACTCGCAGCTTATTCTGGAAAAGCGGCTGATTTTCCGGAATAAGTGGCCCAGTGTAGACACAGCCATAAAGTGCTACCAGACCATTGTTGTTTTTTTCTGTAACAGACTAACTTGGCTACCCCCTGAAGCTTCTTATAGATGAGTAGATTTCCATAAAAGATTTTCTTGTTGAAAAATTACTTCTTTCCAACAACAAATTTGTATTATGAAAAACTGTTGTCCTTTAATTTTCGTGAAAGATTTTTGCTTTAAAAAGTATTGAAAACATTATCAATATGGTTTTCAATGTGTTTTCTATACTGAGAACTGTATTGCGTAGGCTTTTCTTGCAAGACCTACTGTCTCTTGAGAAGTTCCCAAGCCAGATTCCTGGAACCTTTAATATTTTGAAATAAATTAGTAAATAAACCCATGACAAAGCAAGTCATTTTCCGTAAAACCTTTTTCAATGAAAACTGTTGAAAACCTGGGAAAGTCCTGCTGAACATACCAGTAATTAAACCAGACTCAGAGTCAAGAGTGCTTCCCACATGTCTGCAAAACGTAAAGCAATATTCAGTCAAGTATCACTGTTACCTCTGTGGGGATCAGGGAAGACTGATTGCATTATGATTATCTTGGGTGTAATTGCCTAAGTTTCTTTTTAATGATACTCCATTTGCAAGTGAAATAGATGCAAGTCATGGGTGGCTGGGGTAGAGGGATGAATTTTGTGCAGCATAATGAAGGAATAAGTCTATTCTTAAACTGTTGATGAGGAAGACCAGGAAACCTTTGAGAGAAGCATGTGTGGATCCTGATTTGGGTGTTCACTCTTATGGCCAGTGAATTCTTTCCTCTCCTGGTTTTGTGTCCAAAATCAAATGTCAGAGAAGAACACTGGTCCTGTGGCATTTATCCTCCTTCATCTTTGTAATTTGTTCATATCATATTTTAAAAGGGCATTGTAATTAAATGTTTGCATTTGTTTTGTTTTTAATTCCGCTTTGAGCTTATTTCTCACATAATGACCCTATCATTTCCTTTCACACAGGATAGTAACAAAGTATGTAAGTTATATATAGGCAGTTTGTCAATTCTAACATAAATAGCTATTTTGCTTTCTCCAACTAAAAATGGATCTACCATTTTCGAGTATTAGCCAGCATCTTAACTGTCTATGTTTTGGATCAGGTAGCTGGTGAGTTTTGTAAATAACTGCATGATCCCTCATTGTTCCCTTAATGACAAATCTTGATCTTTCCATTGCAAAGTGTTGCAGTGAGATCTCAGACATGAAGACGTTCAGATGATGTTACAACAGAAAGCAGGAAGTGTGTGATTTCATGGGAATAATCTTTACAAATATTGAAGGAAACAAACACCACGCCTGTTTGACCAAATAGGATGATAAGCTAGTTTTCATTCATTTGCAGAAGAGTGTGCTATATTTGTTAATAATTTTATTGCAGCAATATTTGTACATCCTAAACATAACAGACCATATCTTCTGCTGGAGGAAATCTCTGTAGTTCCAGAGAGTTTGATAGAATTAAACCAATTTACACCACTTGAGGATCTGGAGCTATACATCTTCCTGCAGTGTTTTTGCAGGAAATCGTTACAAATTACAGTTTGCTGCCTCTTCAGATGGTGTCACTCTGCATACATGCCTAAAAGAAGCTCCCTTAACATGGGATTAAGGATGGCTTTTAGTCATGTATTCTACAAAGGCATGTTTTAAATTTTGTGCTGTCACTCGAACAACTGCAACAGAATCACTCAGAATGATGATTTAAGATTTTTGGATATCTACAAAAACATTACGGCTGTGTCTATACTGGCATCCCTTCCGGAAAAGGGATGCTAATGTAGCACGTTGGAATAGGCAAATCCGCGGGGGATTTAAATATCCCCCGCGACATTTGCATTAACATGGCTGCCGCTTTTTTCCGGCTTGGGGAAAAGCCGGAGAAAAGTGCCAGTCTAGCCGTGATTCTCCGGAAAATAAAGCCTTTTCCGGAGGATTTCTTATTCCTACTTTCCTTTCAAGTAGGAATAAGAAATCCTCCAGAAAAGGCTTTATTTTCCGGAGAATCACGGCTAGACTGGTGCTTTTCTCCGGCTTTTCGCCAAGCCAGAAAAAAGCGGCAGCCATGTTAATGCAAATGCCGCGGGGGATATTTAAATCCCCCGCGGATTTGCCTATTCCAACGTGCTACATTAGCATCCCTTTTCCAGAAAGGGGTGCCAATGTAGACACAGCCTACAGGAATGAAAATTATTTTGAGATCAAAACTCTGCAGAGTACTTTCTGTTTCATATGTCTTGTTGAATTTCTCCAAAATCTTGCAGTAGTCACAGAGCAGAGAATAGATAAATTCCCAAAGAAATAGCATTTAAAAACTTAATCAGTTACAAGCATTTCCACTCTGACACCGATAGCCTTTGCCCAGGAATCAGATTCCTAAACAGATGCAAATTCTGTATTTTTGTTAATCATATACTCTGCCTTACCCTACTCTTACTTGTATTCATTAGAGCAAGTGGAGATTTCTCCTCCTGAATATTTCTTCAGATAATTCACCATGACTTTTTCCCATACTGACTTGTTGAAGGGATGTGCATGAGCCCTTCAAAATGGGAGAATTTAGAACCAACGTATTTTATACTTTCAGATTCATTCAGGACTATAGAAATCTTAATCTTGGTTGATGGGTCCTTTTTCCATTGATGCTTAGGGTACAAGGAGTTGCTGTAGATCAGTGTATTAACCTTAAGTGCATGTCTCTGGCCCAGGTGTGGGCAATAATTTTTGTTGCGGGGCCACTTCAAGATTTTGGAAAGTGATCAAGGGCTGCACTTTTCTGTGGAGGGCGTGTGTGGTCTAGGATGGAGATTGTGTGCAGAAGGGCTCATGAAGTAAGGGACTGGGGTGCAGGAGATAGTGTGAGGTCTGGGAGGAGTTTGGGTGAAAGAGGAGGTTGTGACCTGGGTCAGGGGATTGGAGTGTAGGGTCAGGGAGGGAGTATGGGTGCAGGAGAGGATTCTGGCCCGGGGAGAGGAGCTCTAGAAGGAGGTGTAAAGTCTGGGAGGGGATTGTGACCTGGGAGAAGGGGAAAAGGGGTGCAGACTATGGAGGGTTTGGGTGGTGACCCGGTGCAGCAGATTGAGGTGCAGGATCTGGGAGGATGTTTGGGTGCAGGAGAGGATTCTGGCCTGGGGGAGGAGTGAAGGAGAGGGTTCAGGGTCTGCAGGCCCGACCACAGGGTTTGCAGGGCCCGGGCGGTGGATGGTGACTTTTCAGCAAAGTGGGGCCCCGAAAGCGCGGGGCCCAAGGCACTTGCCTTGCTCACCTTGTCCTAGGGCTGGGCCTGACTGTCTGGGAGGGAGTTGAGACCTGGGGCTCGGGGATGTAGAGGGTTTGGACGGTGACCTGGGGGAGGGAGTTGGGGTGCGGGAGGGGCACGGATGCCAGAGGTAGGCTCTGACTGGGAGGCGCTTACCTAAGCCAGCAGCCCTTCAGCACCCTCAAGGCAGGTTGGGCTCCCTGCCTGCTGCAGCTCCAGATCACTTTAAACTGCAGGCTTGTTCCCTCCATGTGGCTCTCAGCTCTGGGAAGGGAAAAGAGGCTTGTGCTGCCCTCATCCCCAGCCCAATCACTCAGCTCCTATTGGCTGGTTGTTTTCAGCCAGTAGGAGCTGAGAGATTGGCTGGGGTCAGTTCCTATTGGCCGGTTGTTTCCTGCCTATAGGAGCTGAGGATTAGACTGGGAGCCGGGAGATCACACAAAGCCTCCCCCTTCCCACAGAGCAGAGAGCCGCACTGGCTGCACTTTAAACCTCAGCAGCTGCGTGCCTGAGGGTCCTGGCAGGGTGGTCCACGGGCCGAATCCTGTGGCTTGGCAGGCCGAATATGTCCCCCGGGCCGTAGTTTGCCCAGCCCTGCTCTAGCTCCATTGCATCATAAAAATGCAGCTACAGTGGGGCAGCATGTTGGTAGAATTGTCAGTCTGATGGTCTAGTTTTGATGAGTTTGATAAATGTCTAAAATCAGGTTGGCTTAGTTAAATGTCAATAAGAGCTACTGTAAATTGCTTTATATTGAAATTGAATTTAACAAATGCCATTGAAGTTTTAGAATAAGCTAAAACAAAATAGCTAAAAGCAGCACATGCTCAGATGGAATTTTTATGCCTGTTTTCCAACAGCTGCTTTTATTTTATGTTTAATTTAAAATATATTCAATTTAATTCTATGTTCAGTTTCAAAGCCCGCCAAAAATCTTCAGATTTTGTTTTGCAAAGATCATTATCAGGTTCCGAGCAATTGTATGCTTATTACTTTCATATTTTACATTTCTGGTGTTTCATATATTACCTAAGGGCAAGGCTTTACTCAAAGAATAAAATGGGTAGGCATGCCTTTCATTTATTCTTTTTCATCATTAGAGACATACTCTGTGTTAAGATCTTTTCTAGGAATAAGCCTATTTTATTTTTATCTTACTGCTGAAAAATGAATGGGCTTTTTGGTTAGTGGAGAGATGTTTTTAATTTTTGGCTGAATTCTAACTTTCATGAAGGTCCCTTTCCAGTGTTCTGTCAGTGTACAGGGTAATGTTAAAGGAGGTATAAATCAGTCCCTTTTCATGGCTAGTACAGCATAAATCAGAACCAGACCCTTTGTGTCTCAATTACCTTAAACTTGTAATTGTCCTCTGAGAGAGCTGAGCACTTTTTTGCAAAATTTCAGCTCTCGTTTATGGTATGCACGCGTTAATCATGCAATATAATGTATGATATGGATGTTATTGCTATGGTTTGACAGCTCAGTATACTGAAGACCATATGGGACAGCATAGGTCATGGGAGTACCAGTTTTATATTACAGGCAGTCCCCGGGTTACGTACAAGATAGGGTACAAGATAGGGACTGTAGGTTTGTTCTTAAGTTGAATCTGTATGTAAGTCGGAACTGGCATCCAGATTCAGCCGCTGCTGAAACTGATCAGTTTCAACAGCGGCTGAATCTGGACACCAGTTCCACTTACATACAGATTCAACTTAAGAACCCCAAGCGTCCCCAAGTCAGCTGCTGCTGAAACTGATCAGCAGCTGATTCCAGGAAGCCCAGGGCAGAGCAACTCTGCCTCGGGCTTCCTGTAGTCAGCCGCTGGTCAGTTTCAGCAGCGGCTGACTTGGGGACGCCTGGGGCAGAGCAGCTCCTTGGCGCTACTGGACCAACCCAGCAGCACCCCAGCTGCTCTGCCCCAGGCGTCCTGATTCAGCCACTGCTGCAACTGATCAGCAGTGGCTGAATCAGGACGCCTGGGGCAGAGCAGCTGGGGTGCTGCCGGGTTGGTCCAGTAGCACCAAGGAGCGGTGCTGCGGGACCAACCGGCAGTGCCCCACCTGCTCTACCACAGGCCCCCGGCTTTGCTCCACATCTCCCTGGTCTGCTGGGGGGGGGGGCACTAGCTGCGTCCCCACCCCAGCAGACCAGGGAGACGCAGAGCAAAGTGGTGGAGGACCCAGGCCGGACCGCGACGCTTCCAGGTCAGCGCCGCAGTCCGGCCTGGGTCCTCCACGGCTTTGCTCAGTGTCTCCCTGGTCTGCAGACCAGGGAGACGCTGAGCAAAGCCGCGGAGGACCCTGCCAGACCCGCGGCGCTTCCAGCTGATCTGGAAGTGGCCGCGGGTCCGGCCCCGGGTCCTCCGCCGCTTTGCTCCCCGTCTCCCTGGTCTGCTGGCTCCCCCAGCAGACCAGGGAGACGGGGAGCAGCTTTTCTCGCCCCGGAGGAGGCGGGCAGCGGGACCAGGCGTCCCACCGCTCCAGTCCTCCGGGGTGAGAAATCCCCGTTCGTAACTGCGGATCCGACATAAGTCGGATCCGCGTAACTCGGGGACTGCCTGTACTTCCAAATATTCTTTAACTCTGAACAGGAGGGAATCACACCAAGGATACAGAAAAGCATTCTGTATCTGTGGCTCCTTTGGTAAGGCTGAGTCTGGTGATGATGAATTTTGCATTGTCAGTTTATGCCTCCTGGGAACTAGGCTAACATCACCTGCTTGCACATGGATAACTGAATAGCCATCCCATAGTATCCATTTCCAGTCATGATTGCTGGATTTGAATGGATGACCTGTGCGAGAGTCTCTGTATCTCATTACCAGTCCCCTGAGCCAGCCAGTACCTGCACTCTAACGTTTAACCCCTGTCTGATCAGTGAACAGTTTAATATTTTCAACGTATTTTCTGTATGTTTTAACATTGAGCCCCCACTTCATGAAGATAAAGGGCCAATCTGAGCTCCGTTACATTGGTGCACGGGCGTCATTGGTGCTGAATCAGTGGAAATGCAGGGTTTGCCCCACTGTCTAGAAGGAATAATCAACTCATACAGATAACAATAAAATACATAAAATCTGAATGCAGGGAATTGAAAATGGGAAATAAATAGTATTTGTTGTTGTTATTTCTTGCTAGAATATTATTTGGTTTTACAGCTAAACTACTTGCTTATGTTTACTATTGCTATGCAGTAGAGTGAAATTGGAATTAAAGCTACAGGATGCCTTTATACAGCCAAGAGAGTTTTAAAATGTATGTATCTGTGGTAATCTTTTGTTTACATCCGGATGACCATGTGTTAATATCACAGATCTACTAAGTTCTTTCAGTAATTTGCCCATCTGCCAGACCTTAGATTTTCTAATGTTATTGCAAATGAGCCTGATTCAAAATGAGCCTCTATAGATCTATAGTAATAAAAGCTGATCCTTAGGTTAAACATTAGGCATTCCATGGGTACCTCTTTCTCAGAAACAGAACTGCTCTGTGGGTAAAACCCTGCCCCTGTTGAAGTCAATAGGAGTTTTGCCATTCAGTTCAGCATGGCCATAGGCCATTAGGCCCTGATCTACACTAGGGAATTACTTCGAAATAACAAGCGGAGTGTCCACACTGCCAAGTCTATTATGTCAAAATAACAGGATGGTTATTTTCTAATAATAACTCCTGCTTTCCACGAGGAATAATGCTTATTTCGAAATAGTTATTTCAAAATAACATTAGTGTGGATGCTCCACTGCAGCTATTTTAAAATAACTACTCCCCTGAGTCTTTCAAAGTAATTACGCCCCAGTGCTTCCTGGGGCTCTAAGTTGAGGTAGCGCATCCACATTAAGGGAGCCTGCCTCAGAGGCAGCAGTGTGGGGTGCCAGGTGGGAGCTGGTCCATGAGGGGAACCAGTTTAAAAACTAGGTCCCTTTGCAGACCGGCTGATAAAGAGGCAGCAGTGCGGGGTGGCAGCAGCCCCTGTTGAGGGGAGAGTCTGAGATCCCGGTATGGGCCAGAACTGAGCCAGGCTGCCTGCCTGCCTGGCTCCTAATACGCTTTAAATGCAGAGCTGCAGCAGGGGTAGGTCCCAGACCTGATGCGAGCCAGGACTGAGCCGGGCTGCTTGGCCATCTTGCTAAAAAAATTACTGGCAAGGGGTGGGAGGGAAATGCATGTAGTCTATAGCATTAACCTATAAGCTTTTGCTTTTCAATTAATCGGTTAATTGACTACATTATTGCTTCCCTAGCCCCAACCCAGGAAAGTACTTAAGCACATGCACGTTTTTCAGCATGTCAGGACCATGTGTTCAAGCACTCTGCTGAATTGGAGCCAGCGTGTACTGCACTTTGCAAGATGAAGACTTTGACTATCCATCACAAATTAGGTTGGGCCACCCACCACAATGCTCTGAGGGGAATCCGAGCCTCTGCGTTCCTGGATCCCCGAGTGTTTCTAAGTCTACTGGTACCTGACCAGAGTCAAGCCATTGCTTCTGGCCAGGCTCTGGGTTGCAGACCTTCTATCTGGCACCCACTTCTGAGAGCTGGAATCTGCTGTCCAGCTGCTGAGCCCCTGGGCACAGCGCTGACCCCACAGACTTCCCTGTACTTCAGCACATGCCACCCCAGAACACCGCCCCAAAGCTGTGAATATTCTAGTTACAGCTGAGCTCTCACCGAAGATGCGCAGTTGTTGTGAATCTTTCAACACTTAATGATTTGCATAAGGCAAGCACGTTATTGGTGGTTTATACTTAATCACATTAAGCATGAGAGAAAGTAGAGATTATACAAAGCAATATACCCTGCACACATTTCCTGCCTCTGTTTCCTCACCTCTGCAGGGCATTTGTGAGCTGGGGTGAGAGTCTTTTGGGAGTCCATGCAGCCATCTATTCTGGAAGTCAGGCAGTGATTCCTGCCTCATGCAGGATGTTACATGCTAGGTGGCTTTTCCGTCAGGGAGTGTCCTTTCCAGCTTGTGTAACCTTGCTAACTCCCACTCAATGCTGCTTCTACCACCTGGGATCTTATTTAAATGCCTTCTGATGGTCAGGCTGCTTCCTTTGTTCTGCTGTTCCATAACTAGGTGTCCCCTAGTCAGCAGCTGCTGAAAATGACCAGTGGCTGACTACAGGAAGCCCCTGCCCCGGGCTTCCTGGAATCAGCTGCTGATCAGTTTCAGCAGCAGCTGACTTGGGGATGCCTGGGGTTCTTAAGTTGAATCTGTATGTAAGTCAGAACTGGCGTCCAGATTCAGCCACTGTTGAAACTGATCAGTTTCAGCAGCGGCTGAATCTGGACGCCAGTTCCGACTTACATACAGATTCAACTTAAGAACAAACCTACAGTCCCTATCTTGTACGTAACCCGGGGACTGCCTGTATCCCTAATGTACTCTGTATTGAAGTGAATCCATAATCCATGGTTTGGCCATGGCCCTGTGAGTTGACACCATATTGTAAGGAAAATGATAGTACTTTGGATTAAGTCCGTAGAAAGCACTTTGTAAGAATCATGAAATTCATTCACAAACGTCAAGGCCTGATCTGATTTGATCTGGTCTCGTTATTGTGGAACAAGATGTCAATACCAATATTAACATCAGGGACTAAGAAGAATGAAATGTTTTCTATTTTTAATAAAATATCATATTTGTTCTTAGCAACAAACAGAAAATGGCCTTCAGGTTAGCTATGTGTTGAATTGCACATGAAGCAAAACAAGCCATGGACAAGATCCTCAAAAAGCTAGAAATACTAAACCCAGAGTGACATTGTAGCATGTATTTACTGAGTTTAAACAGATGTTGCCACAGCCACAAAATAAGAGGAACCAGCCACCCCAGGTTCTTGGCTAACGGGAGAACCAGTTTGTCAACTCAGGGAGATGATCACAGGTTGGAGATCAGGTTTTTCAGGATAAGCCAGGGAACAATAAATTTCTTTTTGCTTCCTTGTGTTTTACATTAGTACGGACCTGTACTTTGAGGGCAGGGTCTCTTGGCATCAGTGCTGACAGGGCCAGCAGCTTATTTAGCATAAGTTTGATCCAGGAGGTGTGTTTCCATTGTTTGCAAGAGATGGGTTTACGTCTCTTGTGTGAGGTTACTGGAGAAAGTGTAGAGATATCTCTTATTCATAAAGAATTCCATGTATAAGTTTTTCAAAGTGCAAAGCATAGAAAAGTGGGTGAGAAAGTTGTTCTAAAATGAATCACTTTTAAATCCATGAAGTGCTGACAGTTCTTGTTTCATGTAAGGAAAACAAGTTTGTGTGTTCAGACAATTTTAATTACAGCTCTAAACAGTAAGCAGTGCCAATGCCCATTGTTTTGCTATGCTGATGGGTGGCCATGGGCACTAATTGGATGCATTATGCCTTTTGATGCGAGACTGCAGGTTGGTGTTTGGATGGAGAACATTTGATTCACAAAAAAATTGTGAGCCCCCCCTCCTGGTGATATGTACAGCTTGATTCTATATGCAAGAGTGTTGGATAGTAGGGTAAACATCAAAACATCTGGTTGCTTTGCCTGATCTCCTGAGAAGGGAATATGATTTATTGAAGAACAGATCTAGCTGTCAAGCATTGTGGATTTTGTATCAGTCCTATATAACCTTTCTCAAATCATTTAGCTGCCCTCTATTTATATAAAATGGCGATGGTATAAATATGTATCTTTCTGATATGGGTGTCCGAGGTTGTTAGAATAATGAATGTTGTTGTAAAGCTCTGTGAGCTCTTTTCACGAAAGGTGCAAAGGTATATTATTATTTGACACTAAAGACTGCTGCAACAAGAGGTGAGAAGAAGGATTCTTCCACCCCCACTAAAATAGATAAAACAGGAGTGTAATTGTCCTATAGGTAATGTCTGCCTATAAAAAGATGACAAAGTTTGGACTGGGAACCTTTACTGAACATTTCCTGGACTCTCTTTTTTAAATGGGCTACTATGTCTTTCCACTAACCAAGGTTTTTTTGCTTTGGGAATTTTCTTATTTGTTTTTATTATGCCTATAGACATTATATGTTTAAATATATTAAACAATAGAACTTGCAGGCTGTTATTTATTTACTAGAGAATAATAAATATTTACTAGCTGCAGTGATTAGAAATGATGTGATGCAAAAGTTCTGGTGATCATCTAGGTATTTCAATGGCCTCAGAGCAATATCTATGACCTGAGCCATCACAACTTCAAATAGATTTGAGGTAGGAAAATACTTACCTCTATTTTACAAATGGGAAAGTAAGACACAGAGGACTTGATCCTGCACCATTGACTTCAGCGGGAGCTGGATCAGACTCTCAGAAGTTACCTGATCTGCTTTAGTATCACACAGGATATCTGTGGCTAATCCTGGAAGTGGATATAAGGTCTCCTGAGTCCCAATCAATACCCACAAGAACCTCTTTCCTTGCAAGTCCAGGTTTCCCTCTCGACAGAACATTTCTGACTCATCTTGTTCTCCTCAGCCTGCTGAGGACCTGTCTAGCTCTTCCGTAGGCTCAACACATTTACTTAGCCCCTCTGTAAATATTGTGTGCTTTGTAATGTGTTTACTACGTATCCTGGCTATTGATGCATAATCAGTGTCTCACAAAACTGGTGACAGAAATTTAACATGTTGCCAGAGTTAGTTTCTCAGATCTAGTCAGTCTGCAATGACATGTTCTAATTATTGAATTTTTATACCAATTGAGAGGGGACGGGACACTATAATTAGTTCTTTGGAACGAATGAGCTGCATGTGTAACTTTAACATACTTTCACTATCAACTTGCTGCCTAATTTCAGTAAGACTATTCATATGCTTAAAGTTATGCAAGTGTTTTGGGGGATGGGGTACAAATGATGTATGATTTGTTCCCAGAAATATACTTTTGTTTTTTTTAAAGCTCAACATCAAATTTTCTATAACCTCTATAAATCAGAAACAGCCTGTCTAATTTGCAATTAATTTTTCCACAATTTTTCCTAAGTTTCTGACTAAGCATGAGAATTTTCAGGTTGAAAGGAAGCATCTTCTTTCTCCCCCTCATCCTTGTGCACAACTTCACCAGAAGTGGGCCAGACAAGTACATGAAAGGACTTAAGAAATGTCACAGTGTGCTACCAGTGAAGAAATGGTTTATAGACTGAGAAATAATGACGGGACTTCTTGGCTAGATACAATGGTGTGAAGTGGACCCTTTTGTTGTTTTTGTTTTAACAAAGAATGGGTCAGAGATAGAGCCTGGAATGGAATAGACCTGACAGTCATAGTCATGGCTTCATAATAAATATTTTCCATCCTTGTTTCCTGCTCTGTTGGACTTCATACTGTTTCTTTCTTCTATCACCACACTTTGCCATACTAATAACAGTGCCTTATAGCACATTCAGAAGAATGCATCAGAGTTCTGCAGGAAGCAAACAATTTAACAGGACACCTCTGTATGACTGCTTATTTTCTAACCTGAGATTTCTAAGGTTTAAGTGGGGAAATACACAAAAATAACTTTTGCTTACCAGGCTGACATTTAGCATGATACAGTCTAAAGGTACACTGTTAAATATCTGATTTATAGTTTGGGTTTTAACAATAACATATTATTTTGTAAAAACTTAAAAAACAATTAATAGTCTTGTAGTACCTTAGGGTGTGTCTACACAGCAAAGTTATTTTGGAATAATGACTGTTATTCTGAAATAACTGTGCAAGCATCTATACAGCAATAATGGAATTTATTTAAAAATAATTTCAAAATAACGGACAGCTTATTCCGACTTCTGTAAAACTCATTCTACAATGAATAACACCTATTCCGAAATAGCAATTTTGAAATAAGGCATGTGTAGATGCTCCACTTTTTCTATTTCGAAAGAGCCCCTCAACAGGACCATTCTAAGTTATTCTTCCTGGGCTCTAAACTGAGATAGCATGTCTATATTAGGGAAGCCTGCCTCGGACTAATTTTGAGGCTTCCCTGCGTGTAGATGTGCTATTTCGAAATAAGGTATTTCGGAATAACTATTCTGGAGTTGCTTATTCCGAAAAAATTGCGCAGTGTAGACATAGCATTAGATACTAACAAAACATATTGATGGTGTCATGAGCTTTTGTGGGCATAACCCACTTCTTCAGATGAATGGAGTTATTAAAGGTGTAGTTTCTAAATAAATAGGGATGGGGGGAGAGAAGGAAAAAGAAGGAAAAAAAGAAGGAAAGAAAGGAAAAGAAACAAGGAAAAGAAAGAAGGGAAAAGAGTGCCCCCTTTGTCAGCCTCTTTGATTATGATCAGGGTTCGACAAATCCGTTTATCTACTCGCCCATGGTGAGTAGATTTCAGCCGGTCGCCCCGTTCACCGGCGGTGTGCGCATGCTCAGTGTGTGTCTGGTGCATGTGCAGTGCGGGGCTGGCGAGTGGATTTCGCCATGGTTTGTGGGGCCCTAATTATGATGTTAGAATTGTTTTTGAGGCTGTGTATAGCACGGGCTGACACTGTAAGCAAACAACAACATGTAACATATAACCTTAGCTGTGCAGAACATAATGCTATCCACAGCCTCAAAAACAATTCTAACATCATAATCAAAGAGGCTGACAAAGGGGGCACTGTATTCATCATGAACAGAACAGATGGAGGGATGATAGGAGTTACTGTAGAGAACTTTCTGGGTCTTTGGCTGGTGAGTCTTGCCCACATGCTCAGGGTTTAGCTGATCGCCATATTTGGGGTCAGGAAGGAATTTTCCTCCAGGGTAGATTGGCAGAGGCCCTGGAGGTTTTTCGCCTTCCTGTGTAGCATGGGACACAGATGACAGCTGGAGGATTCTCTACATCTTGTGGTCTTCAAACTATTTGAAGACTTCAATATCTGAAATATAGGTGAAAGGATTATTCTAGGAGGGGTGGGTGAGATTCTGTGACCTGCACTGTGCAGGGGGTCAGACTAGATGATCATAATGGTTCCTTCTGACCTTAAAGTCTATGAGATTATCAACAGGAGGCTGCCAGACACCTCACCAACACCAGATTCTATAGGCTTCTCTCTTCTGGTCCCACTAAAGAACACCACAAAAAAAACCCAACCCTAAAATAACTGCTCATAAAACTCCCCTAATACTGTTCAGGATCAAATCTACACAAACACTGCCCCCCCTAATTCTCGACTGGAGTTTTCTATCTACTACCCAGATCTGGAAATCTCGGATGATCCATCATCTCAAGCACTGGCACACTTACAGCAAGATTATGCAGCACACTTAGCTATCTTCGAGACACCACTGACTTCCTGAGGAAACTACAGAACATCAGTAATCTTCCTGAAAACACCATTCTGGCCACCATGGACATAGAAGCTCTTTAACCAACATTCCACATGAAGACAGACTACAGGTTAACAGGAACACCATTCCTGATGACACCACTGTACACCTGGGCTACGTCAATACTGCTTCCTTCTTGAGCAAAAGCCTATGCAAATGAAGCACAAATTAGCATATTATCACACTTCATTTGCATAATTAATTAGGGGGCATTTTTGCGCAAGAGGTTTTTGCACTAAAAGGAGCTGTCTCCACAGCTCCTTTTTGCACAAAACCCCACTCTTGCGCAATAACCATTCTTCCTTATTTTTTCAAGCTTTTGTATAGGCTTTTGCGCAAGAAGGAAGCAGTATAGACATAGCACTGGTTACAGAGCTCTGTGACTTTGTCCTCACCCACAACTACTTCCGATTTGGAGACCATTTATGTCTTCAAGTCAACAGCACAGCCACTGGCAGCCACATGGCCCCACAATTTGCTAACATCTTTATGGCTGACCTTGAACAACATTTCTCACCTCTTGCCCCTTAGTACTCTTACTCTGCTTATGCTACATTGATGACATCATCATATGGACCCATGGGAAAGAGACCCTTGAAGAATTTCACAGGGATTTCAACAACTTCTACCGCACCATCAACCTCAGTCTGTGCAAGATATCCACTTCCTTGACACTATAGTATAGTTACATGATGGACATATTTCTACCAGCTTACATCAGAAACCTACCAATTGTTACACTTACCTTCGCACCTCTATTGTTTATAGCCAAGCACTAAAATACAGTTGGATTTGCTCCAATCCCACAGACAAACACCTACAGGATCTATATAGAGCATTCTTAAAACTGAAATTCCCACGTGGAGAAGTGAAAAAAACACATCGACAGAGCCAGACAAGTACCCAGACATCAGCTACTTCAAGATAGGCCCAGAAAAAAAACCAATCAGGATACCACTTGTCATCACGAAGGGTGTGTCTAAACTACATGGCTCTGTCGACAGAGCCATGTAGATGAGTGTACTTGGCAAAGGGAAATGAAGCGGCGATTTAAATAATCGCCACTTCATTTACATCAAAATGGCCACCATGCAGCACATCTCCATCGTACTCATCCAGGAACCCACCCTGGCAATCAACACCAGTGCTGAATCTGTCTACACATCTATACAAGTAACATTATCGCAGGACCTAACCACATAAACCCCTACATCAGACTCATATAACAGCACATCCACTAATGTGATCTGTGCTATCAAATGCCAGCAATGCCCCTCTGCCATGTATATTGGCCAAACTGGGCAGTCTCCAAAAGAAAGAATTAATGGACACAAATCAGATATCCAAAAAGGCAACACACAGAAACCTGTTGGGGAACATTTTAACTTCCCTGGGCACTCATTAATGGATCTCAAAGTCACCGTATTGTTTCAGGCCAATTCCACAAACCAACTTCACAGGGAAGCCTTAGAACTTAATTTCATTTACACATTTGATTCCTGTAACAGAGCTATGAATAAAAACATTGTTTGTATGGCCTTCTACCTTCCATATCCTAATCCATAAAAAAGCAAACAATGTACTTAAGAACAACGAGTACCTTCTCAATCAGCTTCATGTAGCATGGACACTTAACTGACAATAGCTTTCCTTTTTTTTTCTTTTTTTTTCTTTGTTTACCCTTCTTTTTCCTTCTCCTTCCCATCCCCTATCTATTTAGAAACCGGACCTTTAATAACTTCATTCATCTGAAGAAGTGGGTTTTGCCCACAAAAGCTCATAAGAACATAAAAACAGCCATACTGGGTCAGAACAAAGGTCCATCTAATTCAGTATCCTGTCTGCCGACAGTGGCCAATACCAAATGCCTCAGAGGGAGGGAACACAACAGAGAATCATCATGTGATCCCTCCCCTGTCACTCACCTCCAGAGAAACAGAGGCTAGGGACACCATTCCTACTCATCCTGGCTAATAGCCATTGATTGACCTAACCTCTACAAATCTGTCTAGCTCTCTTTTAAACCCTGTTAAAGTCCTAGTTTTCACAACATCCTCTGGCAAGGAGTTCCACAGGTTGAGTGTGCACTGAGTAAAGAAGAACTTCCATTTGTTTGTTTTAAACCTTCTGCCTATTAATTTCACTTGGTGACCCCTAGCTCTTCTATTGTGGGAAAAGGTAAATAACTTTTCCGTATTCACTTTTTCCACATCAGTCATGATTTTATAGACCCCTTCCACGAGGAGTAACGGTAGTTTGGAATAAGAAGCCTAGTGCGGCACGGAGTCCACACTAGTGGACATTTAAAAATGGCGGCGCCCGGCGAGATGCAAATGAAGCCTGGGAAATTCAAATCCCGGGCTTCATTTGCAACTCCGGTTGCCTCCATTACCACCCTAGTTCGAACTAGGGTGGTAGTGTAGACATACCCTAAGATGCTAGAAGACTATTTGTTGTTTTTTAAGTTTTTCCAGTTACAGACTAACTCGGCTACCCCTGTGTGTTCAGATATTCTTTTGTGTTCATTTGTCTAGGAAGAGTGTCAGTCATTAAAAAGAAGACCAAGAAAGATAAGAAGGCAGATTATCCAACATCCATAAACAACAGCAGAAGCTGAGAGGGGAGAGACAGTGAAGCACTTTCTTTGCTCCATTGTCGACTATACATTGGAAGAGAAGCAGTCCACTTGTATAGGAGAAATGCGAGAAATCTGAGAACTAGCTGTCTCATATAGTGTATCTTGTTGCCATTTTGGATATAGTTTGTAATACATTAACCACTACCTATATATCAGTTGCTGCTCTGGTTCTTCATATTGATGTTGTCTGTTGTTATAATACCTCTGACAGTTCTTGAGTAAGTTCTCCTCTCAGTAGTGTTACCGTAAAGTTTCTTAGGGTGAACAGGACAAAGACTTGTGAAAAGGGTACAGTAGCCACTGTTTTAAGTGACTAGCACAAATAGTGTTTTCATTGTTAAATGGATTTCACATTGTGCTGTTATAGAGTCAAGTCAGACACTGTTAAAAATCTGGGTGACAATTTTGGAACCTCAGTAACTGACATTTGAATTCTATTAGAATTTCAGGCACAGATTTGCACTTTATCTGAACTAGCTTACAACTCAGTTGTGTTAGTCTCCAGAAGGGAATGGCAGGCTAGATGTTTTTCTCCTGTTCTTCTTGAGAAACATTCCCCCATTTATTTTCTCAAAAGTTGCTTCTTAGATACAATGCCTCCATAGTGAAGAGTTCTGGGATTTTTCATTGTCAGCTCTGTGAAGGGCAGCCCCTCAGTTACACCGAGTCGTCTTTTCCCAGCTAGAGAGAAGATATTTGCCTTAATAGTATGAACAAAATCTCATGGGAAAATAGGCCAAGCTCACAGTATCTTGTAGTTTACCAGTCCTATGATGCTTCCTCTTCCTTCTTTCAGCTCATGAGCCTGCCAGCGTATAATTCCTCTTGCAGACATGGCAATCACAGAAGGATTGTAGGCACTCAAGATGGCACTGTTCTGTCAAAATCTTCATGTGGCTGATGGAAAAAGGGCTCTGTCAAACCAAAGAAAGTTCAGAGTCTGTTTTTTTCCACTTACCACATGGTGAGGCTTCTCTTGGGAGTCCCAAGGTTCCTTCTAAGTTGTGTGGCAGCATGACTGCAGCTGCTTAATGAGCCCCATGCATAGAGCTGCCTGGTTGGGGAAATAGTCACAGTGTAGGGAGCTGCTGCTGTAGCCAAGGGAGAAGTGTCCCTCCCCCTGCCAGGCAGCTCAATGCTTGGCAGCCCAGAGTCCCTGGGCAGGGCTCATTAAGCTGCTGCGGGGTCATGCTCGGAGGGACCCTTGCTCGGAACATTTCTAGAAGCATGCTTTGATCCGATTTCTGTGGAGAAGGTTGCAGCACTCTTTTAACAGGTTACTGTATTAGCGTCCAAGGGGTCATTAGACCCACTGGGGATACTGAGGGCAGCGCTTCCCTTGTGAGATTCCCTCTCATTAGAAGTTAGCCACCATCTCGCCTGACCATTAGCCATGACTAGCATCTCTTCCGTTGATTCTGAGGGAGATTTCCTTCTTCCAGGAGTTTCATTAATCTGAGGCCCAGCTATTTAAGAGATATGATCTGGCCGCACTTAGCTCAAGTAAGTTAATGTACACAGTGAATTGTACTATATTAGTTTACGTCTCATCATAGTGTGTCTTATGTTTATGCATTTGTGTCATTGCCTCCGTATAGTGGTAATCAACTATCACGATTTTTTACTTCATTATCTGATATGTTGGCTTTAAATATGAGGCCAGAGCCTCTGCTGAGATAAATTGACACAGATGATTTACCTGGAGTTATGCTGATTTACATCAGGTGAAGGAAGACTCAGCCAACAGTGGACTTTTTGAATATGCTGCCGTATAATTCGGCATAGATTTATAATGATTTGATGGTGGGCAAAGTTAGGAATGGGGAATAGCCTTCTAAAGCTGTGCATTGAGTATCTTCAATGGGAATACACAATTTGATTTAATTCTGAAAGACACCTGAGAAATACAAATAGTCATTTCAAATCAAACCAGAGGGGAAACCTTTGCAGATAATGTAAACTATTCTGAGAGGCATTTCAAGTTATCTATAGTTTTACAAAGAAAGAAAAAGGACAGGATGATAGTGTTGTTACAGCGGCAGTAATGCGACAGATAAATGATAATTCTCATTATAAGCTCAACTAGTGCAATGTGTGTAGAGAGACATACATTCAGCTAAACAATTTCAAAGCTTGAAGGTGATAGCAAGTTGTAAAAAAGCAGAAAACAATTAACAGTAATATGCAGACAGTGAAAGTAATACAAGTCAAGGTATGAGCAAGCATATCCTGAACCATGGGCCATTGTTTTATTGTACAACACTGAGCACGTGATGGTGCTTAATGAATAAGTCTCATGAAAATGTTCCGGATGCCAGACCTCTAATAACTGGTGACAAGGTGCATCAATTTAGAGTCATCTTTGGACTAATCAGTGTAACAATATTGGCATCAGTCTTGCCACTGAAATAATTGCACATCTACCCTCATAACTAAATGCAAAACTGCACAGGCTATGAAGTCATCCATTGCGTGTGGGTGTGTTTTGCACAGAGAATTAAGCAACTATTGAAACTTTCCACTCTAAATCACCATTGGTTCAAATCCAGAGCAGGTTCACAATGAACTATTATAAACTGTTAACTGTTTGTGTGTGAAGTTGGTGGCTTCTCTGCTTCATAGAAATTACAACTGCATTTGTCGCTAATTAGCATGCTTGTTGGTGGTCCTAAAGGAGCCAAGGAATGAACAACAATGAAGACTCAACCACAAAGATTGTTCTTTCAAATAAGCGCTGCTTAGACCATGCGGAGAAGCTTTTACTAGTGTTGTTTAAGCTGTAGCTGTTGTTTAGATAAATGCAGGAATTTAAGTCTCCATGTCTCATTGAAAAAAACTACCAAAAACTAGCCTCAGGGATGGGAAAATATAAGTGTAATTTAATGACAGGAAACATCTTATATATAAATAAATTGCCCAGCCTCCCAGTGGTGATCTCTGGGTCAAATCAATGAGGTATTAGTATCACAGACTCTAGCTCCAGTATAATTGCAGGAAGCCGTCCTCAGTGTAATTATACTCCATCGGTAACGAGGAGCCTAAATTTAAGACCAGCTTCTGTCAGAATTGCTCTCTTTTGAGTGGTACCTTACGCTTCAAGTGGTTCCATTCGTGTCCATGGACTGGACTGGAAATTCTTTGCTCATGCTGATCATAGAATCATAGAATCATAGAATAATAGGACTGGAAGGGACCTCGAGAGGTCATCGAGTCCAGCCCCCCGCCCTCAAGGCAGGATCAAGCTCCGTCTACACCATCCCTGACAGATGTCTATCTAACCTGTTCTTAAATATCTCCAGAGAGGGAGATTCCACCACCTCCCTTGGCAATTTATTCCAATATTTGACCACCCTGACAGTTAGGAATTTTTTCCTAATGTCCAATCTAAACCTCCCCTGCTGCACTTTAAGCCCATTACTCCTTGTCCTGTCCTCAGAAACCAAGAGGAACAAATTTTCTCCTTCCTCCTTGTGACACCCTTTTAGATATTTGAAAACCGCTATCATGTCCCCCCTTAATCTTCTTTTTTCCAAACTAAACAAGCCCAGTTCATGAAGCCTGGCTTCATAGGTCATGTTCTCTAAACCTTTAATCATTCTTGTCGCTCTTCTCTGTACCCTTTCCAATTTCTCCACATCTTTCTTGAAATGTGGCGCCCAGAACTGGACACAGTACTCCAGCTGAGGCCTAACTAGTGCAGAGTAGAGTGGCAGAATGACTTCACGAGTTTTGCTTACAACACACCTGTTGATACAACCTAGAATCATATTTGCTTTTTTTGCAACAGCATCACACTGTTGGCTCATATTCAACTTGTGGTCCACTATGACCCCTAGATCCCTTTCCGCCATGCTCCTTCCTAGACAGTCGCTTCCCATCTTGTATGTATGGAACTGATTGTTCCTTCCTAAGTGGAGCACTTTGCATTTCTCTTTATTAAACCTCATCCTGTTTACCTCTGACCATTTCTCTAACTTGCTAAGGTCATTTTGAATTATGTCCCTATCCTCCAAAGAAGTCGCAACCCCACCCAGTTTGGTATCATCTGCAAACTTAATAAGCGTACTCTCTATCCCAATATCTACATCATTGATGAAGATATTGAACAGTACGGGTCCCAAAACAGACCCTTGAGGACAATTAGTACCATGAGTAGTCCATTGAAAGCTTCAGGGGGGAGCCGAGTTGGTCTGTTACTTGAAAAACATTAAAAACAATTAATAGTCTAGCAGCACCTTAAAGACTAAGGGTATGTCTACACTACAAAGTTAATTCGAACTAGCAGCCATTAGTTCGAATTAACTTTAATAGGGGCTACACATACAAACCGCTAGTTTGAATTTAAATTGAACTAGTGGAGCGCTTAGTTTGAACTAGGTAAACCTCATTCTAAGAGGACTAACGCCTAGTTCGAATTACGTAGTTCCAATTAAGGGCTGTGTAGCCACTTAATTCGAACTAGTTGGAGGCTAGCCCTTCCCAGATTGCCCTGGTGGCCACTCTGGGCCAAACCAGGGAAACTCTTCTGCCCCCCTCCCGGCCCCGGAGCCCTTAAAGAGGCACGGTCTGGCTACAGTGCTTGTGCCAGTTGAAAGCCTGCCAGCACCCAGCCAGCAGACCCTGCACCTGGCACGGCATGAGCCAGCCACCCGCTGCCACCCAGCCCTCCTCCTCTTCCCAGAACCAGGTTGGCGGCTCCCAGGAGCCTGCCCGGGGCCGCAAGAGGCAGGCCCCTGCCTGGTCTAGTGTGGAGCTCGTGGACCTCGTCAAGGTTTGGGGGGAGGTCTCCAATGCCCATGATCTCTGCACTAGGCACAGGAATGCGGCTGTCTAGGGCAGGATAGCTGCCAGTCTGGCCACCAAAGGCCACATGCAAAACCCAGGAGCAGGTTTGCATGAAAATCAAGTTGGTCCAGTGAGACCCCCGACTCTGAGCCCTGAGCTTAGAACTTAAGAACATAAGAATGGCTGTACTGGGTCAGACCATAGGTCCATCTAGCCCAGTAGCCTGTCTGCCGACAGCGGCAAACACCAGATACCCCCGGAGTGGATGGACAGAAGACAATGACCAAGCGATTTGTCTCTTGCCACCCATCTCCAGCGTTCCACAAGCAGAGGCCAGGGACACCGTTCTTACCCCCTGGCTAATAGCACTCCATGGACCCAACCTCCATGAATTTATCTAATTTCTCTTTAAACTCTGTTATAGTTCTAGCCTTCACAGCCTCCTGTAGCAAGGAGTTCCACAGGTTGACTATGTGCTGTGTGAAGAAGAACTTTCGCTTATTAGTTTTAAACCCGCAGCCCATTCATTTCATTTGGTGTCCTCTAGTCCTTATATTATGGGAACTAATGAAGAACTTTTCTTTATTCACCCTCTCCACACCACTCATGATTTTATAGACCTCTATTTTATCCCCCCTCAGGCTCCTCTTTTCTATGCTGAAAAGTCCCAGTCTCTTTAGCCTTTCTTCCTATGGGACCTGTTCCAAACCCCTAATCATTTTAGTTGCCCTTTTCTGAACCCTTTCCAAGGCCAAAATATCTTTTTTGAGGTGAGGAGATCACATCTTTACACAGTACTGAAGATCTGGCGTACCATAGTTTTATACTTCCCCTCTTCCTTCTTCCGCTGACTTCCCTCTTCCAGCTCCCTCCTCCCAGGTTTCCCTCTCCCCTCTCCCAACCTCTCTCTTCCCCTCTCCCACCTCCTTTTCCCAGTCTCCCCAGAGGTTAATCCCCCCCGCCCCCAGTTTTGTTAAATAATGAGAGTTTCTATTTTTGAACACACGTGTCCTTTATTGTTTACATCAGGAAGGGGGGCTAGGGAGGGGTAATTGGAAGGAGGTGAGGGAGGAATGGGGCACAAGCCCCCGATGGGGAGGACCAGGGTGCTCTGCGGGCTCCTCGGGGTGGAAGCTCTTCTGCAGGGCCTCCTGGATCCTGACATCCCATCGATTGACCCCCCCGGATGGCAGCCTGCGGCAAGTGCAGCCGGGCTGATGGCCAAGTACTGTGATTTGCCGAGTGTGGGCACTGAGGGCACTCCAAGAGATGACTGCTAGCTGTCTCTCATCGAGGTAGACAAGCAAGCGGGAAACCCTGAGAACTGTCTGTCCAGGGTGGGGGGGTCTGGTCCCTTTAAGCACAGCCCTCGGCTAGCCTGAGGCAGCAGCTCCACACTGCAAGTCCTAACCTGATGCCCTTCCGGCACTGGTTCCGGCCAGCCTTAACTTCGGTTCAGGGTCCACTCAATGTGGACATGCTATTTCGAATTAGCAAAATGCTAATTCGAATTAGTTTTTAGATCTAGATGCACTAATTCAAATTAGCTTAGTTTGAATTAACTAATTTGAATTAAGTTAGTTCGAATTAGTGCTGTAGTGTAGACATACCCTAACAGAACATGTAGCTGGTTATTGGGGCTGACCACATGGGTGTGGGATCTCATTGAAATCACAGGGCCTAATTAAGAGCTACGATAGGATGCAACATCAGGAAGTGTGGCAAAGCTTGAGGCATGGAGGCTTCTCTACGTGGGAAAATATGCCAGTGTAGCTAGAGTATGCTTTTTAGTCTAATACTGTTATTAAACTGAACTATTTCACATATTAATTTTTGTAAATTTGACATGCTATGAGACATGTCAGAATGAAAATGAATAATGAAAGTATGATGCATCGTTACATTTCTGATTTAATGTAATTAATTTCAAAAGCGATAAAAGGAAAGCAAATGAAATTAAAATCTGTTAATGGATTTCTTCTTATGTTCACTTTAGAGAGTGATCTAATTTTTGGAGAGCTTTTAAAGTGATTAATTTGGATGGATTCCCCACAGAATTCTCTTTCTTTACTAGATTATTGTAATTGATAAGAAAATTAGGCTGATCCTTTCCAGTTTGTCTATATCTAGGGACAGATGTCACCACTAACATGGAGTGACTGTCAGAAATTTTCCATATGTGATGTCAGGTGTATTAATAGGGACAACTGAATATTGTCCTCTTCTGGTACTGGTATATTGTTTTATTTTATAAATGTATTTATCCGTCATTCAAGTTTACTGAATAGCAAATCACTAAATAAATGCTGACAGTCTAACTAGTGGAATGTGTATATTCAGTTATTGTGTAGATTTTTCGATACACAGTCCTATGTGCAATTTGAAAAGGAAATAAAGAAGAAAAATAATTGATCTCAGATTACATGAAGTGCCATTCAAATATTTTTGTTTAGACGAATGTGCCTTTTACCAGCCAGTGGCTGGCAGAATAATATACAGCTGCTTTCTTAAATGTTCATGTAAAAAGATGCCACCATGACTTTACATGAAGTTTTCAAAAGATATGCTTCTAAGGCCCAATTAAGCAAATTATATGTATTCAATGAGGAACATGAATATGAACTTCATTTTCAGTACTGTATATGTTTACATCCAAAATCAGTGGGATTCTAGTTGTGTTCAAGCACGTACTCAACTGCTTTGATTAATAGAAATAACCAAAAGAATATTCTTAAGGGTGTGGCTGATTCTGGCTTTAGTCCTCTCCCAAATCACTGTGGGGTAAACTTTGCATTCCGTATTTGAGCAAAATACCTGTGGAAGATGTTGGCAATGTTGTTCAAATAGTAACTGGTAAATAGTAAGTTGTCATAGGATAAGAGGGAAGGTTATTTCATGGACTGATAACTGGTTAAAAGACAGGAAGCAAAGGGTAGGGATAAATGGTCAGTTTTCAGAGTGGAGAGAGGTAACTAGTGGGGTCCCCCAAGGGTCTGTTCTGGGACCCATCCTATTCAACTTGTTTATAAATGATCTAGAGAAAGGGGTAAACAGTGAGGTAGCAAAATTTGCAGATGATACCAAACTGCTCAAGATAGTTAAAGCAGACTGTGAAGAGCTTCAAAAAGATCTTACCAAGCTAAGAGATTAGGCAACAAAATGGCAAATAAAATTTAATGTTGATAAATGTAAAGTAATGCACATTGGAAAAAAATAACCCCAACTATATATAAACAATGTAATGGGGACTAAGTTAGCTGCAACTACTCAAGAGAGAGATCTTGGAGTCATTGTGGATAGTTCTTTGAAAACATACAGTCAATGTGCAGCGGCAGTTAAAAAGCAAACATTGTTGGGAATCATTAACAAAGGGATAGAGAATAAGACAGAGAATATAGTATTGCCTCTATATAAAATCATGGTTGAATACTGAGTACAGATGTGATTGTCTCATCTCAAAAAAGATATATTTGCATTGGAAAAGATTCAAAAAAGGGCAACAAAAATGATTAGGGGTTTGGAATGGATCCCATATGAAGAGAGATTAAAAAACGTGGACTTTTCAGCTTAGAAAAGAGGAGTCTAAGGGGGGATGTGAATAGAGGTCTATAAAATCATGATTGATACGGAAAAAGTGAATCAGGAAAAGTTATATACTTGTTCCCACAATAGAAGAACTGGGGGTTATCAAATGAAATAAATACGCAGCAGGTTTAAAACAAACAAAAAGGGAAGTTTTTCTTCACTCTGCACACAATCAACCTGTGGAACTCCTTCATGTTGTGAAGACCAGGACTTTAACAGGGTTCAAAAAAGAGCTAAATAGATTCGTGGAGGTTAAGTCCATCAATGGCTATAAGCCAGGATGAGTAGGAATGGTGTCCCTAGCCTCTGTTTTTCTGGAGGTGAGTGACAAGGAGAGGGATCACATGATGATTTTCTGTTGTGTTCCCACCCTCTAGGGCACCTGGTATTGGTCACTGTTGGCAGACAGGATACTGGGCTAAATGTACCTTTGGACTGATGGTTCTTAACTGCAAAATCTGATGCACTGTGCATGAATGGGCAGCATATCACGGAGCATGTCTTTGCTGCCATAGAAGAGTCCTGCAAATGAAAACAATGTATATTCATATAAGCCAAAAGTCTAAATTTATTTTTAATAAGCAATTTCATGGCTGATTTGCAAACTATACTTTGCTGTCATACTTTTCAAAGTGCTCATCTTTTCTAATAAATAGGCTAGCTTGAAAGTTTGAACTTTTTGTTAAAAAAGGAAGCTAGATTAATCCTTTTTGTATAGATGGACAGAATTATTATATGATACTTTCCCCAGAGATATTCAGAAACATAAGCTGACTTCACAGGGCCTCAGATTAAACAGAGAGACAGAGAGAGAGAGAGAGAGAGAGAGAGAGAGAGAGACAGCGAGAATGTGTGTGGGATGCCTGTGTGTGGAGAGAGTTCACTAGAGTTCACTAGAGCTTTCACTTTTCATTAGAGTTTATTAAAGAATTATTCACTATGAAATTCTAAATACTTGAAATCTGTCCCTTTGGAGTTAATGAAACTTACATTTCTTGTGCAAGGTTTCATATTCATGAACATTGCCGCTAGATTGGCACTGTTTTCTCTCCCCATTATCTGTATATCTGTGAAAATTCCTGCTCTGCATTTAGCAAAACATTTTTGAGTTTCAAGATGATTAGTTAGGGCTGGTCCCATGTTATTGGTTCTGATTCCCTGGCAGAGGGTATGTTTACACTTGCCCCCTTCTTCGAAGTAGGGAGGCAAATGAAGCATACCGAAGTTGCAAATCAAGCCCAGGATTTAAATATCCCGCGCTTGATTTGCATGTTCCCGGCCGGTCGCCATTTTAGAAATTCACTAGCCCAGAGTAACTGCCCAGTGAAATGGGAGTCTGATTTAAAGTCCTAACTCGAATTAGCTGGTATTCCTCCTGCAATGAGGTTTACCAGCTAATTTGAATTAGGGGCTTTAAATCGGACTCCCGTTTTCACTGCTGTGTGTAGACGCAGGCAGTTACTCCAAGCTAGTGAATTTCTAAAATGGCGACCGGTCAGGAACATGCAAATCAAGCACGGGATATTTAAATCCCGGGCTTGATTTGCAACTTCGGTATGCTTCATGTGCCTCCCTACTTCGACTTAGGGGACAAGTGTAGACATACCCGTCTGTCCCTCACAGTCAGGGACATCAGCAGAGAGGTTATTTTGGCTCTTCTTTTGCTAACGGAGAGAAATTAGTTTATTTAATGTTCACAAATTGTAAACTACTATATGACTTTGTCTTTTATTTTTTCCCGTAAAAACAGGTTAGGAAATGCTTGATTATCGATTGATCAGCTGCATTTGCCCAATCTATTAGTTGGTCCTACAAAGCAACTTCCTCCTTAATTTCTCTTCTCTTAATCTGTGTAATTAATAGTTTCCTAGCACCTCTGTCATAGGATTGAGGTCCAGCTAGCTACTAATTTCATTTACTCTTCACATGACCTTAAAGGAAATGACTGCCTGAATGTACTGCCCCATTCTGAACCAGGGAATTTATTGGTGCTTTTTTGATTTATTGATTTTAAGAGCAGGTTAGATAGACATCTATCAGGGATGGTCTAGATGGTACTAAGTCCTGTCTTGAGGGCTCAATGACCTCTCGAGGTTTCTTCTAGGATTCTGTGATCATATTTCAGTATTTTGAGTAAATAACACACGGTTATTATTATTTCTTTTTATATATGGGACATGGTCCTCTGAGAGGAAGAGCTTTGATTGTAAGCTTGGGCCACGTTTGTGACCCTAGCTGCATCCCAGTGCAAGAGGGCAAGGGGCTCACTGGTATCTACTCATGGGTTTCATCTGGCCTGGCCAATTTAAGTGTACCCCAATTCATGAATATCTTAAACTGTATCAGATATGTGTCATTTAAGGTACCATTGAAAAATGAATAACACACTGATCATTAATATTTTTGCATGGAATGTACATGGAGATTCCTCTGTATTCGACACTGATGAGTCCACATCTGGAGTATTGCATCCAACTCTGCAGACCCTATTGCAGAAAGGATGTAGACTCATTGAAAAGGGTCCAGGCAAACAAAAATTATGAGGGCCCTGGAGCACATCTCTTATGAGGAGAGGCTGAGGGATTTGGGCTTGGTTAGTCTGCAGAAAAGAAGAAAAAGGGGGATTTGATAACAGCCTTTAACTACCTGAAGGGGGGTTCCAAAGAGAATGGAGAGAGGCTGTTCTCAGTAGTGACGGATGGCAGAACGAAGGGCAGTGATCTGAAGTTACAGTGGGAGAGGTCTAGATTGGATATTAGGAAAAGCTATTTCCCTAGGGGGGTGGTGAAGCACTGGAATGGGTTACCTAGGGAGGGGGTGGAATCTCCATCCCTAGAGGTTTTTAAGTCCCACCTTGACCAAGCCCCAGTTGAGATGATTTAACTGGAGTTGGTCCTGCTCTGGGCAAGGGGTTGGACTCACTGACCTCCTGAGGTCTCTTCCAGCCATAGGATTCTATGATATATGCCCAAGAGACCAGACAAATGTGAAGGAAATGCCGAATTTGTGTTGACCAGACAAGTGTGGGTAGTGGGTAAACCGGTTTCTCTCAGACAAATTGCGAGCCAGTGCTTCCCACTAAATGCCATCAAAGTTGATGATGAGTCACTTATATCAAGTGGCAATTCATTTATATAGGAGAGGACAGGAGCAGATCAATTGTAATCAGCAAACCCGCTCACTCCATGTCTCCTTCATAGCATCAGAAAACTATATTTGGGTGGGGGGTACCCCTCAGAATCCATTTAAATTGTCCACTGGACCATAGTAGGGAGACGCAAAGAACCCCAAGTTTTCTTTTACCTAGGAAGATAAGGGGAATCAGCACCCTATAGTTCAGTGGTAGATCTTCACTGAGAGACAGTTGGCCATGCTGGGCAAAGTGTGGTTGGTGAGAGAAACCATCTTAAAAGACTTGTTCTTGTGAGATTAATTTTTGTATTTTTAAATGCATATTTTTCATTTTTATTTGCTTCAGCTATCTCTACCTTTATTTCTTTTACTTGGCATCACTTAGCCTATGTCTTCTTAATAAACTTATTTTATTTTAGTCTAAACCAACCCAGTTCTGTGTTGCAATTGAAGTAATTGTTAACTCCAGTGATTGTTAACTCTGCTGGGTGCTGACTCTTGAAAGGTGAACACAACCCTTCTCATCCCTCTGAGTGGCCCAAGAAAGGGCTGAGCATTGTAAACATGGGACTTTTAGGGAAATTTGACGGAGGGAATTAAGATTACCAGGGATCCAATTTTTTACTGGAATTCCTGGTGAAGAAAGGGACCCTGGCAACTCTGCTCAGCACTGCCAACTGAGCTAGTGGGAACTGTGGGGGCAGTGCCTTCAGGCAAGAGCAGTGGGTGGAACCCCTGGCCCTCCTGCCTAGGAGCTGGACCTGCCACCTGCCTTGGCCCCTCTGTGTCATTGCCTGGGAGCTGCTTGAGGTGAGCCTGCACTGCTACCCTGAGATCCAACTCCTTTCCCCAGCCCTGAGCCCCCCAGTCTAGAGCCCCAAACCCCTCCTATATGGCCACACCCCAGAGCCTGCACCCCCAGTTGGATCCCTTCTCCCCCTGCACCCCAACCCCTTGCTCTAGCCCAGAGCTCATGCCAAAGCCTTGAACCCCTCATTCCTAGCTGAACCCACTTATCCACCTCAACCCCCTGCCTCAACTTGTAGCCCCCTTGCATAGTCTGAATCCCTTGGTCTCCTCCCTGTCCTGGAGCCCCTTCCTGTGTCTCAGACTCCTCATATCTGCACTCCCAGCCCAGAGCCCGCTCCGAGACCATGAACCTCTCATGCCCAGCTCCACCTCAGAGCCCTCAGACCCTTTGCACCCCAACTGCCTCCCTCAATCTGTATACACTGAATTCCCTGGTCTCATCCATGGCCTAGAGCCCCCTCCTGGACCCCAACCCCCTCACCTCTGGCCCCAGGGCACAGCCAACACACTCAGCAGGAGCCTTTGCCCCCCGACATCCTAATGCCCTGCCCCCTCCTGAACACTGAACCCGTCATTTCTAACCCCACCTCAGAGCCCTCCCCCACTGTCCCAGCTCATTGAAAGTGAATGTGGAGGAGAGTGAGCCCCCTGAGGGAGGGGAATGTAGTGAATGAGACATGGGATCTGGGGGAAGGGATGGACACAGGGATGAGGCCTCAGAGAAGAGGTGGGGCAAGAGTGTTCAGTTTTCTATCATTAGAAAGTTGGCAACCTTATGAAGAGTGTGTTGGAGTCTCTTGGCCCATAGCAACCAAGGTTGTTGAGTACTAGAATATAGTGTGAGTGTAAAAGGCAGGCTGCTGAAATCAGATCACTGAGTCAAAGTAACTGAGGCTGTGTAACACACAGTCATTGCATGCTTGCTTGTTTTCTGGCTCCAGAAGACACTCGGGCTGTGTCTACACTGCCCTCATTTTGCGCAAAAATATGCAAATGAGGCGAAGTGTGGAATATCACCGCATCTCATTTGCATAATGAATGAGGCTCTGTTTTTGCACACCACCTCCCTCTTGCACAAGAACCGTTCTTCCTGAAATTAATGCGGAAGAACGGCTCTTGCGCAAGAGGGGGGTTTTACACAAAAGCTGCTTGCGCAAAACCGGAGCCTCATTAATTATGCAAATGAGGCACAGCGACATTTCACGCTTCACCTCATTTGCATCATTTTTTGCGCAAAACGGGGGCAGTGTAGACATAGCCTCAGGGTTTTATGTCAGCCAGTGACATGGCCCCTCACTGATCTGGATTGCATTCAAGATGTGACAACTTCCCAAGACATTTTGCCTTCACACCTTAGACACCTAGTTGTGATGGGTAAAATCAACTATCCCGACATCTGCTGGGATAATAACACAGCAGAGTATAGATTATCCAACAAGCTCTTGGAGTGTATTGGAGACAGTGGAGAAAGCTACTAGGGGGAGTCTGTTCTAGATTTGATTTTAACAAATAAGGAGTAAATGTAAGGCTTGCCTGGATCTGGACCCTGAGGCTCAAGGCTCCCCCTCAGCATTGGGGAGCCCATGCTGGTGCTTCAGCCTCCACTCCACCCTTCACTCTTTCCCCTGTGGGGCTAGAGCACACACAATCTACTAGCCTGGGCCTGACTGATTTTTCTGTGGGTCAGCGGCCCCTGACCCAAAAAAGGTTCTCCACCCCTGATTTAGGTAATGGCATAGAGAGTACACTTACCAAGTTTGAGTTTAGGGTCATAATTCAAAATGATCTGGAGAAATGGTCTGAAGTAAATAGGATTAAATTCAATAAGGACAAATGTAAAGTACGCTACTTAAGAAAGAACAGTTTCACGCATACAAAATGTGAAATGACTATTGTGGAACGGGACCTAGGGGTCACAGTCGGGGACGACAAGCTAAATATGAGTCAAGAGTGTGACACTGTTGTAAAAAACCAAATTCTGGAATTCATTAATAGGAGTGTTGTAAACCAAACACCAGAAATAATTCTGCTATTCTATTCCACACTGCTGGAGCAATGTGTCCAGGTTTGGGCACCTCATTGCAGGAGAGATATGAGCAAATTTGAAAAAGTACAGAGAAGAGCAACAAAAATAATTAAAGGTGAAGAAAACATGTCTTATGAGGAAAGACTGAAAGAACTGGACTTGTTTAGTCTGAAAAATGGAGAGGGGACATGATAACAGCTTTCAAGTACTTGAAACAGGGGTGAGGAACCTTTTTTAGGTCAGGGTCTGTTGACACCCAGGCAAGTAGATTTTGTGTCCTCCATCCCCATGATAGGATAGTGCAGAGGGGGGAAAGGGGCTGGAGTGCCAACCCCGTCCCCAATGCTGGGGGAAGCTTCGAGGGCCAGATTCAGGCAAGTGGGGGCCGCAGGTTCCCCACTCCTAACCTAAAAGGCTGTTTCCGGGAGCTATGGGCTTAAATTGTAGCAAGAAAGGTTTAAAAACTTCCTAACTATCACAGGGCATGTCTACACTACCCCGCTAGTTCGAACTAGCGGGGTAATGTATGCATACCGAACGTGCAAATGAAGCCCGAGATTTGAATTTCCCGGGCTTCATTTGCATAAGCCGGCCGGCGCCATTTTTAAATGCCGGCTTGTTCGAACCCCGTGCCGCACGGCTACACGCGGCACGGGCTAGATAGTTCGAACTAGCAAGCCATTCCGAACTATCTGTACGCCTCGTTCCATGCTAGTTCGAACTAGCGGGGTAGTGTAGACATACCCACAGTGGCTAAAAATGGGAATAAATTGCCAAGGGAGGTTGTGAAATCTCAACCACTGGGGACTGTTAAGAGCAGATTATACAAACATCTTTCAGGGATGGTCTAGGTCAGGGCAATAATTTTTGGCTGGGGGTCACTTCAAAAATTTTTGAAGTGACCGTGGGCAGCCCTGGAAGGGGCGGGGTCTAAAATAGAAGGGGCAGGGCCAGGATGCTTCCGGGCTTCCACACCCACAGACCATGATTGGTCTGGGGTTGGGGGAGCTCCTTTGCTCCTCCTTCCCACTAAGCATCCATGCCCCTGGCAGGGCGAAAAGAAGCTTCGCATGCTCTCCCACCCCCAGGCCAATTAAGGCCTGGGGGCGGGGGAAGGACATGAAGTTTCCCTCGCCCTGCGAGGAGGCTTTGCACACTCCCCTGCCCCTAGGCCGGTCAGAGCTTGGGGGTGGGGGAGCGCACAAAGTTTCTTCCGCTCTGCTAGGAGCACGTGCCATTTTTCTAAGTGCTGTGCGCTCCTCGCAGGGTGGGCGTAAGGTGGAGGAAACTTCATGTGCTCCTCCCACCCCCAGGCCAATCAGGTGAAGTCTCCTCCCACCCTGCCAGGAGCACGTGGCTCTGCAAAGTGCTACATGCTTCTGGCAGGGTGAAGGAAACTTTGTGTGCTTCCCCACCACCAGCCTCTAATTGGCCTGGGGGTGGGGGAGCATGAGAAGCCTCTTCCCGCCCTGCCAGGGGCATGGGTGCTTCGTGGGAAGGAGGGGGCAAAGGGGCTCCCCTACCCCCAGACCAGTCATGGTCTGGGGGTGGGGAAGCCCAAAAGCATCCTGGCCCTGCTCCTTCCATTTTGGGCCGTGCCCCTTTCGGGGCAGCCCAGGGCCACTTGGCATGCTTGATCTGGCCCGCAGAGGCCCTTTTGCCCACCCCTGGTCTAGATGATCCTGCCATGAGAGCAGGGGCTGGACTTGATGACCTCATGAGGTTCCTTCCAGTTCTAGTATTCTATAAAAAGCTTATAGTAGATCTCACTTGCCAATATGAGTATGAGGAATGAGGGCCAAACAGAGAGCTTGAGCTTGAGGCAAAGGTTTCAATCAATCAGTTTGTGAGCAGCCAGTTTTTCCATCTGTAAAATGGGGATAATGATACCAACCTCCTTTCTAAAGATCTTTAAGATTTGTTATGCAAAGCATTACTTAAACAATAGGTCTTGTCATTATTGTGTAAAATACATTTCCTTTTATTACTTTTAAACATCACCTTTCCATTTCATGACTTCTTGTTCCTGGATTAGGAAAAAAGATTCTGTGAAGCACTGGTTCATCTGTTTATCTTCTCTATAAGCTAAATAGCTGCAATATTTTCAATCTCCCTTTACCTGGATGTCTCTTTTGTACCTCTCATATCTCTTGTCACTCATTTCTGAACTCCCCTCTGTTTTTGCATATGTCCTTTTTTGTAAATAGGCAATATTTTTAAAAGTGACTTGGCCTTCATTTTTTAGTTCTCTGATTTAGGTGCTCTAAAGCAGGGTTACTCAACTTTGGAAGCCCCAGGGGCCACAGTGATACTCACAGCATACACCGGGGCCCACAAGTTAAGTGTGGTTGCATATACATGCAAATATATATGCAAATATATGCAAATAGCTTCTTTCACTCTGACTGGCATGAATATAAAGCACTTCCCACAATGCCACATTGCTTCTGGCACCTCCTCTTTGGGGACTAGAAACACCAACATCCTGTATTCGTTTGTTCCAGCCATCCCGTCCGCTTGTGTCTTTCAATGCTCACCCTGCCAGGGAGACATCTTGCTGTTGTGGAGCATGTTCCCAGTGGAGGCCATGTTCAAAGGATCCCATCCGCGGTCCACATGTTGAGCCCTGCGTAAACCCAAACCTCACCACAGGCCGCAAACAAACAGGCCGCATGTTGAGTGGCCCTGCTCTAAAGGCCTTGGTTTTCAGAGTTCCTAGCAACCCCTCTGTGAGACTCAAACTGCTTTAAGATGCTCCAAATTTAGCACAAAAAATATTGAAACACTCAGTATTTGCAAATTGATTCATTTGTGGAAATCTCGACTATTGGAATCCAAACCAATCACGGTATTCAGGTGAGAGCTTAGCAATAATTAGGGTTGCCAGATGGTTTCAACAGAAATACTGGACACACTTGACATTCCATCACAATCTACATTACATATTATTTACAAAATACCAGACATTTATATTTTCTCATTTATATTTTTACAATTTGTTTCCTGAAGAGAATGTTCAAATACTGGATTGTCCAGTTCAAACCCGGACACCTGGCAACCCTAGCAATAAGTTATGTATTTTCTGTACCATTACTTATCCCCCTCAATTTCTTGTTTTTTAATTTTTTAATTTGTTTTTTATTTTTTTTATTTCCACTTCACTTTGAGCGGTGGTTTGCATTAGCTGAGTTGTCCACAATGTCCTGTTCCCGAGAAGTCATAGGGTATGTCTACACTACCCCGCTAGTTTGAACTAGCGGGGTAATGTAGGCATACCGCAATTGCAAATGAAGCCTGGGATTTGAATTTCCCGGGCTTCATTTGCATAAGCGGGGCGCCGCCATTTTTAAATCCCCGCTCGTGCTACACGTGGCACGAACTAGGTAGTTCGAACTAGGCTTCCTAGTTTGAACTACCGTTACTCCTCATGGAATTCGTGCCGCGTGTAGGCGCGCGGCACGGGGTTTGAATGAACGGGGATTTAAAAATGGCGGCCCCCCGCTTATGCAAATGAAGCCCGGGAAATTCAAATCCCAGGCTTCATTTGCAATTGCGGTATGACTACATTACCCCGCTAGTTCGAACTAGCAGCGTAGTGTAGACATACCCATAAAGAGTAAGGGCTTGCAGGATTTGTCTCTAGGGGTATGTCTACACTACCCCGCTAGTTCGAACTAGCGGGGTAATGTATGCATACCGCACTTGCTAATGAAGCCCGGGATTTGAATTTCCCGGGCTTCATTAGCATAAGCGGGGAGCCGCCATTTTTAAATCCCCGCTGCTTCGAACCCCGTGCAGCGCGGCTACACGGGGCTCGAACTAGGTAGTTCGGACTAGGTTCCTATTCCGAACTACCGTTACTCCTCGTGAAACGAGGTGTACCGGTAGTTCGGAATAGGCACCCTAGTCCGAACTACCTAGTTCGAGCCCCGTGTAGCCGCACTGCACGGGGTTCGAAGCAGCGGGGATTTAAAAATGGCGGCTCCCCGCTTATGCTAATGAAGCCCGGGAAATTCAAATCCCGGACTTCATTAGCAAGTGCGGTATGCATACATTACCCTCCTAGTTCGAACTAGGAGGGTAGTGTAGACATACCCTAGCTAACCTAAGATCAAAATTGGCCTGCACATGTCACTCTTGAAGGGAGAATATTACTTCAACCTGCAATTATTACAGTTATTTGGTATGGCCATAGAGCTGCCCTTAGGCATGTGTAACATATGCATCTGTATGCCTCATTTGGGCACCACTGGGACAGCAGTTGAGCAGGTTAGCTCTCGCAAACTAGTACCGGCTTTACATTGGCATCACAACACTAGACCCACACAGAAAAGGGGCCCAGCCCAGAGTTGCTGGTTGCTCTCCACCCTGAACTCCTCCTCCTCCCACCGCCCTGCTGCTCCTCTTGGCCGACTCGTCAGGGTTTCTCTCTACCCCAGGCCCTGGGTGAGGGCTCATCTCTGCCTCCATCACAGACAATTGCCATTGGGAGAACTAGGGGTAGAGAGGAGCCCCCAGCTGCTACTGCTGTAAGCTGATGACCATCCCTTTTGAGCTCCTAGGGTGAGGCAGAAGCAGCAGGCAGGGGAAGTTGGAGGCTGCCTCCCCCGCCCATTCCAGGAAGTGCCTCCCTTGTGCCACAGGCACCATCAACACCAAACACATAAGGCTGGGGCCCCAGGGGACGGGCTGCTTTGTGCTCCTGAGCGTCTGATGTCTGGTGGGATCCCTGCTGGCTCAGCAGGGCTGGGCTGGGGGCACAGCTTTGGGGAATGTGTCTGTAGAGGATGGTGTTGGCGTATGAGGCAGTGGTTGGTATTGGGCAATGAGGAAGGTTTGTATTTTGGGGTGCCATGCAGCGTGGGGAGGTCTGGGTGAGGCTCTGTATAGTTGTAGTGGGTGACTGTGGGGAAGGATTTTGGGAGGTGGGGGGCTCTGTCTGGGGTACAGGGCTGAGGAAGGGGTCTTGTGCAGAGGTGGCAGGGTAAAGGGCAATGCGTATTTGTGGGGGACTGCTGGGTGTGGTGGGTCCATGGGGTGCAGGGTGGGAGGGAGGGTGACATGGCATGGGCCCACCCCCACAGAGAAGGGGCACCCTGGCATCACAGGACTGCTGGTTTATAAGCTGGGCTCTTGTGCTAGGTAGAGCAGGATTGCCCCCACTGTGCCATGCCCTATTGCCCTGTGGTCCACAAGGACCAGTCTCTCTATGCCATGTTCCACTGCCTCCATTGGGGCCTACAAATTTGCTTGGAGCCAGAGCCACCAAAAGTTAATCTGGCCCGGCCATACACAGAACGCACGCTGCTGTCTCCTTAGGCATAAGGGAGGGTGGCTGGGTATCTGTGAGGAACTGTGACCCTCTGCTGCCATGAGGCCATTCGGATGTCTCAGAATCCTTTCCTGCCTTGTCCCTCCTGGGCTGTCAGCGTATGTTTGTGTTGCTGAGAGTAAGTCGGGCTCAAGGGACTGTTTGGGCCCCATAAATCTTATGGTCTGCCCTGTGGCAGAGAGAGTTCAGTGCCTTTATGAATTGTTGGCACATGGGGGTGGGGCACTCCCTGTTGTTTCAGAGACAAGTTCAGGATGCTGAGTCAGGCCTCATAAAAAGCAACAGGTAGATAAATACAGCAATTGGACATGGGCAAGACCGGCAAGGCAAGCTTTAAGTGAAAGAAGCACAGCGGAATAATTTTGAACCAGTCGAGGACTCTGAGTCAGCTTGGGCAGACCTCAGGGGAGCAGCTCTACCCTTATTTTGCCCATGTGACTTTACTAGTCAAAACTGTGCCCTTCTTTACACCAGGGCAACCCCCTAGAAGTCACAGGATTGTGAAGTTTGTCCGGGCAGGGAGGTGCTGGACTAGATTTTGCTGGGGCTGTGTGGCTACAGCACAAGGCAGAAAGCTGTTTGAAGGAACACAAGGTCTTGAATAGTAACTGCCGTCTTAACCACATAGAATCATAGAATCATAGAGCTGGAAGAGACCTCAGGAGGTCATCAAGTCCAGCCCCCTGCCCAAGGCAGGACCACATGAAAATCTCATATTGGAAAATTTCAAAGCTTCCCTCTATGGAATCAGAGAACATTGTTTTCTGAAATGGGGAGACTGTCTCCTGATTTAGGGAAATAACATTCTCTTCCAATCTAGAAGGGCATGACATTTTCTCCTTGTTTGATTATATTAGATATATTAAATACGGCCTATATTTTTAAGGTCGCTCAAGCTGTGAGAGTTCAAAGGATTTTGAATGACATTTTTTCAATTTATTTTTGTTAAGCCTTTGCAATAATTACAAATAATCAGTCTTATAAGGGACAAATGGCAAGGGTGAAGTAATCCTTTATGTACATAAGTGTATGTTTCCCTACTTAGGAAAACCCACAAAAGAAACCGCCAGAGAGACACTTAGATCAAAACTTAGAGAATCTAGGATTTAACAGTCCTTGACATTTAAAGCAAAATACCCAAGAAAAATATATGGCATCATAAAAGATTGTTGATATTCAGGTGGCCACAGCATTTCAGGAATCTCAGTTTCCCCATGTAGTTCTTCGCCTTTAGAAAATAGGTGAAAATAGGGTTTTTATTTTCATTATTATTAAAATGAGACAATAGGAGGGGTTTGGCACTATCCTGGGTGACAAAGAGACATAACTTTTCATCTATTAGGAACTGAAGTGCGGCAGGCTTCATACGGAGACCTGGAAAGTCAAATAGGCAAGTTTGAAAAATACCTGAAGCCCATCTGAAGAAGAGGGTTTTGCCACAAAAGCTCATGATACTATCTATATTTTTGTGAGTCTCTAAGGTGCCTATTTGTTGTTTTAGATTAATAATGGTCTATGTTGACTATGAGATTATTTCCCTTTGGAAAATTTTCCTGGGAAAGCCTGCTGGAAAGAGAGCAGAGGGGAATGTTTATGGGATGAACTGGGAGCTGAGTGATTCCCCAAAATGGTGTTGCTTATGGAAACATGCAGTGATTTTCATTGACTAAGATTTGCTCCTGATGATTCCTACTTGTTTAGCCCTGCAGAGACACCTCCAGCACACAGGTGTTGTGTTCACAGCATATACACAAAGTAGTCAGTTAAATACCATCAATATTCTTGCTGCAAGGCTACAGTGAAACTCCTTTTTTTTCTTTGAAATCAGATCTGTAATGCACGAGAACCCCAAAACAAAAGCAGAAACCAGGCTGATCCCAGGCAGAGAGACACACCTCACATCACCTTGCTTTAATTGGATGTCTTCTGACTGACTCTTCTTGATTGCAGCAGGCTTTAAAAGCAGGACTAATACCTGCCCCCATATCTCCCTTCTACACTCTCAAAGTGAGCGTTTCCAGTTCCAGCGAAACCTCCTTTCAGGAAGAAATTAGTTTACAACAAGCAGTTTAATTCAGCTGTTATTTAATTAGGATGGAATAATCTAGGGACAAAAAATATATGCAGACTAAAATTTTGAAACATGGGTGTCCATTAAAGTCTAGGCACTAAAATGGGAACTGGTGACGGCTGGGAGGGCTTGCTAAAAGTGAGGCTATCTTTACTTAAGTTCCTAAATGTGGAAGTGGGTGTTCAAATTAGGTGCTCAAATTTGGCCATAAATCCCAAGCAAACCTTAGCTAAGAGTGAGTTACTACTGGAAATATCACTCTTAAAAATTCTATTAGTAGACCATTGAGAAGCAGTTAAAAGAAACAAAATATTTAAGCCAGGATATTCAGTGAAGATTTTCATTACCTACCTCTGACCCCAATATCTCACCCTATGCCAGTTGCATTTTCTTTGGGGGTCACAGGCATCCATTAGGCCTAGCTACTTCCTGTGTTTTGACTGGTAAACAACAAATATGCACTAGATGCCCAGTCCTCTCCAGTTCAACCACCAGTTCTGACCAGAGAAACCAACAATTCACTTTTTACCATCTCATACAAGCTGGAGACACAGCCCTGCCTCCACCCATCCTTCTGCTACAGAGTAGAGCCTACATAATTTAAACCCCAGTAAGGTCTGGAGACCCCCATTTAAACCTACACACCCTCCTGATATAGGCTAGAAAAACTTTTGTAACTAGCCTGTTCATCTTCAGAATACGGTTCAAGACTTTACCCATTTTGTTCCATACATGCTAATGTGATAGCCAGGTGTTCGATACTGACCTGGACAATCTGGTATTTTTGCCTCCTGTCCGGTAAAAAAAATTCAGAAAATACCGGACACCAAAAATGTCTGGTATTTTTTGATTTTTTTTTCCCTGCCAGGAGGTGAAAATACCAGACACCTGGCAACCCTACACACACTCAGCAACCGGGCCCAGCCCCCAGGTCTCCCCCAGACTACCCCCAGGTCCCCCGTCCATCCGCTTATCTGGCTCTGCAGGGGAGCTGTCTTCTGGCTTGGAGAAGGAGAACAAGATAGCCGCAGTCAAAAAGCCTTAAAGGGGCCATGCTGGTTTTTTTTAAATTTTAAATTTTTTTTTGCTTAATAACTGTCGGAATCCTTTTTTTTTTTTTTTTGTCAACAACTTTGGTCTCCCTTCTTTTTTTTTCTTAACATAATTTTTTTCCCTTGTGGTGGTGGTTTCTTTGCGGGGTCAGTATTTTTGGTTAAACCATGTGGCAACTCTACATGCTATATTTACTAGCCAGACTGCCAGGTAAACACAAGTGGGTGTGGAAATACTTTATTGACCCCTTTCTTAAGGAAAAGCCCTTCACCTACGTGTAGTTCCTGCTGTGCAGCTTCCGGATTCCAGGTACACATAGCATTTCAGGTTGGCTATCAAGTCAAGTGAAATTGTGAGAGGGAAGAAGGGAATGAGACATACTCTTGGAGTCCATATCTAGGTGTGGCACAGTTGGACACTGAATGATATACCAGTAAATTGCTGGTAATAATCATCTATGCTCTGCCTGTTGATATTAACACACTAATGTAGGGGTCTGATCCCACAAAAAAGGATTCATCCTTACCCTCCCCTGGACAGCCTCTTGTGGTGTGATGCAGAGATTCTCTTGTACTCCACATGAGCCAAAATGGACAAATTTACCTCTGTACTATTCATAATTTTTTTATACTTCAAACAGCACAATTACATCTGTGTTTTTTCCCCTCCTTCATCTTTACAGGTTGATAAAGTGTGTGGCCAGCCCCAAGAAAGAGAAGGAAAACCTTCGGCAGATAATATAGTGCAAGCAAAGGATGTGTTTGATACACAGGCTCTCACGATGGCTCACTCTGCTAATCTAAACAATAAAAGGAGGTAACCCTACATAAATCATGTTTCTAAGTTCATTGAAATAAACCTTATTCCTCATAGTTGGCATTGTTTCTTATGTGGGAATGTTTAAACCCAATTCTGTCCACCCACAACACCACTGGGCTTTCCTTAGAGCAGGGTCACCAACCAGTAGATCAGGATCTACCAGTAGATCTTAGAGCCTCTGATAGGGGGTCCTGACTGGTTTGGTGGGGAAGCTCTCAAGTGCTGGCACTTCAGTTGCCCCTGCACCCGCTATCATGCTGCTCCTGCCCTCTGCCTTGGAGCTGCCTCCTGGGAGCCTCCTGCTTGTTGTGCAGGGTCTGGGAGGGAGAAGGGGGGAGGAGTGCTGATATCAGGGAAGTGCCCTGCTCCCCCCCACTCCTGTACCCCATCTCCACACAGAGAGAAGGGGATGGAGGAAGCTCAGCAATACAAATCTCTGTCACTCTCACACACTGTGTGTGTGTCTGTCTTTCTCACACACACACACTGTCCTTCCCTCTCATCTCCTGACCCAACACGTACATGGGGGGTTGTTTCTACTTTTACTGCTTCCAAAGTGGGTCATTTTTAGTTTTTGACTGGTCTGTGCATTTCATAACTTTCATGTCTCTCTTACGCTTAAATTTAATTCTTTGAGTAGTGACTTCTAAACTGCTGAACCTGTTGTGTCTGGAATAATTATCCCTGTGGTAATTGCTGCTCCTGGAGGTGATTGGCATGTCTCTGCAGCCCCTGAGAAAGTCAGAGCAGGGGGTCTCTACATGCTGTCCTTGCCTGTGGACACCACTCTTGCAGCTCCCATTGATCTATAGTGGACAACCATGGCCAGTGGAGGCCGTGGGGTGGGTGTCTGTGGATGAGGGGCAGCACATGGAGCCACTGCTGTGCATGTCAGCTGCTTTCAGGAGTGGTGCAGGGCCAGGGCAGGAGCAAGCCTTCCTTTACTCCACTGCTGCATCCCTTGAGAAGCTGTTTGTCCACTCCCAGGCTATGTCTACACTGGCGGGTTCTTGCGCAAGAACGGCCATTCTTCCACAGAGCATCCACACTGCCCGCCTGCTCTTGCGCAAGAAGATTTACCGTAAAGCGTGGTAAGAGAGGGCTTCTTGCGCAAGAGCTACACTCTTTTCTAACAAGTGTAAGCTCTCTTGCACAAGAGGGCAGTGTGGATCTGCGGCAGGGGTTTCTTGCGCAAGAAAGCGTCCACACTGCCATGAATGCTCTTGTGCAAAAACACATGGCTGTGTGGACGTGTTCTTGTGCAAGAACTTTTGCTCAAGATGCTGCCACTATAGACATAGCCTCAGGATGGGTCTCAAGCCCACAGCTCTGCCCTCCCCAGGTAAATGCCCTAAGCCATTCAAGAACCCACCCTACCGTCAGCAGATCTCTCATCCTGTGTTGGTTGTCCACTCTCTCCCAGGGTAGGCAGGATTTAGGCCCCCAACCCTGTGCTCCCCAGGCAAATGCTGTATCCCTGAAGCCACTCCCGAACCCACCTCAAGGGTCCCTTATCCTGCTTTTCTAAACCAGAGCTGGCTCCATCCCTGGGGCAGCTTGTGTTGGCTGTCCAGCTGCTCCCCGGATGGGTGGGACTTGAGCCTACCACCCTGCATTCCTTAGGCAATGCCCCCATCCCCTAAGCTGCTCCATCTCCCTACCTTTAGAGGATCCCCTTATCCAGAGGGTCCCCTTATCCTGCTTTCATCATGCAGGAGCCAGGTTCCTCCCTGGAGAATCGGTGTTGGCTGCCCAGCTGCTGCCTGAGTGGGATCAAGCCCACCACCCTGTGCTCCAGAGGCTGATGTGCTGTTCTCAAGTTCACTGCAAATCCCTCTTCACCTACCTATCCCCCCCCGCCCCCCACATACATACAACACATAATCAAAAGCAAATAGGGGCTGTCTTGAGCTGCTTTGGTGCCTAAGGAATTGCTTAGTCTGCTTAGGCCTACAGTGGTGCGGCTTTCCTCATAGTTGTGTACAGTGCTTTTTTTGTTAAAAAAAAAAGGTGCCAGTACTCCAGGGGAAAAGTTGTTGAGCTCTGACGGGAGGTGTTGGCACTGCATCTGGAGGTGCCGGTACTACGTACTGGGCAGTACCATCACAAAAAAAGCACTGTCTTGTGTAGATGTGTTTGAGGGAATAACTGGTCCCTGTAGAGATTCCAGTTGAAGTCTGACAATATTTCTTTCAAGCCATTCCTGATGTCATTGTGCATTATTGACTAAACCTTTAATTTGACAAACTCCTGGGCTATGTCTACATTACGGGGTTTTTCCGGGATACCACCATGACCAGGGAACATGTCTGCTCTTCTCCTTTTTTTTGCAGAAGAGAAGACGCGCTCTTTCGGAAGCCCTGTCTTCCTCCTCCCACGAGGAAGAAGGGCTCTTCTGAAAGAGGTGGCTTTTCCAAAATTTGGTCCAGTATACACGGGCCAAATTTTGGAAAAGCCTCTTCTAAAAAACTATCGGACAAAGGTGCGCAAATTCCGGAGTGCAAATTGCACCTTTTTCCGATAGATCAGTGTAGTCTAGACATAGCCTTACAGTGGGAGCTTTGGCAGAGTAAAAACTGGGTGACTTCAGGACATTTCTTATGGGAGCCTGTTTGCTCCAGGTCTTTAGGGCCTGTTGTTATTGGGATGGATAGTCCATGGAATGGGGCTGCATGCGGGGAGGAAGGGAATTTCCATGATGTGGAGTCACTCCTCTATTCTGTAGGGGAGGAAAGAATTTTGTACACACATTCCTTCCTCCCATCTACACGTTTTGTTTGCCTTTAAGGTGCTGCTAGACTATTCTTGTTTTTAAATTATTCCTTCCTCATTGGATTAGGCAGGGGGCTTCTGTTAAATCCATGAATTTTCAGGGATTTGAGCCAGGCCAGCCTCATCTGTGCATAGGCCCCATGCTTCCATGTGGGCCTCAGCCTTCCAGCCACCTGTCAGTGCAGCTGCAATGGAGCTTTGTTACCAAGTTGTCTCTGCCATGGCATGACCTTGGACTCCCATATTCTTTATGGAAATATGCTTTTGAATATAAATATGCTTAACTTGAATATGCTTGATGCAAAATATCCCATGTAACATATCATTTTAAAAGTTGTAATCTGCTGGATGTATATATTCTACTTGTGTGCATGTATCATTCCTGTATTTGGAGCTAGAAATACAAAGCATAAACTTGTTTACTGATTTAGACATGCTAAGAAAGAGTTGTTAGTGCAGCCATGGCCAACCCATGGCTCGCGAGCCGCATGCGGTTCTTCTTCCCTCCCCACGGGTGCAGCTCGCAAACCTTGTAAAGCCGTCCCCCATGGTTTGTAAAGCCGTCCCTGTGCCCCCGAAAATGGCCTTCTCCTCCCAGCTCCCTGTGCTCACCAGGGCAGGGGAGCCGTCCGGCACAGCCATTAAAGATGTAGTATAAAGATGGTGTCAGCCGGCGGGAGCCTGATGTGGCTAAAAAGCCTCTAAAAGCAGACTTTTTTTTTTTGCTCAACAACTTTGCCCTGGCTCTTCGCACTGGATCCACTGATATGTTGGCTCTTTGCCCGGAATGGCCACCTCTGCATTAGTGATACTTTAGGAACTTAATGGCCTGATACATGGTTCAATGAGCTGTGAATAGTCTTGCTTCTCCTGTGAGCCTGGACTGTGGTTGGTTCTACAAAGACATGTGACCAGGCACCTGATACTGGAAGCCATTTTGGATGCTGACTTTTCCACTCAAGGTGAGAAAAGTTTGAACAGAACACAAATGATTCCCACCTTAGGCAAAATCTGTATAAAGGCATGAAACCAAACATTAGGAGCTACTGCCAGATGACAAGAGACCCCTGATTACCACCTAAATTGACTGCTGAAAACATCTAAGACTAAATAGGGGGAAGGATTGAGCCCAAGCTAGGAGGCTGCCTATCTTGTGAGAAAAGGTGATTAAAACTATTGCTAAGGTACAAAATTGCTTGTAACATGTTTCTTAGCTTGTGTATTTTTGTTTTCCATTGCTTAGTAACTTACTTTGATCTATCTGCTATTATTTGCAATCTCTTAAATCCAACTTTTTATACCTAATAAAACTACCTTTGTTTATTAATAAACTCAGTGTAAATAATTATTACAGGGGGATGATAAATATCTTTCATTGATAAAGGGGGTGACCAACTTATGAACTGTATACATTTTATGCCTAGTGAGACAGATTTATCTGGGGGTTTGGTCCCATTGGGGCTCTGCACTTGGGTGCTGTGTCAAGTCCCTTTAACTGAGCCTTCCCAGAGCTGAGTAGATCTCAGTGACTCTCTGCTGTGGGTTGTGACCCCATCTCTATACCATTTCAGGGGGGAGATCAGTGTTTTTGGCTGAGCAGAACAGCATGGAGAGACAACCTAGAGAGTAGGTGGGTGGGCTCAGTGATATAATCAGTGCATCGGGTGACAGTCTCAAGGGCATTGGACTGAATCTTTCACAGATGATTCTGGTTCTTTTGTGCCTAAACTATGGGTACGGCTACACTGTGGGGGATTTTTTTTGAAGAAGGTATGCAAATTGTGCTTGCATTTGCATATCTTCTTCCTTTTTTTCCGGAGAGGATTTTCTGATATTTGGCCTGTCTACACGGGGACAAATGTCGGAAAAAAACCCTCTTTCAAAAGCCCCCCGTACACCTCATTTTATGAGGAATAAGGGGGCTTCTGAAAGAGAGTTTTTTTCTGACATTTGGCCCTGTGTAGGTGGGCCACATATCAGAAAGTCCTCTTCTGGAAAAAAAATGGAACAAGATATGCAAATGCGAGCACAATTTGCATACCTTCTTCAAAAAAAAATCCTCCACAGTGTAGCCATACCCTGTGTGGTGTAGGAGAGAGAGTTTTGTGATGTGCATACTCTTTGGTTCCTCCCTAACCTATACATTCCTGCTTCCAAGTTGTCTAGTTTTCAACCTCCTTCTCCCCTCCCCCATGGACTTTGGACCTTTAGGATTTGGGTGGGGAAGGAGGATGTGCCAAGAAGGGGGCTTGTCTCTATGTGGAGAGGCTTTTCTGTGTGTGGCTCTGAGAGGCTGATCCCACCCAGCAGATGTAGAGGTGAATTTCAGTGCCAGCTTACAACAGAATTAAAATTGCTGCCTAAATTTCATTTTGCCATGGCATCATAAACCTGGAATAACTTCACTGAAATTAGTGGAAATGGTCACACCAGTGAGTGTAAATCCAGAACCGAGAGCAGATTTTGGCTTTATTCCATCTGGGTGCCTGTATAGATGAGTTCAGGCTGTAAGATTTACAGCCCCATCTGTTTTGATTCTTGTACAAGCCTACATGCATTCTGAAAACCAAATACAGTGTCCTAAAAAAAAAAAAAAAGAAAGAAATTGGCAAGTACAGTGTACTTACTTACCACATTCTTCTGCAGTTTGCAACAGCTAATGCTGGTGTTTGGGGCTAGTTGGTTTTCATTATACAAGCTGAATAATGAAGCAAGCAGCATGGCTGATAGAAAGTAAATTAGATTTTTAAAATTTACTGGCAATATAGGTAATATGAAGTATAAACTAAAATACAGTTGACGGAATTTGTTCTTTAAATTTACAGTTTGGTTCTGTCCCCAGTGATCTCTATCTCATTATCTGCACTCAGAATTGCATTTTAGCAGAATTGCAGCCTCTGTGCTAGATCCAGACCTGGGGTAAATGAGCAATTCCAATGGAGCCACACCAGTTTTTATGGCTGAGGATCTGCCCTTGAGAATTGGTAATTTACCAGAGAGCAACCTTTTGATGTTTATTACTAAAGTTACCAAAGAACATATAATAAAATAAATATGCCACTAATTATAAAGTGTCAGTGTAAATCACACACCTAATACGTTTCACTGACTAATGCAATAGCACCTAGACCACAGCAACAGAGAAGCCTAAGAGACCTCTACAGTATACGTTAGGAGCCAACCAGCTTTTAGCTCAGCGGTTAGAGGCTCCTACACTAACTTTCAGAGGTCCCAGGTTCAAAGCTGCCTGGTGGCGCTTACATCAGAAAATTAACTGAGCTGAGCACATCCTTGCATTTCACTGATTAATTTGACGTGTGATGGAAATATAGTGAGAGACGAGGTGCATTGGTCTTTGCTTTTGGAAATAACTGGAGAACTATAAATACCTTGACACATACCGGGATGTAATTACTATTCTTCATATATGTCATTTATTCACACGTGGTATTAGTGTAAAGAAGTTTTAGCTAATACTAAATTTTAGAACTGATGTATGAAATTGAAGTGAGTAATGTCAAAATGTATTTATCCAGGCAGATATCTTAACCATTATAGGGAATCTAGATTATGGGATCAATTAAATTATAATGCTTTGTGGTGATATGACGTTTTGGGAATTTAAATAAGCTAGCTTTTCAGCTGTGTATCTCAGTATTAACATGGCACTTAGGGAGGTAGGAAAGTGTTAGCCCTGCTTTAGAGAGAGGAAACTGAAGAACTAGGTAGAGGTAAGAACAACAAGGAGTCGAGTGGCACTTTAAAGACTAGCACATTTATTAGGGCACTAGGACATGAGCTTTCATGAGCTACAACTCACCTCCTCAGATGCTGAAGAGAAAACAAAAGAAAAAAAGGATGGGATACATAGATGGGAGTGTGACATCAGATAGATGTTGTGATTTGCTGAGCCAGGAATAGGACACAGGGATCCTGAGTCCTAGTCAGTTGCCTTGCAAACCAGATGATCCATCCTACTCCACTTAAATTCAGTGGAGATAGCCAGTGTACATCAGCTCTAGATCAGGCCCATAACCTTCGAAGAATGATCCCCAATTCAAAAAGAAGTAGTGGTCTACTTTATTATGTTTCCTTCCCCAACAAACTGAGGGAATCACAGTAATCTCTCAGCTCCTAATTAGACAGCCTGTATTTAAAAAAAAATAAATAGAGCAAGTAGGTGTTGAGCTGTTTGTTAAGTAGTCCACTATTCTGCAGTTAAGCTCCATGTGGACACAGGGCTCCATCTACACAGAGCCATTTACACAATCAAAAGATGCAGTGCAGCTGCATGACACACTCACTTCAGTGGGGCTGACAGTGCTCAGCATATTTGAAAATCAGGCCATAATATGGTGAATGAATAGCAGACTGGGGGTATGTCTACACTACAGAGTTAGTTCGAACTAACAGACGTTAGTTCGAACTAACTTTCATAGGTGCTACACTAGCGCTCCGCTAGTTCGAACTTAATTCGAACTAGCGGAGCGCTTAGTTCGGACTAGGAAAACCTCATTTTACGAGGATTAAGCCTAGTTCGAACTAGCTAGTTCGAATGAAGGGGTGTGTAGCCCCTTAATTCGAACTAGTGGGAGGCTAGCCCTCCCCAGGTTTCCCTGGTGGCCACTCTGGCCAACACCAGGGAAACTCTATTGCCCCCCCTCCCGGCCCCGGCCCCCTTAAAGGGGCACGGGCTGGCTACGGTGCCCGTGCCAGGTGCAAGCCTGCCAGCACCCAGCCTGCAGACCCTGCACCTGGCACGGATCGAGCCAGCCACCTGATGCCCCCCAGCGCTCCCCCTCTTCCCGGGACCAGGCTGGCGGCTCCCGGGAGTTTGCCCAGGACCGCAAGAGGCGGGCACCCGCCTGGTCTAGAGCGGACATCGTGGACCTCGTCCACGATGTCCGCACTAGGCACAGGAAAGTGGCTGGCTAGGGCAGGAGAGCTGCCAGCCTGGCCATCCAGGAGCAGGCGTGCATGAAAATCAAGGTGGTCCACTGACACCCCCGACCCTGAGCCCTGAGCTTACAATGGCCGTACTGGGTCAGACCAAAGGTCCATCTAGCCCAGTACCCTGTCTGCCGACAGCGGCCAACCCTAGGGACCCTGGAGGGGATGGACTGAAGACAGTGACCAAGCCATTTGTCTCGTGCCATCCCTCTCCAGCCTGCCACAAACCTTGGGCAGAGACACCACTCCTACCCCCTGGCTAATACCACTCCATGGACCCAACCTCCATCACTTTATCTCACTTCTCTTTAAACTCTGTTCTAGTTGTAGCCTTCACAGCCTCCTGCAGCAAGGAGTTCCACAGGTTGACTCTTTGCTTTGTGAAGAACAACTTTCTGTTACTAGTTTGAAGCCTGCTACCCATTCCTTTCCTTTGGTGTCCTCTAGTCCTTCTTTATGGGAACTTATGAAGAACTTTTCTGTATGCACCCTCTCCACCCAACTCCTGCTTTTAGAGACCTCTATCCTGCCCCCCTCCGTCTCCTCTTTTCTAAGCTGAAAAGTCCCAGTCTCTTTAGCCTCTGTTTATATGGGACCTGTTCCCAACCTCTGATCATTGTAGTTTGCCCTCCCCTCTCCCAGCCTCTCTCTTCCCCTCTCCCACCTCCTTTTCCCAGTCTCCCCCAGTTTTGTTCAATAAAGACAGATTCCATTTTTGAACACAATTGTCCTTTATTTTGTACATCAAGAAAAGGGGCTAGGGAGGGGTAAGTGGAAGGAGGTGAGGGAGGAATGGAGTACGCACCCCCGATGGGGAGGACAGGGCTGGCTCTGCGGGCTTCTGGGGGTGGAAGCTCTCCTGCAGCCCCCCAATTGCCCCCTCTCCCCAGATGGCAGCCTGCGGCAAGTGCAGCCGGGCTGATGGCCGAGTGCTGTGATGTGCCCAGTGTGGGCACTCCGGGCACTCCAAGCCAGGACTGGTTTGCAAGCAGGGCACCCCTAAGAACTGTCTGTCCGGGATGGGGGTCGGGACCCTTTAAGCGCAGCCCTTGGCTAGCCTGAGACATCATCTCCACGCTCTAAGTCCTCCTCTGATGCCTTGCCGGCACTGCTTCCAGCCATCCTTAAGCCTGGTTCAGGGTCCACTTAATGTGGACATGCTAGTTCGAATTAGCAAAACGCTAATTCGAACTAGTTTTTAGTTCTAGACGCGTTAGTTTGAATTAACTAATTCGAACTAAGTTAGTTCGAATTAGTGCTGTAGTGTAGACGTACCCTGAGTGAACCTTTCCCCCTTGCTGTGTTTCCCAGGGATAACTCTTGGTCTGTTTTTGCTTTCCATCCTCGTACTAGTATGGTCTGGCAGGCAGTAGGACCATCTCAGTTCAGTGTTCCTTTCCATGGAACGCCCAGTCCTCTGGTGCTGTCTGTGCCTTGTTGCTTTATGATCCCCAAATGGGTCCTCTTGTGCACCAGTGAAATCCCTTGGGCTGGGTCCAGACTCAGGGGTTTTTTCGAAAAAAGTAGCCTTTTTTCGAAAAAACGTCACCTGCGTCTAGACTGCAGCCGCGTTCTTTCAAAATTAAATCGAAAGAACGCAGCTTTTCTTTCGACGGTGGTAAACCTCATTTCACGAGGAAGAACGCCTTCTTTCGAAAGTGCTCTTTCGAAAGAAGGCGTTCTTGAATGTAAATAGGGCTTCTTCGAAAGAGAGCATCCAGACTCACTGGGTGCTTTCTTTCAAAAAAGCGGCTTGCTTTTTCGAAAGTTCCGCGTGCAGTCTAGATGCTCTCTTTCGAAAGAGGCTTGCAGTCTAGACATAGCCTCGCTGTGCTGATCAATGAATCTGTGCCCATTTGCATTTGAGTTCCTTTCCCCAGTTCGGAGTTCTTTCCCCTCTTTTGCCCGTAAACCGCTGTTTTGTTTTTGGATGCCCTGTCTTCTTTGGCTTGTCCTGGGGTGATAACACTCTCTGCTTTGTTTTCTCTCAGCTCCTCCCTTCTCAGGCTCCACAGAGCTAGGAGCAGGACATGAGTCAGCTCATCCACCATGACAGGCTTCCCCAGACTTACTCATGTCTGTAACCAGCACACATCCTCTGTACTGATTCTTTTCCTTTCTATCTCACCACAACCTAAGCCTTGGCTGGCAGATGCAGACCACCCCGCTTCCTCTTCCTTGGTATTTCCCTATGACCAGAAAAAAACAAGTGTAACCCCCAAGGAGATTACCTAGATTCCTGGGGTTCTGTCTGGCAGGGAGGAGGAGCCAAGGCAAACTCAGAGTCTGCCCGGCAACAAATAGGGAGTGAGATGCGCCTCCCAGGGAGTTCAGGAAAGGGGAGAGGCCATTGTTTTTTTATGAGTCAGTCTGGAGCGAGCTAGGGCAAGGGGAGGGCTGGCTGTGTGGGAAGCTGGTAAACCCCAGGCCTACATACAGAGTCCCCCTGAGAACTGGCCTCTAGGCAGGGCCGGCCTTAGGCTGATTGGTCGAATCGGGCCCCGCGCCTAAGGGGGCCCCGCGCCCCTGGACCCGGAAGTGCTGGCTGGCGAGTCACAGAGCCGGGGGCCTTGCTCCACCAGTATGTGGAGCTGGTTCTCTCCCCGACTCTGCCCAGAGCGGGCCCCGGAATCTCCTGCTGGCCCCCCCACGCATCCTCCCACCCCGCCCCCAGAGCATCCCCCTCAGTCCCTGCCATGCGCGGCTCCTCCTAGCCGCCTGCTGCTGCCCATGTGCGGCGTTGCACATGGGCGGGGAGGACGCCCGGGCCATGATGTGATGTCACAGTCCCGGAACTTAAAAGTCCTGGGAGGCCATGTTGCAGGGCCTCGCTGGCTCCGGCTTCGGCCTCTGGGGCCTGAGTGCAGACCCCGGCCCAGCAACCGCAACCGCAACATGAAAGGCAGAATGCAGGGAACGGGCTTGTGCAGCGGCGGCGGGACGAGGGGAAGGTAAGGGGCTTAGGCTTAGGAGGGGGGGGGAAGGCTTGGGTGGAGGGGGAGGGGTGGAAGGAGAGGGGGCTTGGGCGGGGGGACGGGAAGGCACCAAGAGACGGGTGCAGGAGAGACAAATGCCAGGGGGCTAAGGGGCAGGAGGGGAGGTATCAGTGGGAGGGGGGACAGGGTGATGCTGGGAGAGGAGAGGAGAGGGGAAGGGCATTGGCGGCTAGAGGGGCTTGAAAGAAGGGGTGGGCATGAGAAAGGTGGGGATGGAGCAAGGCATGTGTGAGGGCACAGAAGGGCAGGAAGGGAACTGAGGGCAGAGGGTGGTGAGGGGATGGGTATCAGGGAAAAAGAGGGCAAAGGGGGCAGGGGCAGTGAGGGAAGGGGGAGGCACCAGGAGGGTGCAGGGCTAAGGGAAGGTGCAGGTGCCAGGGGATTCTGGGGGTGAAGCAGAAGGGCAGACACCTGCAGGGGAGGGACCAGCACCAGAGGAGAGAGGCAGGGCAGGTATGTAGAGGGAGGTGTTAGAAGAGGGAATGAGAAGGGGTAGCTCACATGTTCAGAGTGGGGCTACTGGAGGAGTGGGCACAGGTGGGAGAGAAGGGCTAAGGGCAGTGAGAAGGTCAGGAGTCAGGACAGCAGAGGAGGGTGAGGAGTTCGGGGGCAGCAAGCACCAGGGGAGATGATGGAACAAGGAGAGGAGACATGGCAGCAGAGAGAAAAGATAAAGGCTTATAAAATATTTATTAATAACATGGTATGCTGCCCATGGCCAGTTTGTTTGCGACCCGCGGTGCAGTTTGGGTTTATGTGGGGATCAACACATGGCCGGTGAGTGCGAGCCAAAACAAAAAAGTAGTCAGTGTAATGATCTTCTGTTGATGTGATTTAGTAGTTAAATTCTTGGACTGTCATTGCTCACGGAAAGTGCTGTCACATGGGTAGAAATCGGGTAAATATTGCATTTTATTAATATCAGCAGAACGGACTTAAATGGGGCCTGTGTGTTGTGTAGTCTTCCCTTAATCTTTGTATTCATGCCTGTCAGTGGGAGAGAAGCTATCTGTATATATTTGCTTGCGTATGCAACCACACTTAAGTTGAGGCCCTCAGCATGTTCTGTAAGTATCAGTGTGGCCCCTGGGGCTTCCAAAGTTGAGTTGCCCTAGCTCATCCCTGACAGGTGTCTGTCTAACGTGGTCTTAAATATCTCCAGTGATGGAGATTCCACAATCTCTCTAGGCAATTTATTCCAGTGTTTAACCACCCTGACAGGCAGGAATTTTTTCCTAATGTCCAACCTAAACCTCCCTTGCTGCAATTTAAGCCCATTGCTTCTCATCCTAACCTCAGAGGCCAAGCAGAACAATTTTTCATCCTCTTCCTTATGATACTCTTTTAGATACTTGAAAGCTGCTCTCATGTCCCTTTTCAGTCTTCTCTTTTCCAATTTCTTCAGCCTTGCCTCATATCTCATGTTCTCTAGACCTTTCATCATTTGTGTTGATCTTCTCTGGACTTTCTCTAGTTTCTCCATATTTCCTGAAATTTGGCACCCAGAACTGGACATGATACTCCAGCTGGGGCCTAATGTAGGCTCATTCCCTGCCTAGGGGATGTGAGACTGGGTGGGTTAATTTCCAGTCCTCCTGTTTATTCTTTTCCTAAGCCAGGAGGGCACAGTAGTTCTGAAGGGGGTTGGAGAGGGGATGGAATCCAGATCCAAGGTCAATGAGCCCTGGGAAGTGGGACCATTGAAAGGAGACTGGACCTGTGGATGCCTTGGGGGTCAGCAGCAAGGGCCTGCTTTGGGAAGCCCCCTCTTTGGAGGTGAATGTGGCAGCATTGAGACACCACACAGAAGCAGGCGCCACAGACAGTAACTGCAGATTCATGGGACAGCTCTCATAGATCTTGCACATGCATAAGATGAGAGATCTGCAGGAGGGCGGTGGGCAGTGGCGTAGTGAGGGGGCCAGAGGGATCAGTTGCCCCAGGAGAAAAATAATATAAAATGGATCAAAATTATAGGTGCTTTGTGAATATGCTGACTTGAGAGTGGAAAGGTTTCATATTATCATATATGATTCCTGGTAACTCATCTCAAATATGAAAAACTAGGTTGATACATGTTCATATCAGGAGCTGTTGAATTCAGTTCACCATTTGCAGCATCTCATTAGGATGTTTAGTGGAGACGATATTGTTGTTGTTGTTTTTTTATTTATACTGTGGGCAAAGCATGGGCTCATAAGAATTCCTCCATTGTTTTACCATGAGTCACAAAACATTTGGTGTTTTTCTGAAGGCCTGGAGTCAGTTGATTATGTAGGAATCTCAGTTTTTATTTTAAAAAAGTTCTCTATAATTCTGGACCTTACAGCTAAGGAGGAAAGCTTTAAAACATGAACCCTAAATACTCAAACAAAAGGCCAATAAAATCCAACATGTTTTATTTTTAAAATATTTTATGATTTGTAGACCATTCTCATAACTTTGTGTAGGCGTTCCTTGTGATTTTTGGTTTGGCAATACTGCTCTTTGATTGGTGAATTTAGAGAGGTCTCTTCCTTCAGTTTCCCTTTCCACCCTCCTTTTTTGTCACAGGTCATCAGAGAATCATAGAGACAATGGAGAGTAGGGTGAGTCCATGACTATGATTAATGATTGGTCAGGGTGACTAACTATTATCAGCCAGTGGTCTGAATGAGCCATCTACTGCCATCTGTTAATTAACTATAGGAAAAGGCTTCAGGAGCAGACCTTATTTATATAGATAACTTACTTTGCCACAGAGATCAGTAGACACACTTGCTGTGTCAAGGTGATCAATTTTGGCTCTTTTGGGTTGAAATTCACTTCAGACTTGGAGCTGGGAGAATGAAATGTTGTTATCCATATTGTATGATTAAAAGACTTGAACTCAATATGACCTGGCTTAGGGTCTATCATAACTTGAACACTAAGCCAGAGGATAGTGAGTCACATCTAACTGAAAGTCACAAAAGATGGAAACATGCTTTATTTCTGGTGGCGTAGAGTCTATTTGGGAGTCCTCAATTATATCTGACACTTTACATCCAGGCTACGTCTACACTGGCCCCTTCTCCGGAAGAGCCATGCTAATTTCTAACTTTGGAATAGGGAAATCCACGGGGGATTTAAATATCCCCGGCGGGATTTAAATAAACATGGCCGCCGCTTTTTTTCTGGCTTGGGGAAAAGCCGGAAAAGAGCATCCAGACTGGTGCAATCCTCCAGAAAAGGGCTTTTAACTTTCAAGTAGGAATAAGAGATCCTCCGGAAAAGGGCTTTATTCCGGAGGATCGCGCCAGTCTGGTTGCGCCGGTCTGGACGCTCTTTTCCAGCTTTTCCCCAAGCCGGAAAAAAGCGGCGGCCATGTTTATTTAAATCCCGCAGGGGATATTTAAATCCCCCGCGATTTCCCTATTCCAAAGTTAGAAATTAGCATGCCCCTTCCGGAGAAGGGGCCAGTGTAGACGTAGCCCCAGTGTTTAAAGGCAGAGCTGACTAGAATCAATTGAGAGTCCTTGTCTTGTGTCAGTGATCGCTTGAGCAAAAATCATTGATAAAATCTTGTCTAGACTGATCTTGGACTCAACATGCAGGCAATATGCATTGAAGAGCAGTGCAAAGGAGGCAATGGTGGTGAGGTACCATATTACCTAGTGAAGTCATTGGTGCTGAAATCACTAAGGCCTGGAATTTGACCACAGAACTGACACTTTCTTAACAAAGACTCAATTTTTGCTATATAAAAAGTAAATCAATGTAACAGAAAACTGCATCGCCTTTTGGTAACTTTTTAAAAATCAAACTTTTAACTTTATTGAAAAAATTGGATAGTTTGCAATTGAAAATATTTGACCTACACTTAAGGCAACTGATTTAATTTTGTGTAAAATTTTGCATAATAAAGGATGGCATTTTTTTGTGAAAATGTTCAACTACATTTTGATCAGATCTACTTCTGATGTGATATTTGTTTGTGGTTGTGGTTTGTTGTGTGGGTGCGTGGTTTTTTTTTTTGCTCAACAAAAAATCCTGGTTGCGGGTGGAGTGGGGGAGCCCCGTCAAAGTGGTTCGAATTGGGCCCCGCACTTCCTTAACCCGGCCCTTCCTCTACCAAGATCCCTCAGCAGGGTTTTCCTTCTCTACTGATGATTCCCAGTTTGTAGTGTTTGCTGGGAAACTTCCCCAGCCAGGTTGAGTTAGCCCTCCAGCTCCTTAGGTGAGACCAGTCACCACGTGGTCAGCTCTGCTCTGTCTGCTAATTCAGGACTGCAGCCTGTTGTGTGTGTGTCTGGGTGCTGGGCTAGGAGATTACAGTTTGGATTTTAGTACAGTTGCGTAATCTGCACCTTGAGCCCTGCACCCCTTTGTGGTGAGGGGAAATTCTGGGACCGAAGCAGCCTGATTCCTGCCTGAATAGAATGCCTGCTAGCAGAGATCAGCCCCTCTGCAGTGTCTGTGGAGTCCAGAGTCATCTCTGAGCCGGAGGATCATTCATAGAGTTTGTGAGTGCACCATCTTTTAGTTAGTCAGGGAATTTGTTTTTGGGGACCCCCTACTCCCTGAACTGTGTCCTCAAACCAGGAAGTAAGGGTTTGGGGATTTTATATCCTGCTGCATATTAAACCTGTAGAGGGATTTACCACCTTCTCCCGCTTGTGAGTCCTTTGGGCTGTACTGGACCCAGTCAGCCTCGGTGCTAAACCACTGCAGAGAAGAATTTTGTGGTCACAAGTCATCAAGGGCCCCAACAAAGTACGCGTACCAACGGGACACTTACATTTGGCACATCAAGTCACGTGACTGGGGAAAGTCACAGGTATTAGCAGCGTGGGCACCAGTGAACCTAAAATTAGTGTTTTACACTGTTATGTTATAATTGTCTCCTGTTTAATTTAATTATTGTGTTGAATATATTGTATGTGTTTGTGTTATTTTTTGAAGTCTCCAACTATCTGGCAAGTACATGGGGATTACCCTGTGGTTAGAATTTTCCTTCCAAGCTGTCCTGGTGACCCTGCCAGGAAGGAGTGAGGGGGGTGGAAGCACTGCCAAATAAATTCATAGGAAAAAATAAAGAAGATACACCCTGCTGAGTGGGTGGTGGGATCCAGAAGAACCCAGATCTGTCCACCAAAACCTGTAGGCAGATTGGCTTTAAAGAAGGTAACCAGGTGGAGAGGAGCACTACACAAGCTACTACCTTACCTCACAGTATATATACCTCTGGCTAAACAGCACCTTTTAATAGGGGTCACACCTCTTAAACTAAGTCAAGGTGAAAATAGTAAGTTATATTGCTATGTGTTTGAGTGTTCCAAAGAGAGGTTTTGCAATAGAGTTTCTACTGAATCTTCTTCAGATGCATGGAAATTCCTGAAGACAAGTATGTACAATGTGGCGCTCAAGAGCACTGGGAAGAGTATAAAAAAAAAAGAAGCTGACTAGCTTGTAGACCGTTTGGCAATCCTCCTGCCCCTCATTGAGAGGAAAAGATCTGCCTTGATTACCTACAAGTCTACTCCCACTACTGATTCGCTCAGCAAATTAAGAGAGACTCATAAGATTGTTTAAATAATTCCGGGAATGTGTTTAAGTATTTTGGTTGGATCACTGCTACAGCATCCAACAAGCAGCCAATGAACGTGAGAATAGGTGGCTATATGAGGACAATAGTGTAGTAAAATATAGTAAAAACTATGTGTGCTTCTTCCCCCTTCCATTACTTAAGCTTGAAACAGCACATATCTAATTGCGCATGTTTTAGAAGCTGTAGTAAAAAGGGGAACTAGCTGTTTAGACCCATTTCTCAAGGACTGGATTATACGTATTACTTGAGTTAGGAAAATTTGCTAATTGCTATTGCTTAAGTAAGCTGTACTGGTGGTTGTTACTGAGTGGAATAGAGTTGAAATATGCTAACCAATAACGCTGCAACACGAAGCTAAGGTAACAAATCAAGACGTGCCAAGTTGGATAAGAAAGTTAAAGAAAGTATAAAAAAGGATGCTTAGCCAAAGCCCAGGGTCAGCTTTGCTTTGAGCAATAGCTCCTTGGCTGACCATTGCTTGCAAACAATAAAATGGAGTTGGACCCAGCCTGAAAGTGTGACTCTCTTCTGTGGGCAAATTAGACTGGCCTCCAGGGGATGAACCTTGCAATTTATGCAACAAATTGGCGACCCAGATGGGACTCCCCTTGGACTACTCCGGAGTCGGACGACAAGATTCGCCGTAGGTGACCGTGAAGTGCGCACCGGACTGTTTGAGTCCGTCACGGCACCGAAAGCGTGAGTCGGGACATCCGGAAAGTTAAAGGAGTCTCTATTGAATGAGTCACACGAGGCTGTCAGGTCCGAAGAAAAGAGGAAGGCGCCGGGGTATAGACGGAGTGAGTATACCTATTCCTGTGTTCTTGTAGATATTGATCTGTAAGTTTGCACTCAGCACAGAGGTCTGAGTATTTGTTTGTCCCCCGGGGGCGTTGCGTTCAGCACATAGGTCTGAACATTGGAAAGAACACAATATTGTGGAATTGGGTCGCACCCAAATGGTAAAAACCTCTGTAAGCCCCAGAAGGAACACCACGAACCAGTGGGTTGCGTGGGGAAATTATGAGGAGTTAGAAAAACCCCAGGGGATTGCTTTTGGTTTTAGTAGGAGTACTTCTGTTCTTGATATTAATGATTTGTTAGAAACCTAAATTGTTAAACTAAAAGTTTGTGTGTAAGAATGACTGTCGCTGACCAGGTCTGAGACTTAAGCTGACTCCAGCCGCCCCAAGAATCCTGCAAGGGGAAACCCGAGGACCAGGATTTCTTGATTGCAAGGGGGGTCAGCCGAACCTCGTGACCCAGTGAGTCTCCAAGCCCCCTGTTTGTCTATATTTGTTGCTGTCTGATAGACCTGTCTTAAGTGTCACGGTTCCACAAGGGCACACCGGTGTCTCTAGTGAGGCAGCCAAGCGCTGGACCCTCTCTGAGTTCGGACGCTAAAAGCTGGTGTGGTGTCATTCTATCGACATACGGAGCCGTGGTAAAAGCGTGTTGACTGTGTGTGTGTGTGTGTGTGTGTGTGTGTGTGTGTGTGTGTGTGTGTGTAATAAATATATAGACATGAGTCCAGGTCGCTCCCGGGTAGAAAACTCCGTAACCCCATTGGGATGCATGTTGCGCAATTTCAGTAAATTTAAGGGTGATTTTGGGATTAAAATGACAAAGGATTATTTAATCAAGTTCTGTCAGCTAGAGTGGCCAACCTTTGGGATAGGCTGGCTAGATACAGAGTCTTTTAATGTAAATCTAGTTGCCTCTGTGCATAGTATTGTTACTCGAGATAGGCACTGAGATTAGTTCCCAAATATTAATTGTTGGTTGAATCACATGCAGAGGCGACCTGCGTGGCTGCTGAAGTGTAGTATAGGAGCTTGTAGAGTTATGATAGCAAAAACTAAGGCCACGGGAGGCAAGAGAGCGTGCCCCAAGGTTTTAAATGATTCTAGTAGTGAAGTTGATCTGACTCAAGGCAGGCGTAGAAAAACTCCCATGGTGGAGCAACATGAGGAGGGGAAGGAAGAAGGCGAAGCAAGCTACCTGTATGTAAGCCCCTCCTCACGAAGATTAGAGATAATATGCTGGAGCATGCCTTTGTAGTTTCATCTGCATGCCCAGTTGCCTAACTAGGGCGAGATATGCTAACTAAGCTGCAGGCTGAAATTTTCTTCCGTGGTGGTCGGATTGTAGTGCAGCTGCCGGTGAAACAGGGTTCTTCCCCTTTTAACACCCCGGTTTTAGGAGTACGCAAAGCAGATGGCACCTCGTATAGATTAGTGCGGGACCTGAAGGCTGTAAATAAGAAGGTTCTTGTGGATCACCTATGGTCCCAAATCCACACACCATTGTAACACAAGTTCTGGCAGATGCAAAGGTGTTCTCAGTGTTAGATTTAAAAGATGCTTTCTTCTCTATCCTTTTGCATAAAGACAGTTAGAAACTATTTGCCTTTGAGTGGGAGGACCCACATACCCATGACAAAACTCAGTTGTTGTGGACTGTGTTGCCCCAGGGTTTTGTATCAGCTCCCCCATGTCTTTGAGATCACATTGCAGAAAGACTTAGAAAACTAGAAAAGGGCAATGGAGTCCCTGTTGGATGCCCTAGGAAAAAGGGAGATATAAAGTCTCACAAGAAAAAGCCCCAGCCAAAGGTCACCTTCTTAGGCTATGAGATTAAAAAGAGAGTGCGAGCTTTGAGCAAGGATCGAATCCAAGCAACTTCAGGAAATTCTCAAGCCCTTCTTAGCAAATAGATAACGACAGCCTCTCCGGCTGGAATCGCAGGCAACCCAAGGATGTTTCACAACACATGAGTAGGGGCCGTCCAGAAAAAAAAAAAAAAAGTTAAAAACTTTCCCTCACACGCCGTTATAATTAGTTCGAGGGCGTGGGGGAAGGTAACTTAAAAGCCACCCTAATGTCAACCGGTAGACATTGGATGTAAAGATGTAATCACTAAAAGCTAAATCTGCCCTAACAAGGAGACACATAAATCTCCTTACAGAGCATGAGTAAGTGATCCACCCCAGAGTCAGCAGCATAAATCAACTGCTGCAGCCTGGATGTTATGAAAATCTTATACTGAAAAGAATTAGGAGGTGTGGGGGCTAATTGGAAAGCCCACTCTCCTTACCAAATTAATGCTAGACAATCTGTGTAATTAAGAAAAGTCATTTAGCAGGATCAAGACAGATCATAAGATAAAAAAAAAAGTCCGGTCTGCAATACAAGAGGGAAACTGAGCCATGCCACTGTTGGGGAGGGCTAGCAACTCTAAGGTAATTCAAGGGAGTGGAAGGTCACGAGTACCGATGAAGCGCTCTTGTTCTCAGAAAGTTGCAGCTCACTCGCACATGAAAGTGGTAAGGAACTAGCTGTAACCGGTTCCCCTAACAGATCTTAGGCAGTATTTTAAGTTATAATAGGCCACCCCGATGGGGGAGAAATGTTTTCTTGTCTTTCAGATCATCAGAAAGTGCTGGTGCCAGTTGAAGAAAAACAACAACAACAAAAAAACCATGGTTCTGTGTCATGACATAATAAGTTTGTGTTCTGTCCAAGTTTGTCTTGTATGTCGTAATTGTAATACGTATTGCAAATGATGTGTATAGAAAATTGTTTAGGCTGGGAGAATGTTAACAATGTCTCCACAGGTGAACAAAAAGAACTGGAAAGAAGCAAAGAGTGCATCACGTGAACAGAAGGATGGGAGATGGGTACTAGCCCCTTCCCACCAGACTGGTTTGGTTTTGCTTTAATGAATGGCCATTGCTAACTTGCCCTCATTTGGATATCATCAACCAGGACTTTAAGGACAAAATAGAACCTCCCAACTGTGCATCATGCCCTGAACAGGCCCCTGTCCCAGAACCAGGACAACTGTCACTGATCTTTACCTTGATGATGTTCCACACTGGTACAGACCAGCTGTGTGCTAGAACTGGCTAATCAAATTGGCAAATGCCTGAGTAGGCAATGACAAGGCTTAGCAGATACCATCGCAGATTGGTTTGAGCCTGGAAACTCTGTCAGCAACACTTATGTCATAGCCCAGAAATTGTATAAGAATCCAGGCTTGTAAATGCAGTAATATCCAGTGCCCGTGAAGGCCTACACACCAGCCAAGCTAATCAATTGATCCTAAATAGTTTGAAGGATCTGTCCAGCTCTGTGTCTACTTCACTAGACCTAACCTGATGTTTGGACTGGAGATTATCTCCCCTGTGCCTACCCATGGGAGTGGGGAAAGAAAGAATCCATGAGGACCCAAAGGCCCACCTGGACAGGGCATAGTACAACCATTCGTTTTTGGCCTCTCTGGGGATTCCTCACTCAGATCAGATCAGAATAGTAACCTCCCTGCCTGTACCAAAGCAGGGGCATATACATAAATAAGAAGCATTGTTTATTCTGAAGGTGTGGGAGCCTCCCTATACCCAGGGATTGTTGCACCCACTTTGATAAGGAAATTTTATGTATCTGCCCATTTAACATCATGACGAATCTGCCTAGGTTTGATGTGGTTGTCTCAGAGAAACAAATGAACATCGAGCTGGTCCAAATGAACGGTACCTACTGGTGTTTGACTACCCAGACTGATCACTCCATCCTGCCCCTCTATATATCCGTCTGTGTGCATAACAGTCCCTCATCAAGCGGCCTGACCGTCAATAGAATGTGGCTCTATCGCACTTCGGTAGTGGAGATAACCTCACATGAGATGCTGAGTGGCACGGCGGAAGTAAGTACCAGAGGAGGGTTTACTGGCCCTGCAGGCAAAGATCAAGAAGTTGGTGGCCAATGCCCAAAGATATATCGGGGCTGGCTGTCTGAGGTACGCACAGATGGGGAAACACCGTGGACCATGCCAAACACCTATCTCTGCAGCACTCAACCAGGCAGTAGAGGTCAAACCTATAATCATGGGCAGCGCCAGTAAGGCGACGAAATATCTTGGGAATGGATTTGAATAATGTTTGCCAAATTATGTGAGGAGTTTTGATTTTAACATTTATAATAATGTTAGTGCTGTACCGGCACTTCCAGAGTAAATTAAAACCCCTTAAATTGTTGTATTTAACCTAGTAGATTAAGAAGAACCCCAAAGTCAAGAGAAAAGAACTATAGGAGTAAGCTGAGGCAGTCCATGGTATCTTGCTGAGGACTGACAAACTCAAATCATTAAGTCAGCCTGAGAAGCATATGCTACAGCAGTTACTGTGACCCTGGTTCCCCTGGCAACCACATGCCAAAAAGGCCTCACTTTGATAAGGCCGGTGTCAAACAACCGCGCGGGATTGTTTTTACGGTTTGCTTCATTCCTAGGAAATAACCTTGGTTCTAAAAGAGCTAGCTGGCTTTTGGCTCAGAGAATACTCTTATGTCCATCAGCGAAAGACCACTCTAGAAAGACCTTTACCAAGTTTTGCTAACCACCAACACCGCTGTGAAGTACCAAGAACTGACTGTTGGCCAAGGCTTCTCACTGCAAAAAGATCCTTCCATCTCAAAATGATCCTACCCCGACTGCTGATAAGCCTCTCTCTTCTGGTCCTGCTTTCCCACCTGTTGGATACCAGAAGAACCAAAATAAAATATTACAGGGTGATGTGCTAGTAACCTCTCCCCTGCATGCAAAGAAAAAGAGGAAAACTCAGCTTCTAGGACACCGCCAAAGCCCAAAGATTTCTGACTACAAAGAGACTAAAACTGAAAATTAGTAAGAAGAACATGAACACGAATCTTATTGTGCTATGTTGGTACACATTCCTGTTTAGTTCTGTTTTGTTATGATAATGTTATGCTTATTGCCTTGTCTAGCACCATGTCTTATAGCTCTTGTACAGCGGACTGTGCAGTCAGTTGTAAAACGTGAAATGTACATTACCAGAATCTAGCAATGGCTGAAACAGATTAAGTATAATTCGAAGAAAGCATCTTGAGGAGGGAATTGTAGTAAAATATAGTAAAAACTATGTGTGCTTCTTCCCCCTTCCATTACTTAAGCTTGAAACAGCACATATCTAATTGCGCATGTTTTAGAAGCTGTAGTAAAAAGGGGAACTAGCTGTTTAGACCCATTTCTCAAGGACTGGATTATACGTATTACTTGAGTTAGGAAAATTTGCTAATTGCTATTGCTTAAGTAAGCTGTACTGGTGGTTGTTACTGAGTGGAATAGAGTTGAAATATGCTAACCAATAACGCTGCAACACGAAGCTAAGGTAACAAATCAAGACGTGCCAAGTTGGATAAGAAAGTTAAAGAAAGTATAAAAAAGGATGCTTAGCCAAAGCCCAGGGTCAGCTTTGCTTTGAGCAATAGCTCCTTGGCTGACCATTGCTTGCAAACAATAAAATGGAGTTGGACCCAGCCTGAAAGTGTGACTCTCTTCTGTGGGCAAATTAGACTGGCCTCCAGGGGATGAACCTTGCAATTTATGCAACAATAGAAAGGCCTATAATGAAGAAGACAGCTTCACTGAAAGATCTGGATGGCACTAGCATAGATAATAAAGGGAAACAACTGGATTGAGATGGTTTGAGCACTATGGAATGGTATACTCAAGTACTATAGTAGACTAATCTGTGTTAGCTGAATTTCCCGGGTTTGAAGTTATGACTTTGCAGGATGCCAAACCTACTCTAGAGGAACTTGAACAAAGCATCAAAAAGATTCCCAACCACAAAGCTTTAGTAGCTGAATTTACCTGCTAAAATCTATAAATGAGCAAATAAAGACTTGCTGAAACGATTGCACAAGGCATTGCTGCACTATTGGAAGGAAGAAACTGTTCTGCAAGATGCTAAGGTTGCTCTTTTCATCTAACTCTATCATAATAGAAGAAACAGAATGATTGTAATAACCACAGGGGTATATTTCTTCTTAATATCATGGGAAAAATCTTAAGACGTATATTTTTACCCAGACTTAAAATTTTAGCTGAGAGAATCTATTGTGAGAGCTTGTATGGCTTCTGCTTTGGGAAGGTACAAAATAGACATGGTTCTCTGTAAGACAGCTGTAGGAAAAGTGCAGAGAGAAGTCCATGACTTTTATAGATTTAACAAAAGCCTTTGATGTGGTTAGTTAGTTGGGGCTTTACTTTGTTCTGAAGAAACTTACGCAATGGAATCCTTACACTATGGAATGAAGACAATTGTAATGTAAGAAAACAAAAAGTCTGATTCATTTAACATCAATAAAGGAGTGAAGCAGGGCAGTATACTAGGGTCTACATGGTTTAATATTTCTCTTTCCTGCTTCCGCATACATTCTGTGACATTCAAGAGGGTGTCCATCTTAGCACTAACCATGACAGAGGTTTGTTTAACATTGCAAGGTTCAGAACTAAGATGAAGTTGAAGGAGATCCTCATGAGGGACCTGTTGTTTGTGGTGTTCATGCCCTTCAACATCTTATTACTATGTTCTGTGATTCATGAAAAATCTTTGGGTTATCAATAAGCTTGAAGCATCATGCACCAAGGCTCTTCAGAAACAGGTGACACCTTAGATAGTATTCATCAGGATGTTACTGACCAATTTTACCACCTCGGCTCTACTGTTACCAGCAATATGGACACCAGCTGCACTCACTAGTAGAACCAGGAAAACATCCAAGAACTGTGGTCTTTTGCAAGACAGAGCCTGGAACAATAACAAATTGTAAACTGAAGTGAAAAATCTATGTTTACAAAACATGTGTTTTATTCCCTCTTGTATGTGGCTCAGAAGCATGGACAACTGATGCCAAATATACCATAGGACTAAACAGCTTTCATATAGATGTTCACATAAAATTATTTGATGAACATAGAAAGACAGGGGGGACAAATGTGAAAGTGTTAAACATGCTGATATGTCATTCAATGGGAACACTGATTAGTAAGAAAGGACTCGGGAAGCTTGGATATGTCAAGTGAATGCCATATTACTGCATCCCATAGAGCGCACTGTACTCTGAAGCTCTCAAAGGGACAAGAAGGAGAAGCAGACCTCTGCACAGATTTTGGGTTGCTCACAAAGATCGTGTAGTATCTTTAGAATCTCTGTGTATGATTGGAAAGGAATGCAGAATGGTACTCTGGTTGCTGGTGTCATCTTGTAGAATGCAGTGTTGTAGGGTGGACTGGATCAAGCTTTGTGATGACCAGGGAGAGAGGAAGAAAGAATCTGCTGCTCGGATTCAGATCATTGCTAGTGAATGGATTTGACCTACTTGTGGACTGGACTGTCATGCATCGGACTCAGAGCCATCAAAGAAGTCATCAGCACATACACCATGTTCTGTAAAGGGCGATGGCGCCATTGATCTACTGAGAGATGCCAGTATACTGTAGGATAGAGTCGATGTCACTCAGTAAACGAATTCAAAGAACTGACATTATCCCTGATCTGACAAGTACATGCTTAAGTTCATCCCTGTTGAGCCCAGGACTTCCAAGAAGTACCTAGCTTATAAGCACCTGCTTAAATCCCTCTGGGTATGTCTACACTACCCTCCTAGTTCGAACTAGGCTTCCTAGTTCGAACTACCTACTTCGTGCCCCGTGTAGCCGCGCTGCATGGCGTTCGAACCAGTGGGGTTTTAAAAATGGTGGCTCCCCGCTTATGCAAATGAAGCCCGGAAAATTCAAATCCCGGGCTTCATTTGCAAGTGCGGTATGCCTACATTACCCCGCTTGTTCGAACTAGCGGGGTAGTGTAGACATACCCTTTGAGTGCAATGGGATTTAAAGATGTGTTTCAGGTTAAGCATGTGCCTAAATCCTGTGTTGAATAGGGATGGACTTCTGTATTAAATCCTTAATCACGTGCTCAGCTCTGGGACAACTCATGCACTTTAAAACTAAGCTCATGTTTATGTACTCTCCTGGTAAAACATGCTTGTATTTTGCTAGACTTGTTGTCTCCCTAAAATAGATTCTTTACTTTACCTTCAGTTAAGTTCAGTTCCTGCACTTTTTTTCTTAATTCTGCTAAGTCTGTCTCTTTTGGTACAATGCATGATAACTGACATTTGTACAATATTGCATGATCTTAGTCAATTTCTAATTCTGAATGTATTTATAATGCTATGGCATGAAGAAGATTTATAGATTTTATAACCTTTTAAATTGCACAACACTCTTCAGAGATTAACTGAAACTGGCAACATGGCTGTTGTAGTCATTTTTTAATGTGTTACTGTACTGTACAGCAGAGATGTCAGGAAAGAGAAGCTACATGATGTAGGAATGCACATAGACTATATCTCAGTCAGTAAATTGAGATTTTATTGCAGATTTCAGCACAATACACTTTTGAGGCTTGGCAGAACATTTGGCAAAGATACCTTCCTTTAATATCTGTACTGTACTCAATATATTTCACTCCATTAAACAAAGATTGGCTACAGATATACCTATACATATAACCATATATTCTGCTTAGCAAAGAAATAAAACATGATGTTTGGTCTCTGATTAGAGAAGGCAACAATTGAAATCTTAATATCTTAGGTTTTCTGTTCTTATTAAAATAACTGATTTTAAGTGTCTTAAGAAATGTATGAAATCAGTTCCATTTATTCTATTTGAATTAAATGTTTCCACCTGTACATATGTTTGATAAATTCAAGCACTACAGAGAAAGTACAAAACACATTGTTAATGCCAACTGCAAATCAAATGGCTATGGAGAAGATTAACACATTTCAGCCAAGTGTTGCTAGTCTGACTCAAGCACATAGAGCCCATTACCCATTCCCCCACATCATCATGGTTGCTTTATGTTTAGCTGACCCTCTAGGAGCAGGGGGGACCCACTAGTGGCACAGCATGAGACTGGCACAGCAGCACTCCTTTACTACCTTGCCTCCCTGTGATCAATATAGGGAGTGTGGTGGGTGAATGAGAAGGTAGAGAGGGCATTTCTGCACATTGACACCCCATGGGTGTTATAATGGCTTCTTGGGGCTGTTAGCAGCCTTAGTAATTTAGAACAGTCTTCCTTTGCCATCCTATCTGACTTTGGCTTTGTGCTGCTCAGTGCCGTTGAAAATATTTTCTCCAGTAAAGTTATATAAGGTGCACAAGGGTCTGTGTTGCCCTTTATGTGTATGTGTGGCTCCCACTGAAGCCATTGCCATATGCATAGGTATTGAGGGTATAGTAGACATCCCGAGCCTAATCTCACTCTAGCTAGTAAATTTACTCATTTACTGTAGGGTAAGTGAGAGCATAATCAGGCTCCTCACCATATGTGACATCTTTAAGCCATATATTTGTATACAGCTCAGGGTGGCAGTACCACAAAACTTCTACGTATGCATGGAAAGGGCTTTAGCCCAGTCAGGTAAAAGATCCATCATCTTGTGGAAACTGGGGGGCTGCTAGAAAGATCCCTTTGGGATGTTTCCTGAGGCATGACCCTGTGAGATATCGTTTCTATTTGTCTACATGTCTCGTGCAGCACTATCAGCTGTTGAGTTCTAGAACTGAACAGCACAAAATATCTGTCCTCACACAACCATTAAGAAATACAACAAATTGCTCATTACCCTGAAAAACAAAGACTTTCCACTTGTACTCCCTTCTGCGTGGTGCCCATGTAAAGCCATTTTTTCCTTTTGTATATTCATTCATTCCATATATGGATATGGTAGATTTCAAGTCCACAGAATTTTTTTAGCATGTTGTAATATTTTCTACATGTGTAATTGTTGTATTTTTTGTTTGAAACTATCTTAGGAGAAATTTCTTTAACCAGCAGCCTGGTGTTTTTAGAAATGCATTGACATATTTTTAATTGGGCCTATAGTTTGGGAAATCTCAAGATAGTTTTCCTCATTTGTTTTCTGATATAATCCTATGCATGTGCTTGATTACCTTTTCTTTCAAATAATTTTTACTTTTTTTCTTTGTTTCTCATTTCTTTTCTTCATTTGCCTGAAATCCTGCTTTCCCCCCACCCCCAACCTCTTCTGACTGATGCTTATTCTCCCCGGCATATTCCAGTTCTCTGCCACTGAAAGCTTCAAAGAATGACAAATCCAGAAGTTTGAAAAAAATCTCTCGGTAAGAATGAAAACAAGGTGACATATTTTGTTGTCTCTGTGTAGCTCATCCAAATTATAAGGCTCTTGAATAGAGAAACTTTAGAAATCAATAATGGTTTATGGCCACATTTGGAAGATACATATTTCCCATTAAAATGTAAAGAGTTTGATGTTGTAAGAAATGAAAATAGTAAAAATCAACATATAATTTTACACTTGTAAAGATACTTACTTTAAAATTTTGTATTTATGTATGTACGGTATAACCTGAACCTTTCAAGTACAATGAAGGACTTTTCAACTTTGGCAAAATAGGATAAAACAAACAGCAGACTATTAGAAGAGTGCACTTTGAGAGAACAGTGCTCTTTGGTAGACTGCAAGAACAACAAGAAGTCCTGTGGCACCTTATAGACTAACAGATATATTGGAGGATAAGCTTTCGTGGGCAAAGACCCACTTCGTCATGAAAGCTTATGCTCCAATATATCTGTTAGTCTATAAGGTGCCACAGGGCTTCTCATTGTTCTTTCAGATTCAGATGAATACAAATACCCCTGATGCTTGGTAGAGTGACCAGCCTTAAAGCTAGGCCTTTATGCAACTTTCAAACAATGGTGATCCTATCCGATCCTACAGGTTCACTACATACAGGCTGTCCCCGGGTTACGTACAAGATCGGGACTGTAGGTTTGTTCTTAAGTTGAAACTGTATGTAAGTCGGAACTGGCGTCAGCCGCTGCTGAAACTGATCAGTTTCAACAGCGGCTGAATCTGGACGCCAGTTCTGACTTACATACGGATTCAACTTAAGAAACCCAGGTGTCCCCAAGTCAGCTGCTGCTGAAACTGATCAGCGGCTGATTCCAGGAAGCCCGGGGCAGAGCAACTCTGCCTCCGGCTTCCTGTAGTCAGCCCTGGTCAGTTTCAGCAGCTGCTGACTTGGAGACTCCTGGGGCAGAGCAGCTGGGGTGCTGCTGGGTTGCTCCAGTAGCACCGCTCCTCGGCGCTACTGGAGCAACCCAGCAGCACCCCAGCTGCTCTGCCCCAGGCGTCCTGATTCAGCCACTGCTGAAACTGACCAGCAGCGGCTGAATCAGGACGCCTGGGGCAGAGCAGCTGGGGTGCTGCCGGGTTGGTACAGTAGCGCTGAGGAGCGGTACTGTGGGACCAACCTGGCAGCGCCCCAGCTGCTCTACCCCAGGTGTAGGCAAGAAAAGCCTGGTCTGCTGGGGGGGAGGGGGGGCACTAGCTGCACCTCCCCCCCCCCCCCCCCCGCAGACCAGGGAGACGCGGGTGGCGGGACCGCCCGCGTCCTCCACGGCTTTGCTCCATGTCCCTGGTCTGCTGACCAGGGAGACGGGGAGCAAAGCCTTGGAGCACGCCCACAGCGGGCTGTCCCGCTGTCCCGCTGCGGGCGTGCTCCGCGGCTTTGCTCCCGGTCTCCCTGCAGACCAGAGAGACAGGGAGCAGCTTTTCTCGCCCCGGAGGACGGGGGCGGCGGGACTGCAGTGCATCTGGGCATCCCGCCGCTCCAGTCCTCCGGGGTGAGAAAAGCCCCATTCGTAACTGCGGATCCGACATAAGTCGGATCCGCGTAACTCGGGGACTGCCTGTAATTAATTACTGCACCACACAAAGAGAAAATTTGGGAGAGGGAAGAAAGAGAGAGGTGGTGGTGCTCATTACATGCTTGTGAACCCTGAGTGACTGAATAGTTCTTCTAAAATGACATGAATGAGGTCCGTTCCCACTTTCCTTAGGACCGTGCAATGGCCTCATATTAAAAAGCTGCATTCATACTGGGATTTAACTGAGTGTTAGTTACCACATAGTAGCTAAAATTTGATGGTAAAATCTTTTTTACCATATGAAAACCAGGTTTAAGAAGGGTTAAAGGAAGAGGAATCCACTCTCCCAAACCCTTTGGCAGGAGTGGGTGTCCAGTGACTCTGCTATGTTGGCTACATCCTCCAGACTTGAGTATTGCTAACAGCCCCATTCGCAACAAATGGAACAAATATCCTGACAATTCCTCTGCAATGCTCCTCGCTATTTCCCCAAACCTCTCGCCCATGGAATGTCCCCTGCACAGCCTGCCCCATGGAACTATTCTGGCGCCATGGCCATTCTGTAGTGTGGTGTCGATTCCAAGGGAAAACAGGAATAGCAACAGAGCTATTAGACCATCAGAGCTCTAGTTTCAGTCTTTGTGCGTGACTTTGCATCGTGTCTAGAACAGTATCTTCAGAGCACCAAGGTATAGACATCCAAGGTACCAGTTTGAAGTACCTAAGGCCATAGAAATACTCCCCATAATCTCACTACGTTGGTGTTCTAAATACAGAGAAGGACTCTTGTGCCTGAGCTAGAGCTGTGGCCACTGTTTATTTTAGATGGGCACCTCAGTAAGACAGGTATAATCGTGTATTGGGATATCTGCTGGTGCCCCTGGGAAGGATTTTTTTCTCCATGCAACATCAGACAACAGGCTATTTGCACTTCCCAGGGTTTTGGTTTTCCCTCCAAAACATAAAGCACAGGGTGTTACTACAGGCAGGGAGCCAGACCTGATGAGAGGGAGCATCCTATGTCAGATCAACCTTACACGGATGGCAGTGGTGGGGTGGTGCTAACCCCCTCACCAACCAGGAGGTTGGCTTTTCTACATTTAAATTCTATGCTCAAGTCATCTAATGGAGCATTGCATGGTTGGCTGTGGGTAGCCTTCCCCATCCAGTATCAGTAATGACAACACACTTAATTAATTTCCCCCAGCTTGAGGTGGAGGTGAAAATATTGACTTCTAGTTACTGACAAAAAAGCATCTAGTTTAACAGAAGAACCTCCTGCTAATATATTATCTGTTGATACAAAAGCTTTAAATGAAGATTTTTTCAGTCATTGTGTCATGCATTGCTGCTCTTTGTTAACACTAATACAACACTTTTAAACCCAAATTCATCTGTTAATACAGTGGTAAAGGGGTGGAGGATACATCACCACCAGGAATACGTTTTAAACGAGAGCAAATTATCTTTGCTATTTTTTTTCTTTTTGAAAGGAATGCAGCCTTTTAATCTTACAGAACCCTGAACCAAAGATTTAACTTACCCGAGGAATTCATTGTTCCACTGTTAATTTCTTCTCTTCCTAATTTGTAGAGAGTTCATCAACTACATGAAACGATCCCGAACCTTTTATGCCTCTGTAGCAGAAAGGCTGTGCGATGGGGACTTGGTGATGCGTGACAGCTCGACTTGCTGGAATGGAGAGGATGTTGTGGAAAGGTAATTGTGAGAGTCAAATTTTGTGCTGAAAATAGCTATATTTGGGCACATAAAATTAGGCTTTCCAGCTCTTCTTGGTGCTTTAAAAAGTGTTGTATTAGAAATTATGTGTTATCTTGAAACGTCGTATCACTTTTTATACTATAAACAGTGTGATGACCTTTGTGGACCGTAAGTATCTGATCACTTTATTAAAGCCTATGGGTTTTATAAATAGTGTCATAAAAATCTCCATGAAAAATACATTTTGAATGATAGCGAATTATGCAGTGAACTGAAACACATCCAAAGAAGACTGAGTAACAATGATTTTGGGGACCCACCTTTCACAAATGGAAGTCCTACAGTAATTTGCCGACCCCATCATAGATCATACTTTCTGGGAGGATAATGGTCATACTTTTTAACAGTAAGTCGGTAACATTCTAGGTTCAGAAATACCAGATCATACTTTCTTGATATTGTTTTAACCTGCATACCACTAAAGTTTTTTTATGAGGGTAAGTTAGTTGCTTTGAGTTTTAAAAGTAAGAAGAAAGAGGGAAATGGTGCATCTGTGGTATGTAGTTCATTCTTAGTGTGCAGGCTCCTTTGTTTTATAAAAAAAAGGTGAGGGTAAAGAGCATGTACAGGCTGCACCTCTCTAATCAGGCACTCTGTGGTCTGGCAACATCCATGATCCAGCATCATTTTAGTTGGCCAGATGTCCAGTTATCATGGGTATAGCTGTTTCCCACGGTCCCATAGAGTCCTGGCTCTCAGTGGTATTTTGCTCTAATTTACCCCTAAATGTCTTCGAAGAGCCCAGTAAGCAGGGGAAGTGTGGTAATGCTGCTAGACAATATTGATCTCCCATGGATTGGCAAATTCTCTGGTTTGGCACCAGTCAGGTCCTGAGGGTCCCATACTAGAGTGGTTCTGCCTGTACCACATTTGTTGATTAGACCTCCAAGATATGTCTACATTGTAATAAAACACCCAGGAGTGGCTTGGGTCAGCAGTTCTGGACTTGCAGGGCTTGAGTTGCTGAGCTATAAAATGTCAGTGTAAGCATTCCGGCTCAGCATGGAGACTGAGCTCTGGGACCCTCTCTCTTCATAGGGCTCCAGAGTGCCAATATGTCTACACAGCAGTTTAACAGCCCAACAAGCCTTATTCTGCTGACACGGGCCAACAGCAGATATTTCACGGCAGCGTAGACATTCCCCTAGGGCAGTGGTCCCCAACCTGTGGAGGTTGCCGGGCGCCAGGGGGCGTGGCCGTTCGCCCACCGGGCGCCAGGGGGCGGGGGCGGGGCCCCCTCATAGCCGCGCGCCCCCCCCCCAAGCGCCACGCGCCCAGGGCCGGCGCCCCCTCCCCCCCAAGCTCCGTGCGCCCGGGGCCGGCGCCCCCCCCCCTCCTCCAAGCGCCGGGGGCCGGGGTCGGCGCCCTCCCCTCCTCCAAGCACCCGGGGCCGGGGCCAGCGCCCCCTCCCCCCCCAAGCACCGCGCACCCGGGGCCGCTGCCCCCCCGGGGCCGGCGCTCACCATGCGCCTGGAGCCGGCTCCGGCACTGTGCATGCGCCATGTGCCCAGGGCCAGCCCAGCCCCGAGCACGTGGCGGGCGCACACGAATGCCCCCGCGGGCGCCATGGCGCCCGCGGGCACCGTGTTGGGGACCACGGCCCTAGGGGTTAATGGATTGGAAGGGTAGGAATGGAATGGCAAGCAACTTTCAGTTGGATGCTCTATTTCCTTTAGTTTGGCTTCTTTTGTACAAACCTCCCCCTTCCAAGTGTGTGCTGCTTTGGCCTCTTAAACACCATGGCCCCATGTAGTGCTGTAAAAACCCCCATGATGCCTTGTTAGCAGACAACAATATTAATTTCCTAGATACAATAATTGTGACAGTTGCTGAAGATTGCACTGGTTTCTAGGGGAGGGTGGGTCGGTGACTTTTGTGCAGTCCACATAGAGGGTGTGAACACTTTACAGCTAATGATGGTCCAGATGAAGGCCCCACCCCTGCATATGTTGCACCTAGTCAGACTGCTGCGCCCCTGCAGACCTTGTTGAAGCCAGTCAGAAAAGCAATTCATCCATGTGCTTCACATTGCTGATTGGGGTTCACAGGCTCTGTTGTGCACCTGTGCTGGGGAGGCAGTGTGACTGTGCCCGAAATAGCAGTGGTCTTTGGCACTTCCTAGGAATGCAGCCACTTCATCACCCATGAAGAGAGCTCAGTGTCTGTCCCTTCTTGTGCTTTCCTAGTGCTGCTGGTCAGTGAGTGTGTGTGTGTTTTGAAGTACAAAGCCACTGTGAACTGTCTGCAGCAGTAGTTCTGTGTAGTTGTTGAGATCAGGAGCGTGGAAGGACCATACTTTGGCCAGTTGCTGCCTGTGTGCACAAAGGAGAGCTCTTGTATGCCATCTTCCCTCTTCGCCTTCCAGTCCATGTGGGGCTGAGTGTAAACTTGCCCTCACATTAGATGAAAAAATTCTCAAGCCAGGGGGAGCAAATAACCTGATTATTGCAGAGACCGGGGTGATTGAAAGCATAAAACCAGTTCTGTTTTGTGTACTCCCTGAGCTACGGAGCAAAACATTAACAGTTAAATGGTAAGTCTGAGTGTCACCATTGACCCGCTCTGACGGTTAACCCCCTGCATGCAGGTCTCAGAATGGTTCTCCTGCAGCAGAGATGCCATTTTGGGCTGCTGGCAAGAGGTGACTATGGGAACCAGGAAGGGCAGGCATCACAAGGGGTCACTGGGAGACCAGCCCCCTCTTAAAGGAGTTTGGAGCTGTAGTAAGCACCTCTGCCACACTTCAACCTCTGCCCCAGTCCACGGGGTCCCTCCTGCACCAAAACTCCCTCCTGGAGCCTGCACCCGCCCCCAAGCCGCCTCCTGCATCTCAAATCCTTCTTCCCTGGTGCCACCCAAGAACCTAAACTTCCAAGTGGAGCTTTCACCCTCTCTGCACCCAACTTCTCTTCCCCAACCTGGAGCCCTCTCCCACACCTCAAACCCCTCATTTCTGAGCCCATCTGGAACCCACTGCTCCACCCCAGAACCTGGACACCTCTGCACCCCACCCTCTGCTCCAGCTTGGTGAAAGTGAGTGAGAGTGGGGAAGTATGAACAACAGAGGAAGGGAGGAGCATGGAGCGAGTGGGGTCAGGGTCTCAGAGAAGGGGCAGGGCAGGGGTGGGACATGGGGCAAGTCAAGGGTGTTTGGTTTTGTACCATTAGAAAGCTGGCAACCCTAGCAACCTTAGTCCTTCCCCATCTGTCTAGGGCAAAGGGGGAGGGGAGACACGCCATCCTAGGAACAAAGGTCCTGCCTGACCTGGAGAGAGGGAGGCCTGCATATGAGACCTGAACCAGTTCACAGATGTCATTTGAATAGTTTACATGGTTGTCGTTTAAAGTGACATTGACATGCCTAGTCATAGGGACTGTGGAGCTCTGGTACGGTGAGCCCATGCCATGTTTCCTGTGAAGCCGAGATACTGCAACGTGACAAATGTGACCAGCTCAGTTACAGAACTCAGACAAGCTTCTCCCACTGAAAAATGGCTTGCTGTGGTCGTAAAGCTCCTGCCTGCCCTGCGCTCTGCTGGCATTTCTGTACACAAACGCTGCATGTTGATATTCTGCACCTTAATGCAGCATGTTCCATTGTCTAGAGCCTGCTGCAAGTCTTTGCTGAAATTGTTTATTTTTAATTCATTTATTCTTCCTCTAATTTACCAGAAAAATGAAACAAAACATCCTTTCCTATAGGTTCCTGGACATTCAGGATATTGCTTGTCTACATGTAACAATGCACGATGCATTCTTGTTACAGACCAAGACCACAACAGCTTCACAGAATAGTGTCTTTAAAGCCATTATTATGCAGAAGCTCAGTGGTCTGCAAGTGGAGGGAGGTCGTCACGCCCATTCAGAGAATGATGTTGGCTGAACAGTCCTCACTGGAACTCAAGCATTTCTATTTGTACATTTGCTTTCCAAGGAGCCAGCATAGAAGGGGTTTTGTGCCTTGGTTAGTCTGAGTCCTGCTAGGGGAGCACCACTGTGGTAAGGCCTCTGAAAGTGAGATAGATGAATAGTCAAGGAGCAGGCATAATGCCATGGATTGTTGAAGGGAATGTGCTCTACTGGCAGGTTAGATTGCTCTGAAGCTAGGCCACTGCTCAAAAGATGGGAAGGGAGCAGGCCAGTGCCCTGTCTAGTCCTCCTGGGACTTGAATGCTGTGGACTATATGAGATGGTCTCCTGCTTTCCAGCACTCCTGGAGCACTGGCGACAAAATGATGTTTCTTCTTCAAGTGGTTGTTCATGTCCATTCGAAGTAGGTGTGCGCGTCGCGTGCACCGCGTCTTCCGGAGCGTTTTCCCTAGCGGTACCCATAGCACCGGCGGGGCGCCCCCTGGAGTTGCGCTGCCATGGCGGGGCATGAGTACCCCTGCCAGCGCTGCCCCACCTCAGTTCCTTCTTACCGCCGTGTCGGTCGTTGGAGCAGCTCTCTCTCTAGCTGTTAGGCTTAGATAGTTAATGGTTCCCGTTTCTCACATTGTAAATAGTTTGTGTAGTTAGATAGTTAGGTTTTTTGTTTTTGTTCCTTCCCCCTTGGGGATAAGGAATGCCAGGGCCGCAAGGCTTCAAGGGGTGCGCTAACTGCGGGAAGTTTATGCCCAGGGGTGACCCACACGACAGCTGCCTTAAGTGTCTGGGTGAGGCTCATTTGGCAATTGCCTGCAAAATCTGCAAGTCTTTCAAGCCCGGTACAAGGAAAGAAAGAGTTTCCCACTTGAAGCTTCTCCTCATGGAGACGGTGCTTCAACCGGTACCGCCGGACCAGCCTGCGGTGCACAGCGCACCAGCTTCCACGTGCAAGGCCGCACACCGGCACTGGGCATCGATGTCAAGATCCCAGCACCGATCTCACTCTCTACCATCTAAGAGGGTGAAGAAGTCCCGAGGCAGGTCTCCATCTAAGAAGCCGACGTCTGCTGGATTCCGCACCGGCAGTTCACCGGTGTGTGTTTCCCCTCCGGTGCACCGTTGGCACCGACGGGGTCTAGTGAGCCCTGGTCGCCTGCCCTCTCATCGTCCGTCTACGCTGGACACCTTTGAAGCGGCGCAGGACCTAATAAGTCTTACAACCTCCCCGCTGTCGTCGGTCGACTCGGACGGGTCGAGGTCGCCCCCGGTGGAAGCTTGGAGGGCACTGCCGTTGCCCATGCATGGCCAGGGTCGGCATGCTATGGTGGATTATGCATCGGGACCAACCCCGGTGGGGTCGGCTCCCGCTACTACTACGGCACCCTTCACGATGCCTAATCGTCATTCTCAGGGAGCTTCAAGCCATGGCAGGTCGTTGCTCTCCAAGTTGCCAGAGCCCCTCTTGGCCGTACCGGTGCCATACCCCCATGGCCATGTGGCCTCCTAGGAGTCGGCGTCCGTCTCCGTGCTGTCATCGGCACCGGCATCGACCCAGTGGTCTACCCTGGTACCGGGCCTGGGCACCCTGGTACTGTTTCAGTCGAGCACGACTCACTCGGCATCGAGCCTGAGCACCTCGGTGCTGCATCTGCTGGCCACGCAATCAGCACCGCGCCTGAGCACCCCGGTGCCACAGCTGCTGGCCACACTATCGGCACTGGGCCTGAGCACCCCAGTACCGCAGCTTCAGTCGGCGCAATCGGCACCGGGCATGGGCACCCCGGTGCCACAGCTACACGCGATGCACCTGGCACCAGGCCTAGGCACCCCGGTGCCGCAACTCCAGGCATCGCAACCGATACCGAGCCTGAGCACCTCGGTGCCGCAGTTACTGGTGATGCAGCGGGCACTGTGCCTGGGCACCCTGGTGCCACAACTTCACGCGACGCACTCGGCACCAGGCCTAGGTACCCCGGTGCCACAAATGGTGCAACCGGCACCGAGCCTGAGCACCTCGGTGCCGCAAATGGCATTGCAAACAGCACCGGGCTTGGGTACCCCCGTGCCACAGTTACTGACGGTGCAACCGGCACTGGGCCTGGGCCCCCCCGGTGCCACAGCTGACTGCTCCAGCGCAGTTCACTGCACTGGGTCTGGGTCCCCCAGTGCCGCAGTTATCAGCGGCCCTTACGGCACCGGGCATGGGTCCCCCGGTACCTCAGACGGCACATCCTTGCCGCACCCATGAGGGCAAACCGGAGTCGATGGCCAAGTTTGCACTGCACTCCTCATCGGCTCTCCCTTGGCCAGAATCCGATTACTCTTCGGACTCGGACGCGGTGTCTGTGCGGTCAGGGTCTTCGGGAGCTTCCTCGACCCACAGGTCCAGATCCAGGCACCGGAGGGACCACAACCAGCAGATGTGGCCCCCTCATCCGCAGTGGCCTTTTTGGACTCTCTGGGCCTATCATCAGTGGCAGGGACAACCACCACCATCTATGGGGTCGGAGGCTTCAGGGCACCGTTCCCGCCCCTCTGCGTCCCTGTCTAGGGCGCCCTCCTCCGCCCTTCGAGTGCCGCAACAAGATCCTGCGGCACCGCAACCACCGGTACCGGAGACAGTTCCTCCGGAAGCTCAGACCGTCCAACCGGCCCCGCAGCTGGTCTCACGACTGCTCCCCTGTTGATTCAGGAGTCATCTTCGTCGTCCTCCCCCGATGAGGCACTGGCAGACCCAGCGCCTGGGCTACCATCAATGGATGCCAGAGCACATCAGGACCTCCTGCGGCGCATGGCTTCCAACCTGGCTGTTCCGGTTGATCCCATAATTGAGGATACTGATCCAATGGTAGACATCCTCACTGAGGACACCCCTGTGCGTTTCGCTCTACCGCTCAATAAAACAGTTTCAAAGATTACTAATGCCCTGTGGCAAACGCCAGCAACCCTGACTCCTACCCAAAAAGGGGTAGAAAGGCGTTATTTCGTCCCACAGTCGGGTCACAAGTTTCTTTACTTCCAGCCCATCCCGGGATCATTGGTCGTACAGGCCGTGGCCCAAAAAGAAAGGCTTCCCCAGCCCGGGCCTTCTCTGAAGGCAAGGGAGCCCAAGAAGCTGGACTTGTTGGGCCGCAAGGTCTACGCTACGGGTGCTCTGCAGCTCCGTATCGCTAACCAACAGGCGATGCTGAGCAGGTATGCTTTCAACACCTGGCAGGCAGTCGAAAAATTTAGAGACCGACTCCTGCCGGGAGTTTGCAGCTATGGCTTCCGAGGGTAAAGTCATCACACAAACTGCCCTCCAAGCGGCTGTGGACTCGGCAGCCCGCACCATGGCGGCGGGTGTTGTTATGCGCCGTGGAGCATGGCTCCACGTCTCGGGGATTCCCTCGGACGTGCAGCATACCATCCAGGACTTGCCCTTTGAAAGGAAGGCCTTGTTCTCAGAGCACACAGATTCCAGGCTCCATACCCTAAAGGACACGAGGTCAACTCTGAAGTCCTTAGGCATACACACGCCAGCCATGCAGCGGCGACAACTGCCGTTTAGGCAGCAGGGTAGAGCGCAGCCCCAGGTCCCCCCTGGGGATTTCTGGAGGTGCCGCTCCCGGGCCTCCGGTGGAAGTTCCGGGGCGGCTGCACACCCTCAAGGGCCTAGGGGTCGACATCGTCGCCCCAGGTCAGATCCCCAACGGGCAGGTCCCCACGACCCTTCCAATCAGGGTAAGCCTCAATTTTGACATGGTGTTCGAGAGTCCCGTACCAGTCTGCCACCCTGACCCCCCGTTTGGGGCCCGGCTTTCCTGTTTTGCCCAGGCATGGGCCCGAATAACATCAGATGCCTGGGTCCTGAACATTGTACATTCGGCTATTCTATCCCGTTCCTGGGCCCACCGCCTTCAAAACCCCCTACCCTGACCCTAATAAGGGACACCCCTCACGAACACATCCTATTTCAGGAAGTGGGGGCACTCCTCGAAAAAGGAGCAATAGAAAGGGTCCCCCCGCATCTGCGGGGCAAGGGGTTCTACTCCCATTATTTTGTCGTCCGAAAACCAAAAGGGGGAGTCCGTCCTATCCTGGACCTTCGACACTTAAACAAGGCGGTGGTAAAACACAAGTTCAGAATGGTGACTTTAGCCTCGGTCATCCCAGTGCTACAACTGGGCGACTGGTACGCGACTCTCGATCTAAAGGACGCCTACTTCCATGTGGCTATCAGGCCCGGTCACAGGAGGTTCCTCCAGTTTATGGTGGGCCGTTACCATTTTCAGTTTACGGTACTCCCCTTTGGGTTATGTACTGCACCAAGGGTATTCACAAAATGTATGGCTGTGGTTGCCGCCTTTCTGCGCAATCGAGGGGTACATGTGTTCCTGTACCTCGACGATTGGTTAATCCGAGGTCGCTCATACGAGCAGGTAGAAGCTCACGTATCACTCATAAGAGCTCTCTTCTTAAGGTTAGGGCTCATGATAAATGTTGAGAAGTCATCCCTGATCCCCTCCCAGAGCATAGAGTTTGTGGGAGCCCTCCTCGATGCGAAGGTGGAGGAGCGTTCCTGCCTCACAGCAGGTTCCTCTCCATAGTGGAGCTGATCTCGGAACTAACCCAGTCCCCCATCATGACTCCTCGGGTCTGCTCCAGGCTCCTGGGCCATATGGCGGCATGCACTTACACGGTGCGGCATGCCAGGATGAGGATGAGACCTCTGCAGGCGTGGTTGGCGAAGGCATTCTGCCAGTCCAAGGGTCTATGGGACTCCATAGTATCAGTGCCCTCGGACATTCTGGACTCCCTACTCTGGTGGACCCAGGAATCCGTGGTGCGCAGCGGGGTTCCCTTCAACACCCCTCCCCCCTCGCTGACGCTGGTCACCGATGCGTCCGACCTGGGATTGTGTGCACACCTCGGGTGCCACAGAACTCAGGGCCTCTGGTCCCCTCCCGAACAGTCCCTGCACATCAACGTCCGGGAACTGCGGGCGGTGAGGAGGGCCTGCGAAGCATTCCTGCCAAGGCTCTCCCACCACTCCATCCTGGTATGTATGGACAACACTGTAGCGGTTTTCTACCTCAACAAGCAGGGTGGGGCGCATTCGTCACCCCTATGCAAGGAGGCCCTGCGTCTATGGCATCTGTGTGTCACACACAATATCACGCCTCAGGCGGAATACCTTCCTGGGTGCAAAAACCTACTTGTAGACACACTGAGCAGATCCTTTGGAGCCCACGAGTGGTCACTCAAGAACTCTGTCCTCAGCCAGGTTTTGCGCAGGTGGGGCTATCCCCACCTAGACCTGTTTGCCTCAGTGCGCAATGCAAAGTGCAGGAACTACTGTTCCCTGCTGGGGCTGGGGGAATATTCCCTGGGGGATGCCCTGATGACCATGTGGCCAAAGGGCGTTCTCTATGCTTTTCCCCCATTTCCACTAATTTCCAGGGTATTGACCAGAGCGAGAACTTTCAGGTGCTCGATCATCCTCATAGCCCCCAGGTGGCCCAGGCAGTTCTGGTTCCCCATCCTGGTGGACATGCTGACCCAAGACCCTATAGCACTCCCTCCAGTTCGGGATCTGCTAACCCAACCTTGGGACGGGGGGGGTAATGGTTCACCCGGATCTCCGGTCTCTTCACCTAACGGCCTGGTTTATCCATGGTTGAACCAACCAGAAAGGGAATGTTCCCGAGAGGTACAGATGGTGCTCCTTAGCATCAGGGAGCCCTCTACTAGACGGTCGTATGCTGCCAAGTGGCGGCACTTGTCGTCTTGGGCGTCCCGGAGAGGAGTACAACCATCCTCGGCCCCTATTCCAACTATTCTCGACTATCTCTTTCAACTCCGTTCTTCTGGCCTGTCCTTTTCTTCTATTAAAGTCCATGTGGCATCTCTCTCCACCTTCCATGTTGGTACGGCGGGAGCCTCTCTTTTTTCTAACCAGGTGGTTAAAAGGTTTCTTACTGGTTTGGAGAAATGGTACCCCTTGGTGAGGGCTCCATTCCCTGAATGGAACCTCAACCTGGTCCTTCACAGGCTTATGTCCCTTCCTTTTGAGCCTTTGGCTACATGCTCGCTGAAGCACCTTTCATTGAAGGTTGCTTTCATAGTAGCCATTACATCTGCCAGAAGGGTATCAGAGTTAAGGGCGCTGACTATAGAGCCGCCCTATCTTGTCTTTTCACATGATAACGTAAGGCTACTGCCTCATCCAACCTTCCTTCCGAAGGTGGTTTCTCCTTTTCACCTATTTCAGGAGATTTATCTACCGGTGTTCTTCCCTAAACCTCACGCATCCCCTAAGGAGCGTGTTCTACACTCCCTGGATGCCAAGCGAGCGCTGGCTTTTTATATTGACCGAACCAAGCCCTTCCGTAAATCCCAACAATTGTTCGTTGCATTTGGGGATAAGGGGAAAGGTTCACCTATTTCTACGCAAAGGTTATCAAGATGGGTAGTGCAATGTATAGCAGAGTGTTATCAACTGGCTGGCAAAACCCCACTCAGGGTGAAGGCACACTCTACCAGGGCGCAGGCGTCCTCGGTAGCCTTTGGTGCCCAAGTACCTATCACAGAAGTTTGCAGAGCAGCCATCTGGTCTTCCCTCCACACGTTTGCAACACATTATGCGCTACCTCAACAGGCCAGGGAGGATGCAAGGGTGGGCTCTGCAGTCTTCAAATCTGTGATGTAAATATGCAAATATGTAGATCTGGTTGTCTTTGTTCTGGGTTGGTGACTTGTCACTGTTTAATTGTTCAAATAAATCTGTTTATTGTTCACCTTCCTTTATGACTCTGGTGCTATGACTGTTCCGACCCCTACTCCTTGGGGTTAGCTTGGTAGTCACCTACTTCGAACGGACATGAGCAACCACTCGAAGAAGAAAAGAATGGTTACTTACCTGTAACTGTTGTTCTTCGAGATGTGTTGCTCATGTCCATTTGACTCCCACCCTACCTCCCCTTCGTCGGAATATCCAGCAAGAAGGAACTGAGGTGGGGCAGCGCCGGCAGGGATACTTATGCCCCGCCATGGCGGCGCCAATCCAAGGGGCGCCCCGCCGGCGCTACGGGTACCGCTAGGGAAAACACTCCGGAAGACGTGGTGCACGCGGTGCGCACACCTACTTCGAATGGACATGAGCAACACATCTCGAAGAACAACAGTTACAGGTAAGTAACCATTCTTTTCTCTTTTCAGAAGCCCAGTCCAGCCCTCCACTCTCATTGGAGGAGCATGCAGTCTAGCTACAGGGTTGCAGAGGGCATTCTTGGCAGGCAGGCATCAACAAAAGAGCAGCCGAAAACCTATTTAAAGTTACGCCAGCTTCTGACATCCCTGACAGGTCATAATGGGAGTCAGTGGGCAGGGGAGAGTAGGGAAACTCTAGAAATGCCTCCAACCATGTTTTCTGTTCCAGCAGCTGGGAGAGGGAAAGTGCTGGGCAGATTGGCTCCTGTGCCGCTAGGTTATCCCTGAAAACCAGAAGTGCTGGTGTCTGCCTGGGATGGAAGCTGCAAGGGGCACAGCACTGCCTTTAGGCTTTTATTTTGAAACCTTAACTTCATGGGCAGTATAAAAGGGAAGGGAATGTGTTGCCTCTCCTGGGACTTAGTGCCCAACCTTTCAGCTCTTCCTATCCCTGTTCTGACCCTTCCTGCAGCCAGCTAAGTCTCAGATCTAGTAACTTAAAAGTGAAAAGCCTTCCATCATGCCAGACCGATTAGCAGAACATTTATACTGTTAGAGAGCCATTCAAGTGGCAATGAAACCATTTAACAGGCATTTGCCATCTTCCACATATATACTGCCAGTTTCTGAATGTATTGACAAACAGTTGTGCATTACTGTACTATTTACTCAGAACATATTAATTTACAGGACCTTAGTTTAAAATTTGCTTTCAAATATTTCCTTAAGGTGCTGCTAAAGATTATAAAAATCTCATATCTAAAAAATCCTTGCATAGACCTTTAGGTGCACAAAGTGAGTATTCCTCTTTTGCCTTAAATGCGTGGCTCTTCAAACATATCTTTAAATAAATCCCTCAAAAGAATACCAGTATCTAAAATACACACTTTAATTTTAATTACTATAGCACAAAAACTTATTTCCAAGTTCTCCTGTGTTTTCTAACTATCTCTGTAAATTTAATCTTTCTCCCTTCAACCCTTACCTCAAGGGACAACACCCCTTTACTTCCAGAAAGTTTCCATTTCTTACTATTTGATTATCTATTTTTAAGAGAACCCTTCACCAAAATCAGTACTTTAATAAGATATGAAATTATTTTTCATGCCTAAAATCTTTGGAAACATATTTTTAAAGTTAGTGAAATTTCATAAACATGTCTATCGTTAGAGAGATCAAAGTAAATTAGTGTTCCCTTTTTCTAACAACAGTGAACATTGTTATGAACACCCTAAATCTCTGTGACTGATTAATTTGTTTTAGTGAGTTAAGTATGTAGTAATCTGGAAGGCTTAAGTAAAATCAGCTTAGAAATATTAAGAAAATGTAAAGAAAAGAAGCATCATGTATTTAATAATATTTAATGTTGTATATAGCAAGATAGCTGACTTTCCCTAACTGCAAATAAATCTCTGGGTATAACAAAAAACCTGTGACTGACATTTTTTATTCCCAAATTTAGTGCTTTTAATTAGATACCTTCTGCAATTCCAATCTTCACCATCTGGCATGAAGAGGAAAACATGCTCCATTTTCTTTAGAAAGAAAATGCAGAAGAGTGGGGGCTTTTTCCAAATACCACTGGCTTCCTTTGGGTTTGTAGAGGGTGAGAAGAGAGTGGGAGAGAAGAGAAAGAGGGAGACGAGGGAGGAGATCGGGCATGGAGCAGAGTAGAGTGATGTATGGGCAGAATCATAGGCAGAAGACGTGGGCTGGGGAGTTTGCCTCCCCAAGAGTCAGTGTCACCAACTGCCCATGCTTGGCTTTAAACCCAAGTGAAATGCATCAGGTGAAAAAAAGTTCTTGAATAAGCTTCTCTGGTTCCTCAGGTGCTAGCAACCAATTAAAGACTTTGTCCTGAGATTCAGAGTTGGAGATTTTGGTTTTTTTGCATTAGCCATTCCTTAGACATTTCTAGAAATATGTGACTCTGCACACACAAGTGCCATCAAGATCCTGTTTTTTAAAGGATTCCGCTACCACTTTCATCCTCTAATTAGCAAGTGCTCTACAGCTGTAGTTCTAGGAATTGCCCAAAGACCTCACAAGGGCACTTAAGAAAGAAAGAAAGAAAGAAAGAAAGAAAGAAAGAAAGAAAGAAAGAAAGAAAGAAAGAAAGAAAGAAAGAAAGAAAGAAAGAAAGAAAGAAAGAAAGAAAGAAAGAAAGAAAGAAAGAAAGAAAGAAAGAGGGGAGCCCATATATAGATATCATCTGGCATGGAAACAGGCAGGGAGCTATGTCGTGTGAAAGTATATTTTTGTTAACTGACAAGGAGATGAAAAACCAGTTATTTTAGTTTCTCACACCTTGCCCTAGCCCAGAGAAGTTAGTGCTGTAGAGTGCTCTCTCTGTGGGACTCTTTCCGATGTCATTTCTGGTGCTCTGCATGTGATGACTTTGAAGTATAAGATAACATCTAGTCTAGGGATAGAAGAAGGCCTTAGAGTCTAGCTCTATCCAGTACTGTTATTGACAAAATGTGTTTCAGGGCATTATAACTCAAGCAGGTAAAAAAATTTCTAGCTGAATGTTTTTTTCCATCGGAAAATGCCAATCCATTGAAATCAAAACATTCAGTAGGAATGTGCGGATTTTGACAAAATTATGTTATGAACTGTGTATTATTTTATAGTATAGAAATAACATTACATTGTTTGAAAACATCACATTGTTTCAAAATGTTTAGTCAAAACAATATGACTCAGTTGATCTGAAACAATTTGAGGGTTTTTTGACATTTCATTTCAGTAGAAATTTCAAAATGAGATATCTATTTTGGTCCAGTCTGGAACAACAACAAATGTTGACCTCATCATGTTTCCCATGAAGCGGAGCTTCCACTTCCCCAACAGCTGTATCTATAACACTATGCGTAAATAGCTTCAGCTTAATTGAATAAAAAAGATGGTATCTGAAGATAACTTGGAAATTTAGTATTTGAGGAGCTACTTGTATGACAAGTGATTTGCATGTAAATTAATCTCAGAATTGACAGCAACAATGTAATATTCTAAATCATAGTTTATAGTGATAAAAAAAAGTGTCAAGCCCTTCACTGATTAACAGGAGTAGAGTCATAGAAATATAGGGCTGGGAAGAGAACTCAAGAAGCCATCTGGTCTATACGTTTGTAATTCTGGTCAGTGCTTCTATTCCAGGATCATACAGTACAAGAGACATGCTGGAGGGTGCTTGTCAAAAAATTCTTTTTTCAATTTTTCAGTGGAAGGCTTCTAAAATAATGAAACATTTTGTTTGATGTCAAATCTGGATTGTTCCTTTAGTTTTTGATAATCCCCCAGCATGTTCCAAATATTGGAAGCTAAGGACATTTGAAATATTATATAGTGGTAATGTTACAATGATTCATTTTTCCTCTTGACAATTTATACGTTTCGAAAAATTTGAGAAAATTTAAAAAAGTGGAAGTGGAGGGAGGTAGATGGTAGAAAACAGGAAAAGTGGAGTTAGAAAGGGGAAAAGAAAAATCTGAAATGTTGAAAGCATTTCCTTTTCAAATCCAAAGTGCAATGGAAATTTTGATTCATATCTAAAATGTCCAGCCAAAAGTGAAAAAATTTGGAATTAAAATCGAGGTAGAGTCCTATGGCACTTTAGAGACTAACAGATTTATTACAGCAAGTGTGTTTTACCCAAGAAAGCTTATGCCCTAGGGGTACGTCTACACAACAGGGCAAAAATCGAATTAAGATACACAACTTCAACTACATGAATTGCATATCTGAATTTGAAATAGCTTAATTCAGCTTTTTGGTGCTGTCTGCACCGCAGGAAGTCAAAGGAAGATACAGACTAACATGGCTACCCCTCTGAACAAAATGAAAATTGTTCATTCAGAAATTATGGCAGGAAAAAAAACATGTTTTTTAACCAGTTCTCCACATGGCTGTCCCCCTGGAAAGTGGGAGAATGTACACCAGGGAATGAATACTGCTGACAATACTATGTGTAACAATTGGTGGGGGGTGGATATGCCCTCTTGCTGGCATATTTAGCTTCTTTCAGAACCTGTTTAACAAGCTAGCATAGTAACCAGTTCTTCTTCCTTATGCCCTCTTCAGCCATGAGCAGGAATGCTGCTCTGCTACTTGCCTGAAGAATTCATTTCTCTATGCTCTTTCTCCCTTCGTAGGATACCAAAACAGCAAGGGTAAGATTTCTTTGATAATAAATAACACTGAACCCAAAATAGAGATTTACTACTGATTCAGAAAATAGAACTCCAGTATTAATATGGTGGGATCTTGTGAACCTTAGTTTGAGGTTACACAGCCTTTGAAACTGGCAGCAATCCCAGTTTTTATTTCATTGTCCCTTCTTGTATTTCATAAGGATATCTGGAAACTGAGCAGTATTTATTTATGGCATACACTAATTGACATTCAGGCTACTTAGGAAAAACAAATGCAATGCTGACATTATTTATAACACACAAATGCAACATAAACCACCACAAGACAGTATTTGAAAATGGGCTTGTGTATCAGTCAGCAGACATAGCTGATGGTTAAGTTCTGCCAAATGAATTGGTGTGCAGCATTCATACTGTAAAATGATTTTTTCTACTGTACCTTTTCAAATCATGCTGGAGACTTGAAAGCTCATACTACGATGTAATACATTGGGTGTGTGTCTAGACTGGCAAGATTTTGCGAAAAAGCGACCGCTTTTGCGCAAAAACTTGCCAGCTGTCTACACAAGAGGGCCAGTGTAGACAGGCACCTTAATTTTTTGTGCAAGAAAGCCCAATGGCTAAAATGGCCATCAGAGCTCTCTTGCGCAAAAGCACGTCTATAATGGGCATGGATGCTTTTGCGCAAAAGCATCCGTGCCAATCTAGATGCTGTTTTGCGGAAATACTTTTAATGGAAAAACTTTTCCGTGAAAAGTATTTACGCAAAATCATGCCAGTCTAGACGCAGCCTGGCAGTGTAAAAAGTTGCCCTTGTGTTGATATATTTTGCATGAATTTTTGTGAGGAAGAATGTTTGAGATAGAGTGGTTTGTGCAGAGTTGTGACTCTGCGGCGACATGCTGTTCAGCGGGACAGCAAAAGACAGCCCCGCCAATGACCTCCAAGTTGAAATCCTAGGGCCTTCATGGGTTTTGGAATGGCACCAATGGGAAGAGGGTCCCTCACACCCACTTGCCACTAATGCTACCCTGCCTGTGATTAGAGATTTTTCTTTCAGGATAGAAAGTTTCACTGTTCACTGTTATTTCATGAAACCTTGGAGAAAAAAAGTCTGTTTGTCATATTCATAGGATATATGGCCTTCCCAGCCCTTACTGTAGTACCTCACAACTCCCCTGTGAGAAACCTTATGTGATTTGCAAATACTACTTCTTCCCCGCTGCTGTTTTAATTACAATCCCTTTATTCTCTTTAGGGAGGGTTCTTCATCAGTCACTAGAAGATTGTGACCCTCTTTGCTCTCTTCTTACCAACCACTGGTGTAAAAAGACCCAACAAATTTTGAAGGGTTGTAAATGCCCAGTCCTGCAAGGTGCAGGCTTCACTGGGAGCTGAAGGTACGAGGCTCCGGCTGTATGTATGGGCTTTGCTATTGTTAGCAAAGAGAGGAATTAGAGAAATGGGTGATGATTTTCACATCTCAGTGCCGAAAGTTCAGCTCTGGAGTCCATGGGAATTCAGAGGGATTTCCCACATGCTCATCTTTTATGAAAATAATACATAGGCCTAAGGGCCTTATCCAAAGTCACAATGAGAGGTTTTCCATTGATCCCAAGGGGATTTGGATCAGATCCCAAGTTTAAAAACCCATAGAATCTAACTTCATATGGTCTTGATTTATAGTCAAACAGTCTTTTCTGATGTGGTCCTTTCTCTGAGGCTGGAGAAAGGAAAAAATAGTCTATAACTGGTGCATTCTTAGTCCAGATGCACGTTAGCAATTCTCTGGTGATGCTCATTAGGGATACAGCATTTTAATAGATGTACAGGTACTTACAAATACTACACTGAACTTAGACAGTCAAGGCAGATGAAGCAGCAATAAATATTAATCAAACACAATTAATCCAAATCTAGAGCAATTACCATGTCATGTCTTGCAGTATGAATATTCATCCATATCTGCTAGGTGGACACATCCTCCCTCTTTTTCACATATCATCTAAACTGGTTAATACGCTGTGATCTGCATTGTTATTCTGTACATTTCGCAGTCCTGTGATTCAAATGCAGGATTTAGCAGGTCCCAATGAGAAATGTGAAATTACTGATCAGTGTTCCCTCTAAGGTGCCTGGTAGCACCGGTTCACAGGTGATTCATCAGTCCCGCCCAGTCAGTCAGCTCCCTGCACAGAACCCTGAGTCTCTGACTGGGCAGGGCTGATTAATCACCTGTGAAGCTGTGCTGCCCTTCAGCTTAGAGGGAACCCTGCTGCTGACATCATTGCTATTTTTGTATAGTGGCATTGCATTAAACTGAAGAACAGTATGATCATTCCTATGTAGAGAGAAGACAGGAGTAAGGGAAAGCCTATGTAATTGGCTTCCGTGGGAGCAGCAGCGCTTCAGAAAAATTAGGCCACTTGTGTTTAGTTTCCTAAATATGCCTTTAAATCCCGAACCTAAGCACCCAAATTTGAAATTTTTGTCTTTAATTGCTTCATGCTTCCCATTATCCAGATCTCCCAAGTGTACTATGAAGCTATAATTAGTGTACCCAAGGCATAACAAAACCTTCAGTTGGAAGATGCTGTATAAATTAGCTTGTGTTACAAACTGGTAGAACTCCAGCAGCAGAGTGCCCTCTATTGCCTTCCTTGTGCAATGGCTCCTTGTTGAATCACCAACATCCCTCCCTGTAGCCCCAGAAATCCCTTATCCCAGTACTGATGCATTTGTCTCTGTCAGTTTGTAAGCTCTAATGGGATCATAGTATCTATTGGTTTGGCTGCAAGTCATAACCCAAATCTGGACTGCTTCTGTGGCTGTTTTTAAAGTTACTTTTTCAGTTTCTAAAGCTTATATGAACATAATACAGGACTATGTAGCACTTTAAAGGCTAACAAGATGGTTTATTAGATGATGAGCTTTCGTGGGCCAGACCCACTTCCTCAGATCAAATAGTGGAAGAAAATAGTCACAACCACATATACCAAAGAATACAATTAAAAAAAAGTGAACACATATGAAAAGGACAAATCACATTTCAGAACAGAAGGAGGATGTAGGGGTAGGGGAGGAAGGAAGGTAAATGTCTATGAGCTAATGGTATTAGAGGTGATAATTTTTTTTAATTGTATCCTTTGGTATATATGGTTGTGACTATTTTCTTCCACTATTTGATCTGAGGAAGTAGGTCTGGCCCACGAAAGCTCATCATCTAATAAACCATCTTGTTAGTCTTTAAAGTGCTACATAGTCCTGTATTTTGTTTCAGCTACACCAGACTAACACGGCTACATTTCTATCACTATTTGAACATATTCAATCTTCGCATAGGTCTAGGTAGTGCAATCGAAAGCTTTCAAGTTCAACAGGAAATTGTTTCCCAGAAGGAAAAAACCCATAATCATGGCCATGAGGTAAAGTCATTTTATATGGCCATTGCTGATTAACGTGACGTTGGATCCACTTTTAAACCAATGTTCCAGCAGGGGAATAATGACTGTTAAATTGTATAAGATTAAAAGTCAAAATGATCTGAGAAAAACTGGAGAATTAGTCTGAAGTAAACAGAATTAAATTCAATATGGAGAAATGCAAAGTACTCCACAATCAGTTGCACACATGCAAAATGGGAAATGACTATCTAGGACACAGTACTGCAGAATAGTATCTGGGGTCACAGTGGACAACAAGCTAAATATGAATCAATACTGTAGCACTGTTGCCAAAAAGCAAATATCACCTGGGAAGTATTAGCAGGAGTGTTGTAAGTGATACTGAAAGTAATTCTTCTGCTCTGTTCTGTGCTGATTAGGCCTCGCTTGGGGTTCATTGACACAGCAGGGCTAAAGTCAAACTAAGCTACGCAACTTCTGCTACATCAATTGGGTAGCCGAAGTTGAAATAGCTGAACTCAGTTTTCTGGTGCTGTCTATACAGCAGCAAGTGGAAGGAAGAGCACTCTTCCTTCAACTTCCCTTACTCCTTGTGAAATGAGGGTTACCATGAGTCAGAGTAAGAGGTCCTCCAGCTCAACATTATTTTGAAATAAAGGCTTGTAGTGTAGACGCGAACTTTGTTATTTCAGAATAACGTCAGTTACTCCAAAATAACACTGCTGTGTAGATGTTCCCTTGGGCTACGTCTACACTGGCCCCTTCTTCGGAAGTGGCATGCTAATTTTGAAAGTGGGAATAGGGAAATCCGTGGGGGATTTAAATATCCCCCGCGGGATTTAAATAAACATGGCCGCCGCTTTTTTTCCGGCTTGGGGAAAAGCCGGAAAAAAGTGTCTAGACTGGCCCGATCCTCCGGAATAAAGCCCTTTTCCGGAGGATCTCTTATTCCTACTTTCCTGAAGTCTAGACGCTTTTTTCCGGCTTTTCCCCAAGCCGGAAAAAAAGCGGCGGCCATGTTTATTTAAATCCCGCGGGGGATATTTAAATCCCCCACGGATTTCCCTATTCCCACTTTCAAAATTAGCATGCCCCTTCCGAAGAAGGGGCCAGTGTAGACGTAGCCTTGGAGTATTGTGTCCATTTCTCGGCACTACATTTCAGGAAAAATGTGAACAAACTGGAGAAAATCCAGAGAAGAGCAACAAAATAAGATTAAAGGTCTAGAAAATATGACTTATAAAGGAAGATTTAAAAAAATTGATTTGTTTCATCTGAAAAAGAGAAGGCTGAGAGGGAGATGTGATAAGTTTTCAAGTACCTAAAAGGTTGTTACAAGGAGAAGGGAGAACAATTGTTCTCCTTAATCATTGAGTAGAGGACAAGAAGCAATAGGTTTAAATTGCTGCAAGGGATGTGTAGTTTGAACATTAAGAAATACTTCGTAACTCAGGGAATTTAAACATTGGAATGAATTGCCTACAAGGGTTGTAGAATCTCCTTCATTTGAGATTTTTAAGAATAGGGTAGACAAACACCTGTCAGGGATAAATAAAACTAGGAGTGCAGGGGATTGGACTATATGTAGTCCCTTCAGTCCACTGATTCTCTGATTTATTGCAACATGCATGTAATATGCATGGTGCATATATGACTAGTGTGTAGTTTTAAGGGATGCAGAGATGACTCATTCATTGACTGCCCCAGAAATTTTTCAGAGCTATCAGACGGGGGTTAATTTTTCTCCTTTGCATAAAAGTATATCAGACGCAAAGCCAATTAGCAGAAAAGTGTAGATGCAGAGGTTGCAAAATACTTGCAAATGAATGCATAAGGTAGAAAGCAAAAGTGCTTAGTTAATGATTATGTATTGACATTTTGCAATTTCTCTAACAGTTTAAGACTTTTCATTCCATCATAGCATTTCAGTAGCGCTAAGGTGAGGGTGTTAGTGCACTGCAGACAAAATGGGCTTTGGAGAAGTGAATCTCTACAGAGAAGGAGAGTGGCTAAAATGATTATTGTGGTTCATTGAACCACAGTATGTATTAAAAATGATTAATCTGAAGAATTGAAAAGATAGACCACATCAAGAAGAACTGAATGTAACTTACATGTTTCTGGTTTCCCATAATCATTTAAATATTTCCATAGTAAATGAAATACTGCCCTAAAATGTGGATGATTATCCACCATTCCCCAGAGCTCCCTTCTGGCCAGTCCATCCAAAATATTTACCAATTTTTTAATGAATGGTTCAGAGCCTAATATCTTTATCTTGGGCCCAGAGTTTTGCTTTCATTTAAATCAATCAGAATTTTCCCATGAAAATAGAGCGGGACACTAATCGTTAAAAAAAATAGCAGTGCTTAATTTAGGACCAAAAGTGAAAGCATTCATATTCTTAATTGGACTACATTTAAATCAGAAATTACTAGTAAAAATCCTAGCTATGAAGTAATTTTTGTTGCTTTTATCTTCCCAGAAAGACCAAAACTTGCAGTAAAACTCTTTCCGGGTCACATTTGTATCTGTTTTAAAAAGACAGGACTAAAACTTACAAATCTTCCTCTGTCATATGGTTTTGACATCTGCTGATACGAAACTGCTGTATTTTGGACATTACAAATCAGCACGTGCAGTCATAACATTGTGTTATCACAGTCTCTGTGCATATGATGGATGTTACACAACCTACAGTTTTCAATAAGTAGAATTTTATAAGTTTGTAATAGATTTTCAATAAATGTCAAGTAAATTCATTGAAAAAGTAAATGGAGTTTCAAATTATATAATGTATCAAGTACTGAACATATGCTCCTTATTTTAAATGAAGAAGGAATGTTATGGCTTTACTAAAGTTTTTTAATTGAAGATTAAGATTAATTATGACCCTTGATCCTGTGATTGTTTGCACTAAAGCAGACCTCTAGGGTGGTCCAGAAGCCATGACCCACTCTGGTAAAGCTCTAAGCAGCAATCTGAGAAAAGGGGCACAAAGACAAAACTACGGGGAGAAGTGGCAGGAGAGCACAGCTTCAAGATGGATGCTATAGGCAACAGAAAGAAACAGCCTTGGGAGGGATCAGAAGAAGCAAACCCTAGTTGCTTATCACAAGGGCCTAAGGCTGAAACCATAGGAAAAGGCAGGACGGGGTTCCCTTTATGAACCCTACAGGGATGGATGGTGTAAACCTATGGAATAAGGGTACAAGGACTATGGAGCCCAAACTAGAGCTCAAGTTCTGGTGCATGGTCACTCAGACATCCTGTTTTATCAAGAGTTTTCCTACCCTGGACAGGGGAGGCTGTAAGCCCCCAGTTCAAAAGACTGTCGTAAGAAGCAATAGAGTAGATGCCAGCAGAGACAGCAGACACAGAAGGGCTATTACACTATGTCTAGCAATGAGGGACCACACTAGCTAGTGTGTGAACCTTCTACAGTCCATGTCTAATTCAAAGGCATATTCTCAATTTGACACGTATGCCATTAAAAAGAGTGCTTAAAAACTACACTTGAACTTATTCCGGGTGCCTGTGATCTGAGAACACCCATGGGCTGGACCCACATATGGCCCTCCTACACCTTGTACCTTACCCCCACTGCGCTCCTGCACCCTCCTTGTGACAGTGCACTTGCCAGCCACTCATTCCTAAACTTCAAGCCAAACTTCAGTGTTGGCTTGGCCTTGACACCAGCACTGCCTGCAGTACTGTACATGGAACCAGCACCAACCCCAGTCCTCCCCTCAGCACTGCCTTTGGAACACCCATCTTCTGTGGCACCAATGTTAGTGGCACCAGCACTGAGTTAATGCTGGCACCAGCCCCCATTCAGCACCAAGGCAAACCAGCCATGTTAAGGCAATGCTCACCATCACCCCAGGACCAAATTACTGGCACTGTTGGGAACCTCCCCACATTGGTCAGCTTCCAAGTATACTACAGGGTCCAAATAAGAGTCATCAGTATCACATGGTGCTCGGTATCAATTTCCCTCCTGCACCAACAGTGGGAAGGCCCGCAGCACCACAGATGTCCTGGCCCCCGCAGTGGCAGGCTCTAGAACAATGGCCTCCTGGTCCTCAAGGGACACCATCAGGGTCAGAGCCTGGTGTCAAGGGTAGCATTGGTGATCTTCTCCATCCACCAGTCATCTTCAGCCACATTAGTCACCCCAGACCATCAAAAGGGGCCCAAGATTGACCCAGCACAAGCGCTGCCAGAACACCCGGTTCCCTGCTATGGGCAACTCTCCTGCTCAGCATCTTCAAGGACACCAGTGAGCCTGCAGGTCAGGAGTACCCTTTCCGAGAGCATCTTCGTCGTCCCCACCAGATGAGGCAGTAGCAGGCACTTCTTCATCTTTGCCTAGCCTGGATGCAAAGGCACTTCAGGACCTCCTGAGATGGGTAGCCTGCACTCTCAGTGTGCCCATCAAGGAGGTGATGGAGGAATTTGACCCCATGGTGGACATCGGACCCTGGAGGAACTGTCCAGATTGTCTTTGCCACGTAAGATGATTCAGTCTACAACAAAAATACTTTGTCAGGCACCTTCGTATCACCAGCTAAGGGAGTCAAGAGATGCTACTTCATCCTGCAGCAGAGATATGAACATTTATTTATTCACCCCCTGCCAGAATCCCTAGTGGTTGTTGCTTTCAACCACAAGGAAAGGCGGGGACAGACAGGAGCAGTCCGTAAGAATAAAGAGACTAAGAAGCTGGATCTCTTCAGCCATATAGTGTACTCAACCAGAAGGCTTCAGCTTCACGGATTGAATCAGCAGGCTGTGTTGAGCCAGTATTCAGACAACTCCTGAAACACTGTCAAAATTCCAGAAGCTTCTCCTGGTGGAGTCTCAACAAGAGTTTGTGGCAGCACTGGGTGTGGACAGAATGATGGCTCCCCCCGCCAAGTGGCATTAGACTCCGCTAATTCACCAACAAGAACCTTGGCAAACATCTATCATTGTGCAGCTCAGTGTCTGGCTCCACGTGTTTGGGCTCCCCCCTTCCCCCCGGAAGTCCAGAAGACAATTCAAGATATCCTGTTCGATTATGGAGGACTGTTGGGCTGCCCAGATGCTGCCCAGGGGTGGGGTGTGAGAGGAGAAGGAAAAGCCCCCCCGTGTGCTCTCCCGGTGGCAGCAGTGTGAACAGCTGCATGTGTGAACTTTACACTTTGAGGTTTCAGTTCCTGCCTGCAGAGCAGTTCCAGGGCACTCCTGGGGCAGCGGGGGTATGAGGAAGCACGCAGATTTAAGGACAAGAGGTGGGGGTGGGGGGAGTATGAGTGGAGGTATTGAGGGCCAGGAGGCAGGCATGACCCGAGACTATGAAGAAAACAGAGAAAGGGCTGGGAAGATGGCTTAAAAACTGATATAGTGTCCTGTCATGCAGGGAGGAAGCCTCTTAAGCTGCAGTGGTGATCATAGGCCAGTGCACCCTGGTACACTGTGCCAGTAAGAAAGTGTCTGGCGGGGGGGTTGGGCGCTGGATGCTGAGTAACAGTTTTCCATGTAGTGCTGATGCTGAGGCTGGGGGATCTAGAAGCAGAACTCCCACTGCTGCAGGGAATTTGAAAGTGGCCGGAGCTGCTGCTCCCCTAGGCCAGTGCCACTGGGGTGAGAGGCTGGCAGCCATGCTCTGTGGGCAGGGCTGGGAACTAGGCTGGGAACTGGCTTGACTGGCCCTGGTGCTGCAGGTGCAGGCGTGCATGCTCCCAGCCAGGCTCCAGCCAGCAATGTAGGGCTCCCAGCCTCTCCTGCTGGCCCTGCACTGCATCTGGAAGCAGCACAAGCATGTCTCTGCAGTATGCAGCCCCTGGAGGAAGGAAGGAAGCAGCAGAGGGTCTTTGCAACTGGCTTGCCTGTAGGCACCACCCTCACAGCTCCTAATTGGCTGGGAACAGGAGCCATGCAGGGCAAGGTCAACTGATCACAACTGGGACTGCCCTGGCCTTGAGCCCCCTGCTCTGAGTCCCCACACAACCCAGCCTCCTGCCATGAGCCCCGCTCCACACCTCAGTCCTCTGCTCTAAGCTTGTGCATCAAAGGACTTCGTTTGCTACAGCGTCATATCACTTTAAATAATCTAATGGGAACAAAAATATATTAATGACAGAATATCTGATGTATCACTTTAATTGCCTGCATTTTACATTCACTAGCAACAAAATGCTCCCCTTCTATTTTCAGTTTTAGCCTCTTGCAGGGAGGTTGCAGTACAACAGGATATGTACAAAATTTAAGTTTCTTTCACCCCTGCTAAGTTGTGATATGTGCACATGGAGACTGAGGTAAGGGAAGGGGGATTTGGGAGTCAGGACAGGGATGGAAGCTACTGGTGGAAAGGAAAACATTACAGTGGGTTTGAGGTGTTCTTGAGCTGTGCATACTGGAAACCAGATCATCTGGGCACAAGAGGTCAAATTCTGATGTCATTTTACTGGGGGATGAATCCACAGTAACTCCAGTGAAGTTATTCTGGATTTATCCTCTCCTTGGATCATCACCTTGTAGTGGTGGTGATGCTTGTGTGTTCCAGTGACCCCCAAGAGCGACGCTGCCTGGGAGTCGTACTCCCTTAGGGTCACCCATGGCAGAACGGTCACAGGCGAGGTTCTAGACAAAATGTGATCCAAGAAGTCCTCAGTGGCAGAGTAGACAGAAGATAACTGCACAGTGGAGGTGAAACTCTTGTGTAATGTTACAGCGGCTGTAAAGGCAGATGAAGGCTGCAGCAGATAGAGGATCTCTAGTCGTCGTGGTGCCAATGCCATTCATTTCAATCCCGCTATCTGTCAAGGACATTGTGGTGACTGTTGTGCATCAGTCTAACCACTTTAAAAGAAATCCCACGCAGGCATCTTCCAGTTTCTGGGAAAACAACACCTGCACAAGTCAAAAGTCCAGTGGCGATCGGTTAGTGGCGATAAGAACAGGACAGTGATATCCGGAAGTTCCTAGTTGCAGACTGACATAGGTGGTGGGTTTGTGATTCAGTCATCTTGCTTAAGGACTGAGGCAGGTCGAGCATCTCGGCTGCTGCACCCATGACTGAGCAGTCCTCTTTAGGACCCACTCTGCTTACCCCACATGGGAGAAGTCTAGAAAAAGTGCCCTAAAAATTGTCTTGCTTCTTTTGCTCCTGGCTGGATAGCCACATCCAGCAGGATCACCACCCCAGTGGTCGAAAATGTAAGAAACTTTTCAACTTTGGAACCTGGAATGTATGTACCCTGAAGGGACCCCTACTCCCTTCTTCTTTCTCTTTCCCTCTCCCCTTCCCCTCTCCTATTTATTTTGAGTTTTCATATCCCCAACTCAGAACTCCGGTCATCTGAAGAAGTGGGTTGTGCCCACGAAAGCTCATGATACCATCTACATGTTTCATTAGTCTATAAAGTGCTACCAGACCATTTGTTTTTTTTTATCTCAGACAGTGTCCAACCAGAGCGACATACTTGCTCGTGAATTGAATTGGTTTCACATCAATATTGCTGCCTTGTCTGAAACTAGAAGAGCTGATGAAGGACAGGGGAGAGTGGAGAAACGAGGATACACCTACTTCTGGAAGGGAAAATCTTTAGATGAACCTTGATTGTATGGAGTAGGCTTTGCTATACAGGTTCGTAAGATGCCTCTGAGCTGCCAGTAGGCATCAATGAGCGGCTTATGACATTTAGATTGAGGCTCACCAAAAACCAACAGGTAACTATTGTGAGTGCCTGTGCGCCCAACAGTGGATGTAAAGGAAGATTTCTACTCTCAAATGGAAACTGTTTTATTGGAGACCCCTAAAGAAGAGAAGATAGTTCTTCTGGTGGATTTCAATGCACGTGTTGGATGAGACTTAGACCTGTGGAAAGGAACAATCAGGAAAGAAGGAGTTGGCCAAAGCAACTCAAATGGAATCTTGCTCCTGTCCAAGTGAACTTATCATCACAAACACCCTTTTTTGACAAAAGGACAAGTTCAAAACATCTTGGAAACACCCACATTCAAAACACTGGCATCTTCTTGGCTATCTCATAGTTCGTGCTCGAGCTCGTAGTGACGTAATACTCACAAGAGCAATGACAAGTGCTGATGACTGCTGGACTGATCATTGCCTCATTCAATCCACAATGAAAATTGAGATCACCCCCAAATGGAGGCTGCAAAAGAAACAGATCAGGTGCAAGCTGAAGGATCAAGATCTGAAGGACCGCATTAAGTGTGACCACCTACAACCAGTCTGAGAATAAAAGTTTCCATCAGAGTTTTGAAAAAATTGAGGAATTGGAGACAGCTGAAAGGTGCAATCATTAATAACTGTGGGAAACCATAGGCTACCACACCAGACAGCATTAGGACTGGTTTGATGAGAATGCTGTTGAACTCGAGCAGCTCATCAATCAGAAGAGAATGGCATTTCGTGCTTGGCAGAATGATATAAATTGCAAGACAAAGAGGCTACAGCTAGACTGCATTCCTCTGTCGACAGAGGGATGCAAATCAAGCACATTGAAATTGCTAATGAAGCAGGGATTTAAATATCCCATGCTTCTTTAGCATAAAAATAGCCACTGCTTTTTTTTTGAAACAGAGCTTTTTTGAAAAAAAAATGGCAGTCTAGATGCAGATCTGTCGAAAATAAACCCTTTTTCAACAGATCCTGTATCTCTCAAAAAATGAGGTTACAGGATCTGTCGAAAAAGGGTTTATTTTCGACAGATCCGTGTCTAGACTGCTGGGTTTTTTTTTTTTCGAAAAAGCTCCGTTTCGAAAAAAGCGGTGGCCTTGTTTATGCTAATGAAGTGCAGGATATTTAAATCCTTGCTTCATTAGCAATTTCAACTTGCCTAATCTACATCTTTCTGTCGAAAGAGTGGTGTGGTCTAGACACAGCCAGAGAGAAGCCCATGCTAAGGTAAGGGCAGGAGTCCAATGTAAAATCAAAGAACTCAAGAACAAACGGTGGACTGAAAAAGCACAAGAATTCTAACATTTTGTGCATAACCATAATACATGTGGTTTCTTTACTGCTTTTAAGGCTGTTTACAGGCCAGCTTATCATGGCATGAACCCCCTTTGCTCAAAGGACAGAGCCACACTTTTAAAGGACAATGAAGCCACTAATGTTTACTGGAAGTAACTTTTTAAGGATCTTGTTAATTATAATTCCATGGTTGCAGATGAAGTTCTTGATCAAATCCCCCAACGACCTTCTAGTGATAAGCTTGGAGACCCTCATAATTTCATCAAGCAGGTGAAGAACAACAAAGCAGCATGTCCAGATGGGATTCCTGCTGAAATCTTTAATGACAGTGGACCAGACTTAATTTGGCATCTTTAGCCTGCTTATCCTTAAAATCTGTATAAAGGAGAAGATACCCAGTGAAATGAGGGATGCCTTCATTGTAACCCTCATTAAGACAGAGGATAAAGCGGACTGTGGAAACTATCATAGTATCTCTCTCCTTGATGTTGCAGGCAAAATTCTGGCATGGGTCCTTTCAACTCGTCTTCTGCCCCGTCAGAAGAAATTTTACTGAGTCACAGAGTGGCTTCCAACCATGTCACGGAACTGCGGACATGATTTTCATTGCACAGCAGTTGCAAGAGAAGTGTCAGGAGCAAAACCAACCATGGCTTTTATGGTACATGGCTTTTATTGATCTAACTAAAGCCTTTGACTCAGTGAATCGTCATACCCTTTGGACTGTGTTTTCGAAGATTGGATGTCCTAATAAATACATCAGTGTTCTAAAGTTGCTTAATGATGACATGAAAGTGACTGTTCTAAGCAGCACTGGCTCCCAGAGCAAACCTTTCAAAGTACAAACAAGAGTCAGACAGGGTTGTATCATCGCCCCAACCATGTTTGCAGTCTTTATTGCAGTCATTTTCAACCTAATTGCTGGGAAGCTCCCAGCTGGCATTGAAAACATCTACAGAAGGGATGGAAAGCAGGCTGAAACCTAAGAGTAAGATTTCCACCACAGCTATCGTGGAACATCAGTATCCTGATGACAATGCAATTTTTGCCCATTCTGAGAAAGATCTTCAGGCTATCTTGAATGTGTTTGGTAATGCTTATGCATTTCTTGGTGTCGCCCTCAACATCAAGAAAACTAAAGTGCTCCATCGGCTCTTTCAAAATGAGGTACCATGCATCCCATCTATTAAAATCAATGGAGAGGCACTGGACAATGTTGATCATTTTCTCTATCTTGTCTTTCACCCACGGCAAATATTGATGTAGAAATCCAAAATCATCTGAGCTGTGCCAGTGCGGTCTTTGCTCATTTATGGCACAGGGTTTTTGAAGATCATGACATTCAAACAGACAACAAACTTCTTGTCTATCAAGCCATCGATCTCCAATACTATTTTATGGATCTGAAACCTGGACAACCTACAGACATCACTTGAAAGTCCTTGAGAGGTACCACCAATGTTGCCTTTGCAAGATCTTGAAGATCAAATAGGAAGACAGGTGCACTAACACCAGTGTTCTGGAAGACGCAAAGATGGCCAGTATTGAGACACTGATCAGTAGCTTTGCTGGACTGGTTATGTTGCTTGTATGCCAGATCATTGCTTCCCAAAACAGGTCCTGTTTTCTCAGCTGAAAGAAGGATACTGTAACATCAGAGGACAACAGAAGCATTATAAGGACTTGCTAAAGGATAATGTAAAGAAGTGCAACATTGACGTTGACACTTGGGAAACACTCGCCTAGGATCACCCAAGATGGAGACAAGTCCTACGCAGTGGCTCCCTGCATTTGAATTTGCCCACCAACAAGCTGAGGAGAAGAGGCACAGGAGGAAGGAGAGACTGGCTTCTAGTCATGGTCAACAGCCTCCTGCTGCAGCTGGAAACATCTGTCCTCACTGTAATAGAAGTTGTGGTTCAAGAATCAGCCTTATTGGCCACCTGAGGGTCCATAACTCCCATGGAAGATGATCATATTCCGCAACAATTGATTGCCTATCATCACACTAGTACAGGTGTCAGCAAATTATGGCTTACAAACTGATTTTCAGTGGCATGCAGAGTCTGCAGTGGGAGCTCAGCACCCCCACACACACCCTGGAGCCCACACAGCCATGAGACTTGGAGCACCAGCTTTGGCTTGTGGGCACATGGGAGAGGGGAAGGTTGAGAAAGCCCCAACTTGCATCCATCCTCAGTGTCCCTGAGAGTCACCCCAGCACCCCACCCACTTCCATTGGGTGTCACGGGAACCCCGCACAGAGTTGGGATTACCTCCTCCCCCCTTGCGGGATTGAGTCCCTGCCCCTGCTTGTGTGCCGTTGCTGCTCTGCCCCCTTCTAGCCCCACCAGAATGCGGGGAGGGAGCTCACCCTCAGTGCCCCGGGGAGCTGCCCCAAAGTACCACCCCAACACCCTGCCCACTTCCACTGGGCAGCACAGGGACCCAACGACTTGATTACCTGCATCCTGCTTCAAAGACCTTTTAAGACTTCACTTCAAAGAGAATCCTCTGAATTGTCATTCATGCTTAAATTCGACACTTTACATGCAAATTTGAATAAAGATGCTAATTATCTTACCCATTACAAAGATAGCTTCCCCAATTATCACCTCTAATATCATTAGCTCACAGACATTTACTTCCCCTCCTTCCCCCCCTCCATCCCCCTTGTGTTCTGAAGTTTGATTTGTCCTTTTCATATGTGTTCATTTTTTTTAATTGTATCCTTTGGTATATATGGTTGTGACAATTTTCTTCCACTATTTGATCTGAGGAAGTGGGTCTGGCCCATGAAAGCTCATCATCTAATAAACCATCTTGTTAGTCTTTAAAGTGCTACACATTCCTGTTTTTTGTATGAGAAAGTTAAAACCTTCGTCTGTTTAACAATTTAAATTAAACCATTCTCCCTAGTTGCAGCACTAGCAAAATGGCTTGGGTGTAATTATGTAATTAATGGTGAGTTTCCATTAGCAACTGGTGGTCCACAGAAAGGTTTGCATTGAGCCAGGTAGCCCATGGACTAAAAAGTTTGAGAACCACTGTGCTAGAGGGTGAATGCTGCCTGGGCTGCAGCTCTAGAGCTGGGCCATGGGAGGGGCAGGGAGTGGCTAAGGGGAGAGGAAAACATGTGGGAGGAGGTCCCCCTTCCCCAAAGCCAATGTGGCCCCTGAGAGCCAGGGTCCCTGGCAGGAAGGTGAAGGTGCTATGGACCAGACATCTATGAGACCCCACCCCCAGAAGGGCTGGATACGCCGGGGTCACCCACGTGCCCCCACCTCTTCCATTTCCCTGAACACTCCCCCCCCCCCCCCCCGACCTCAGCCCATGCTGGCAATCCACTATCGTGCCCTCCACCACCTCCCACACAATTGTAGCCAGCGCCGGCTTCCTGCATGGGAGAAACCCCGAGGCTTCGCACCACATCCAGCTTCCGGGGAAGCGCATATGCGCTGCTCTTCCCATTGCCACAGGGAAAGCCAAAGTGGAGCCCAGGGCAGGAGACCAAGCAGGGTGCTCAGTTGGAGAGAGCCCCTGTTTCCCCTGCGGGAGTGTGGTACAGCCCAGGGCAGAAGGGTTAAATCTTAGCACACCACTTTGGAAATGTTGACGACCCCTGCACTAGTGTAACTGAGATCAGAAATCTAGTTTGGGGAGTCCTGGGCCATACTGACAAAAAAGAGGGACAAAATGTTGAGGTTTAAATTAAGCATTACTTGAATGTCCCTCTTACCCTTGTTATGTGGGGCATTTGGAAAAATATTCAAAATGGCATGATTTTAAAATGATAGATATTTTGAGGTGACTTTTAAGCTTTCGAGGTTCACGCTGCCAGCAAGCTAACAAGTTTCATTGCATAGCTGAATTATTTAATAGCTGTCAGATGCACCGAAAAAAGTAGAAGCCTGAATTATATTCCATTTTTATAAGGCAAGAGACTTCATTCATGCCAGAAAGAGACAATTATATTTTAAACCCAGAGCTCTATGCACAGTATGGGATTAGTACTATTCCTTATTTTGGATTAATAAACTACAGTACTTTCATTAAAATACATGTGGCTTAAATAGTGCCTTCACATAGTGCTGTTTTAACTTGCATCTACATTTTAAAAAGATACTTACAAAGTCAGAACTCAGCTAAAGTAGAGCGTTGTTTAGGTTATATATTAAGAAAAACTTCCTAAGTGTCAGGCTAGTTAAGCAATGAAATAAATTGCCTAGAGAGGCTGTAGAATCTCCATCACTTGAGATATTCAAGAGCAGGTTAAACACCCGTCAGAGGTGATCTAGATGGTACCTGATCCTGCCATGAGTGCAGGGGACTGGACTTGATGGCCTCTGGAGGTTCCTTCCAATTCTAGTATTCCATGATTCTCAGAAATAATTGTTTCACAGTAGGAAATAGATATGTGGACAATGTGATATATTTGTCTGCACTCTTTCCAGTACAACAGGATATGTAAAATCTGAGCTTAATTTAATAAAATTTAATAAAAAAAGGCACGGTCCAAAAATGTTGTAAAATCACAAAAAAACCAACTGTTTCCTACCGTATATACAAACATATAGCAAAAATAGGCACTTAGCAGAGGATATTTATATATGGCACATACAATAAATAAGGGATTTTTATTAAAAAGAAAGCACAGTGACTTCAGCTAACAAAACACATTCCACATACAAGTAATTACAATCCACAAAGTGACTCCAGAACTGCCTTCCCCTCCACAAGTGTAGAGACAAACACAAAAGAAGGATTTAAGTACTTACGTTAAAGGATTTAGGTACAGGTTGCACCTCTAAAATCTGGGACACTCTGGTCAGGCAACATCACTGGTTTGGAAGGACCACAGATATTGCAGGACCAGAGAGCCCTGGCTGGCCTGGTTCAGGGGCTGGGCTGGTGAGAAGCACAGCCCCGCCTTGGAGCACAGCAGGGAGTGCAGTGTTTACCAGCTGGAGGCAGCAGGGTTGGAGGGAGGGGGCGTGGCAGCACAGCCCCAGCCGGGCTGGTATCGCAGGGAGCCCCACCGAAGGCAGCAGGGCCAGCGCCAAGAAGCGTAGCCTGGACTGGAGCCTAGGAGTGCAGCCCTGGCTGGTGGTCAGAGCACAGCTCCAGCCAGAGTCAGTGCATTAGGGAGCGAAGCCCTAACCCTGGGCAGGAAGTGGACCCCCAGCAGGGCTGGGGGCAGCGGACCTGCAGTGAGGAGCAGGGTGGACCTACCCTACTCCAGAGAAATCTGTTGTTCAGGACCAACTGCTCTCCTGTACTTATGCTGAAAAGAGAGTTTACTGAGAAGAGGAGCATGAAATCTCCCAGAGACTTATACTGACCATTGTACAAATATGGAAGGTGAAAGGCCTTCTCTGGTCTTGGGAGCTCTGTGTTGAGGTAGGGATCTGTGATATTTACTTATAGAAATAAATAGATTTATTGGGACACATAAGTAACAACAGGAAGGACACCATTTTTTCTTAGCTCCCCTCCGAGACAACAACACAGTGCGGAAAGAGTAAGATAAAGATACAGCACACCTAAGCTACGTCTCAACTGGCATGATTTTCCGCAAATGCTTTTAACGGAAAAGTTTTTCTGTTAAAAGCATTTGTGGAAAAGAGCGTCTATATTGGCACGGACGCTTTTCTGCAAAAGCACTTTTTGCGGAAAAAGCATCCGTGCCAATCTAGACGCGGTTTTGCGCAAGAAAGCCTCGGTCGCCATTTTTGCGATCGGGGCTTTTTTGTGCAAAACAATACCGCGTTGTCTACACTGGCCCTCTTGCACAAAAGCATAGTATTTCCGCAAGAACACTGACAATCTATCATGAGATCATCAGTGTTCTTGCGGGAATTCAAGCAGCCAGTGTAGACAGCTGGCAAGTTTTTCCACAAAAGCAGCTGCTTTTGCGGAAAAACTTGCCAATCTAGACGCAGCCCTATGGTGGAGGTGCTGTCTGCATTGATCATTTCAGATCCTCACTTTAACTGTGTTTTGATTGCTCTGCTGCCTGTAGTGAAAAGCTTTTAAAATGAATAAAGCCATGTGCTACCAATATAAGACATTTTGTGTGGTCTTGACCTGAACTGTCATTTTCACCAGAGTTTTGCTACAGGAGTTTAGGTTCATTTGAACTCAAGGTCATAAGAAAATTTTGGAGACATAATTCCATAAGCATCCAAGCCAAAAAAAAGCTTAAACAAACCCCTGATAATCTTAAGCCATTGAGTTCTGTTCAACTCTATCAAACATCCTCAGCAGTTCCTTTTGGCTGTATCAGGCTTGTAAATATGATCTCAGGCTGGTCTATTAAGACTCGATAAAAAGGAGGGGGAAGAGGGTGGAGAGTTATGTCAGTATGAATTAATACAGAAACATGTTTCAGACACTGGCAAGAATACTCAAGAAAAAAATGCCCTAAGATCAGCACTGATTTCTTTTAAGTTCTGCTTTGAAGTTCTGATCTGCACTGAAGAGCAGATGTTCCAAAGTGCACAGCCCCCACAACTGGGGCCAGATTTTCAGAAGAATTCAACCCATTGGGTGCTGAGCCCTTTAGAAAACGATTCCTACAAGTGTTGTAGTGGAAAGTGGTCAATGCCAGGCACTTTTGAAAATCTGTCTGTAAACTCTGTTACAAATCTTTCTCCTCTTGATAAGAATGTGTCCAAATCATGCTCTGATCATTGCAAATCTCTTTTTCTTCATCTTTATTGTGGTTTCATTTATTTATTTGCTATTTAACATATGTTGAATACTGAGAGAACCACAGAAGTACTTTCACTGTGGAAGTGGAAAAGACATTTGCAACCAGATCCTTTGTTGCAAAGAAACTGCTTTGTACCAAACAACTACACTCAACTTCTGGCCTTAAAGTCAGCACCTTCAGCACAGGTAAGATCATTCCAGTACAAGGGGGACAGAGCCACCATAGAGGTTCCTACGTCACTGTTGCCCAATTTGCTGCAGGCATAGGGGAGTGGCCAAATGGGACACTGTGGGGCATGTGTCTTTTGGTGCATCTGCTCTCCTGGTGGAGGGGAAAACAGCAACTTTTGCTTTTTTAGCTGTTAGCGGACTGCATCCTCCAGAGTAGCCCTAATTCTGCTCTGTGACAGTGAGGATGCAGCCAACTCTACACACAGTAGCCTCAGGTTCAGGTTAGTGCAAAGCAGGTTGGGGGAAGCTTTACCCCAGCTTTGCACCCTGTCTTGTGTATGGTTTGACTGTCTTAAGGAACTTTGTCTTCGCTCTCAAGACTTCAGAAAAAAAGGTGTCTATGAACTACGTGAAAGTAATTTGAAGATTCAAGGTGTTACCAGCTTTAAATCCAAATAGAGACAGCTATAGACATGCAACAAATAAGGAGCATTTATCATTTTGTTCAAACTTGTTAGCTGAAGAAATCAGGTTCTCTTTGAAGAATGTTATTCTGCCAAGAAATGTACTTCCCCGAGACATCTATAGCTACAGACTCCCTGTAACTGCTTCCTAGCCAACATCTGCTCCTGATCAAAAGAGTGTACAGGTTCACAGTATGTGCTGCTGGCCATTGGCATGCATAAGATTATTTGTGGTCTAATTTCCTCTTCTCACAGAGGCCACCACTTTCATTCCCAGAAGGTCTACATGGTCATTGCAACTGAGATCCAGAAATTTCCTAGGATAACATTGTCACTTACTGCCTGCCAGACTTGAGATAACTGAAACACAAGCAAAGGCTTGGCACTGTTGCACAAGGATGAATTGAGCCAGTCTGCTAGTCTGTCTCCAGGGCTTTTATTGTTTAGTGTTTTGCTGGAAGCAAGCTGTGCAGCAAACTCACACCTAGTCGAGAGCAGTTAGCATGTGTTTGAGAAGAATGAAGAATCTGCAAAGTGAAAATGGGACTATTTTTATAGTTTTTGGGCTAGTTGTGTCTTTCCTTTGTCTAGTAATGAACCGGGGAGGGAAATCTGAGCTGATGTAGACAGAATAGACAGAAACTGTAGACAGAATCTTCTGCTAAAGGGATTTTTATTTTAACTTGAAATTCTGGCCAATAGAGGAGCTAGCAGAGAGAAGGAATGAAGTACCCGATTACCCTTTGCCAGGTGTATGGTGGCACTAGGAGGAGAGGAATGCAGTTTGCATGAGGTGTCATTCAGAAGGTGTGCAAACAGAATGCCAAAAGACTGATTCTGCAAACATGTAAGCACATCAGTAATTGTACCCACCTGAGTAGTGCCATTGAGGTGAGATGAGTGGAATTACTTGTTTGAGCAAATATTTGCGGGATCAGAGCACACGAAGGTGCAAGGAAGTACAGTAAAACTCCATTGGTTTGGCATCTGATGGTCCGGCACTCCTGATGGTCCGGCACCATCAGGAACCTGGAAGTGCTCTGGGCAGCCAGACCATAAGAGCTGCTCTGCCCCTGGCTTCCCCATTCAGCCACTGCTGAAACTGACTAGTGGCTGAATCGGGGAAGCCGGGGGCAGAGCAGCTGGAGTGCTGCCGGTAGGTCCCATAGCACTGCCCCTTGGCGCTGCGGGACCAACCCGGCAGCACCCCAGCTGTCCCAGATTCAGCCGCTGCTGAAACTGACCAGCGGCTGACTCCGGGAAGCCCGAGGCAGAGCTGTTCTGCCCCGGGCTTCCTGGAATCAGCCGCTGATCAGTTTCAGCAGCAGCTGACTTGGGGACACTTGGGGCAGAGCAGCTGGGGAGCTGCTGGGTTGGTCAGGTAGCGCCGCCCCTCGGCGCTGTGGGACCAACCCGGCAGCACCCCAGCTGCTCTGCCAAGGCGTCCTGATTCAGCTGATGCTGAAACTGACCAGAAGCAGCTGAATTGGGGACGCCTGGGGCAGAGCCGGACTATCAGAAGGGGGGGCTATGAGGGGTCTGGGGTGGCATCCGCTCCCACACCACCCTAGACCGCTTATAGCCCCCCCTTCTGATAGTCCGGCATATTTGATAATCTGGCACCCCCTGAGTCCTAAAGGTGCTGGATTATCGGAAGTTTACTGTAGTGTGTGGCCTTGGGGATTGAGCATGATCCTGCACAGTGACCAACCACTGCATTCCTCAGTGTGATATTGGGTCCCTGGAGAGAACGGCTTGGCAGCCTCACCAAACCATTTGGATCTCATCCAGCCTTGTGCATTAGGTTGGGAGCTATAGTTGAGCTGGTATCTGCCACTGAGGAGCACTCCATTCTTTGACTAAATACAATCGCACTGTTGAGAGCAAGGCCATTGTTTTGTTGAAACACAACTATCGTTCATGTTGTGCTGTTGAAAGTGTTTATCCTGCTTTCTGAATATTACTAGCATGAGATGTCAACACAGTACATGCTGATGGCACAAAACAGTAACAATACTGGATGCTGTTTCTCCTAGCCGTGAATCATGCTTCAAGTAGTAAAAGCGTCCTTAAGATATTTTTGGATACATCAATGCTTGTTGTTTTTACCATGTTGGGACGATCCATTCAGCCAGGGGTGGGGAACCTAAGGCTCAGGGACTGGATGAGGCCCTTGGCTTGTCTGGATCTGGCCTCTGAGGCTCAGGGCTTCCCCCCCGCCAGCATTGGGGAGCCTGGGCAGGTACCAGCCCCCCTACCATCGACCCATGGGCTGGAATACACAAAATCTACTTGCTCAGGCCCCCGTGGGCTCTGGTGTGCGAGAAGAATGTGGGGAGCATCTTTCTCCTTCTTAGTCAGGGGCCACATCAGCGAGGGTTTGTGGGAGTTTTCCCCCTGCTTCTCACTTGTGTGTGGCCCCCAACTGATTTTTCTGTGGGTCAGCGGCCTCCACCCCAAAAAAGGATCCCTGCCCCTGCCCGTATTCGTCTTTCCTAGGAATTGAGGGACCGGCCCTGGCTTGACCCGCTGGAGTCGAGAGGCACAGAAGGGGTAAAAATTGTACCTGGATGTGGTCCTTTGTCTTAAGTGTACACATAGACTTAGAGCTCTTTAAAGATTAAGCTGTCACTTAGTACCATTATTTCTATTTTCTATCTTTATTTTCTTTGTAACCATTTTTAAGATCTGTATTTGCTAGCAGTTAAGAAAGAGAGCAATAGCCATTGTAACCATATGATGTAATAAGCTCTTCCTATAAACTCTGGGGCATCTGTCAGCTTGTTGGCTGCCCTCCGCGACAGGACCCCGGTCCTAGCGGTAAAGTCACGGACATTAAACCTTTTCCCAGTAACACACACACACACACTGCCCTGACCGTCAGCTGACAACCTCCCTGGTCTGGCACCCTTGGGACCTGACTGATCAGGGGAGGTCATTTCTGGTCCCCCTGCCAATGGTCCCCTAACCTGGCTCCATTCCTGGCCTGGCTGCAGGCTTCTCTGCTAACTCCCCCCGGCCACTGGCTTCACTGTCCTGCCAGCCCTGCTGTTGTACTTGGCTCCCAATCCTGCTGGCCATGCCGCAGCAGCCTGCTGCTGTGCCCACTGCCCCGCTAGAGCCCTCTGGTGCTCTAGCCACCTGGCCTCCAGCGCAGGTGGAGGTCTGTGGCAGAGCTCCGGGCCTCTGACACCCCTGCAGCCAGTCCGGACAGACTATGGATGTTGCCAGACCAGAGAATCCCTGTTTAGAGAGGTTCAACCTGTAATTGTAATGGGTGCTAATTTTAGCATCTGTCTATAGTAGTATAATCTCTGGCAACTGGAGGGTCATCATTTCTGAAGGGCAGTGAAAAGAAATGACTAGCAGGTTTGTTTTATTTTATAAAACATTTTTCCTTCCCATTCTGTTGTTGAGAAGAAACAAAGAACAGCCCTTGTTTTCTCAGAAAAGTGAAACTAACTAATTACAATAGTGCAGTAATAGTATAGTAATGTTCCAGTCATTGAAACTCCTCTAAGAAAAACAACATAGGCATGGCTAATGTCAACATTTTATTTTTCAGTGGAAAATATGCAAGCTAATGTTTATTTTCTTGTTTTTAATCCTACATAATGACTTTCCACCCATTCCCAGTACAAAGGTCAAAGGCAAATTTCCATTAGAAAGGTACATGGAAAGGGAGAGCATTATTTGATTTCTGAGGCTGCCTAGTATTGCTTTCTTTGTTTTCTTAATCAATGACTTTTCCAGCCAGAGGATTTAATTTTATTTTCATTTGTTTGCAGTAGCTATGTGCATATGGTGGCATCAACAAGAAAAAGCAAATTTTACTTTAAGTCAGGGTTGAGGATCTGGAAACTCATAAAATCCACAGCGTATCAGTTAAGTTAGACAAGCATATTAAAATCACTTTTAATATTCTACCTAATTCTCATACCTAAAATTATAGGGCCAGATTCACCAGTCTGTTTCAGTTTCCAATTAAAATGGGCTTATTGCTGCTCTGCATCACATGAATGACCCAAAGCAGCTGGAACATGAAGGTTAATCAGTCATGTGTTTTATCATGCAGTTGAAATGACAAGTGCATCTCCAGAAAGTTTAGAATAGTTTTTCTGTAACCCTTCTGCCAGGTACCACCAGCAGCAGCCAGGGCCAAGTTCAATATCTAGGGGTTCCTCTCCATCCATCCAACAAAGAACTGGTTTGAGCCCGCACCCAGTAACCTGGGAAATTCACACACACCTCTGGGCACCTCTGGGAGGCAATGCTTCCCTAATCGCAAGCACAGAGTCTGAGTGTAGAAATTTTAATACAAATAAAAAACACTACAGAGTTTTTTCAGAAAAAATGTCAACTACATCCACACTGCAATCACATTCTTCCAAAAGTAAATCGAAAGAACAGAGGATTTTTTCGACATTGGTAATCCTCATTCTATGAGGAAGAAGCCTTTTTCCGAAATAGCTCTTTCAGAAAAAGGTGTGTGTGGACGGGGAAGAGGGAGTTCTTTCTAAAAAAGAAGAAAAAGCACAGGTGCTGTGGTGGCCACTCCGCCAATAGTAATCACAGCTTAAATGTGAGGTAGCGTCCAATCAATGTGGACTTTTTCTATGCGCTTTTGCAGTGTGGACGCTGTCTTTTGGAAGACATTTTTCCAGAAGATCTCTTCAAAAAAACCTTATTCCAAAAGAAGCCTGCAGTCTAGCCTTGCAAGTAGGAATAAGAGATCCTCCGGAAAAGGGCTTTATTCCGGAGGATCGCGCCAGTCTAGACGCTCTTTTCTGGCTTTTCCCCAAGCCGGGAAAAAAGCGGCGGCCATGTTTATTTAAATCCCGCGGGGGATATTTAAATCCCCCGTGGATTTCCCTATTCTGACTTGCCTGCTTTGCATGCCTCTTCCGGAGAAGGGGCCAGTCTAGACGTAGCCTGTGTGTAAAAGCAGAACTGAATATGTACTTGCCCATAATATTATACTTGGGTTTGCTACAGTTGAGAAAAGTTACTTGAAAGGATGGAAAACAGGGATGTTTCTTAAAGTTTTGCTGTAGCATTGCTAGTGATGCTAGTGGCTGCTTGTAGGTGACATGTTAAGGCAATGAGAAGAAAATCACCAAGGCTACATCTCCTGTCCCAGAGAGGCATAAGGATCTTGTGCGAAATGGGGTTTTTGCGTAAAAAGGAAACATCCACACTGCTTCTTTTTGCACAAAAACGCCTTGTGCAAAAAGAAAAGGCAGAAAATATGGTGTCATGACTCATGAGTCCCTCATTAGCATATTTTCTTCCGCAAAAACTTGTAGCGTAGACATAGCCCAAGAAAAAACCTGTTGGGCCAAGTTTCATTTCAGTTTCATTTTAATTTAAATATGATTATTTATAAGTGTAAATAAAATCATGTTAATAGACATGCCAGCACTCTCGTTAATCATTAGGCCAACAAATGTGACCTAAATTGTTCCCGTTGATTTTCTGAATTGTAATGATGCTCTTGAGTAACTTGCAGCCCTGATAGTCTCATCTTGGTGCTCTGCTTAGGCAGTCAGTTCTGAGTTTGCTGCAGCCTACGCAGCTGGTTTCCGTTCATTCTTCTCAGACACACAGTATAAAGCAGCATGTGCCGCTTGCTATTTCAGGACTGATTCAACAACCTTCTTAAACTCTGCCTGACTTTAAGACGTGAGTAGTCCCATAGAATACAGTAGAACTATTTACATGCCTGAAGTTAGGCATATCTTGTGACACTTCCCAGGAGCACCCAGGATTGTGAAGCATGCTGCTACCTCCTACCCTTAGAATAAGGAAGCCTGGTCTGTATCTCCCTTCAGTCAGCTCCCCAGCACCATACTAGACCTACATGGACCCCACGTTCTCCCTACAGGTCAGCCAGTAGCACATTGCAACCCTTGAGTGCTGCGAGCATGTTCTGTTCCACCTGGCACTCACTTCATAGCTTCCAAAGCGGTTGTGAACAGCAGTTTACCAGTTCTACCTCAGCACCCCACTCTGTTCAACACAGCACATGCAGATAACCTTATGGTGAAAAGAAGTTATAGTGATCCCAGTGAGAGCAGTTAGAGGTATTGGGAACAATATAAAATTCTAGAGCCTAATTTTAATTAGTGTGTGTGTTAGAAGGGGGAGAACCAAATAATAGAGGCAGTTGCCAGATGCCAGGAGACCCCTCTTACCATCTAAGGATGCCTGCTGGGTATATCTAAGGAAGGAATGAACAGGAGAAAGGATTGGGCCTACGCTAGGAGGCTGCTTAAGCTGTGAAAGAGATGTTTAAAACAACTGTTCAGAGTAAGAATTTGCATTTAACAAGTTTCTTAATGGATTAGGACAAGCTGGTGTTTTTTGATTCTTTTATCTGACTGTTTTCACTGCAGTCATTTAAATCCTACTTTTAATACTTAAAAATATTTTTGTTTATTATCAAACCCCGTGTAAGTATTTGTTACCTATGGGGAACAACCTCTGTGCATCTCTCTCTTTCATTGATAAAAGGTGCTGACCTTATGAGCTTTCTCTGTGTAAAACTTTCACACGGGATAAGATGGATTTATCTGGGGGTTGGTCCCCTTTGGGGATTGGGTTCCTGGGCGTTGAGTCCTTATAGTTATGCCCTCTCAGTGTTCCCCTGTCCCTGGTTCAGTGTCTGTGTCGCTCTGCAGGGGGACTGTAACCCTAACTATGTGCCTTGGCTGGAGTAGACCAGAGCTTCTAGCCCAGTAGGACAGGATGATGGGGAGCCCCAGAAGGCAGGAAGATGGGCATCAGTGGTTTGATTAGCACACTGAGTAATGTCTGACTGCTTCTCGGAAGGAAGCTTCATCACGTCCCATATGGAAACATTCACATTCCAAGGCTTTCCCTTTCCCTTGTGAAACCACTGAGTTTCAACTAGTTCCAGCACCAACCCACTGTGAACCCCTTCTGCTTGAGGCTTCAATCCACAGAGCTGGGAAGCCAGTGAGATATTTATTCATGGAAGGTCCCTGAAGCAGTGGATCCCAGTGATGTAGGCCTGGTTGGACATGAGTAATTGGGTGTGGGTGAGGCCTCACTTCTTCGCAGACAGGTTTAGGGAGGTAAATGGATTGTCACACAGTAAACAACTTGTGTTCTGTAGTATGTTAGTGGAGACATTCTTTTGCTGATGGCAGACTTCTCTACCATATCTCCGGGAAGTAGATAAGGGTATGTCTACACAGCAAAATTATTTTGAAATAACAGCCGTTACTAGCATCTACACAGACAAACCGCTATTTCGAAATTAATTCAAAATAGTGGCGGGCTTATTTCGAATTTGGTAAACCTCATTCCACGAGCAATAACGCCAAATTTGAAATAGCTATTTTGAAATAAGTGCTTGTAGACATTTATATTGAAATAGGAGGCCTCCAGCCTTCCCAGGGTGCCCTGGTGGCCCCTCCAGCCTCAACCAAGAACACTCCTCTCCCTCCTCCCTCCCCAGAGCCCTTAAAGGGATTGACTTTGGCTACAGTGCCTGTGCCAGCTCCAAGCCTGCCAGCCCAGAGCCAGCAGTGACTGCCGCTGACCCAGTGGCCCCAAACATAAGCCAGCAAGCCACTGGCAGCCAGACCTCCACTGCTCCCTAGGAGCAGTCTGCCAGCTCCAAGGAGCCTGCCAGGGCCCGGAGAAGGTGGGTGCCTTCCTGGTCCAGGATGGAGATCATGGACCTTATTCAGGTTTGGGGGGGATGTCCATGATCTCCGCACTAGATGGAGGAACACGGCCGTATATGGCAGGATAGCTGCCAGCTTGGCCACCAAAGGCCACTTGCAAATCCAAGAGCAGGTTTGCATGTAAATCAAGTTGGTCCGTCAAGACCCCCCATCCCTGAGACCTGAGCTTCCCCTCTCCCTTCTTTGAAGTAGGAATAAGATCCTCCGGAAAAGGGCTTTTTTTCCGGAGGATCGGGGCCAGTGTAGACGCTCTTTTCCGGCTTTTCTAAAAGCCGGAAAAAAGCAGCAGACATTTTTATTTAAATGCCGTGGGGGATATTTAAATCCCCCGCGGATTTCCCTATTACGACCTGTAAAATTAACATGCCCCTTTCGGAAAAGGGGCCAGTGTAGACGTAGCCTATGAGTCTATGAGTCCTGGCCCCCCCTCTTCTTCCCAGCCAGTCCCTGCCCCCCAGCCAGTCCCTCTTCCTCTCCCCCCCCTGCCCAAGATCAAGTGTGTCCAGTTTTTTGGGGGAGGGTCTACCTGGCAACCCTATGAGTCGGACCTGGTGCAGGCACCAAGTGATGGGGACTGCCGGAACATTGAGAACCAGAGACTGTGGGGTGGGAGTTTGTGGCCCAAAAGGGGGCTGAGAAACCTAAGAAAGACAGAGTAGGGGAGCACCAGAAGGGTGACAGTCAGGGCGACCCTAGAACTCTGTTACAGACCAGCTGGCGGCTGCTGGAAGAGGAGGGAAAAATAGGGGGAAGCATGGGAGAGGAAGGGGCTTGTGCTGAGGGGAGGGGGGCAGGTCAGGAGAAGAAAGGGGAAGGCACCAAGGGACAGGGAGTAGGAGAGAGACAAATGCGAGGGGGTCAAGTGGAGACAATGAGGAAAAGGACAGGAGGGGAGGTGTCAGTGGAGCGGGGGACAGGATGATGCGAGGAGAGAAGAGGGGAAGGGCTTTGGGGGCTAGAGGGAGAAGGGGAGGTGCTGGGAGAAGGCTTGAAAGAAGGGGTGGGCATGAGGAAGGCGGGGATGGAGCAAGGCACGTGTGAGGGCACAAGGGCATGAGGGGAACGGGGGCAGAGGGTGGAGAGGGGGTGGGCATCAGGGAAAAAGAAGGCAAAGGGGGCAGGGGCAGTGAGGGAAGGGGGAGGCACCAGGAGGGTGCAGAAGTAAGGGAAGGTGCAGGTGCCAGGGGATTCTGGGGGGTGAAGCAGAAGGGCAGACACCTGCAGGGGAGGGACCAGCACCAGAGGAGAGAGGCAGGGCAGGTGTGTAGAGGAAGGTGTTAGGAGAGGGGATGAGGAGGGGTAGCTCACATGATCAGAGTGGGGCTACTGGAGGAGTGGGCACGGGGGGAGAGAAAGTCTGGTGGAGGGGGGCAGGTCTCAGGAAGGCTGAGAGCAGTGAGAAGGACAGGAGTCAGGACAGCAGAGGTGGGTGAGGGCTTGAAGGGGCAGTAGGCACCAGGGGAGCTGATGGAGCAAGCGGAGAAGACCGAGCAGCAGAGAGGAAAGGTGGAGGTTCATAAGATATTTATTAATAACTTGGGTGCCACAGTGGCACATCCAAACAAGCCACAAACTCAGTAGTGGTGCACAACACAAAATGTATTGTGCTCATGGGACGAAACTCTTCCCCCAGCCTCTTCGCCCCTCGAGTTAATGTCACACACATTGGGTTAATGCAGTTGCAGGATAGTTGCATGAGGGGGGTTTGGTGAGGGCCAAACTAATCCCTATTGGTAAGAGGATGGTGGGAAAAGTCCTTGGGGGGGGGTGTCACATGACACCTTTTATTTCTGGTCATGTGTCCATATTGCCACCTCCAGAGGTGTGGCTAATGGGGGTCAAGAGTACAATTTTAAAAAATTCTTTGGGTGCACACCCTAATGAAATGTGCTGCGCATGCCTATGTTGCAGAGTACTGTGGTGTCCCAAGTGAGGGCAACCAGAGACAAAATGCTTTGCTGTCCCTCATCGAGGAAGGCAAGCAAGCAAGGAAAACTGAGAACCGGATGTCTGGGGGGTCCCTTTAAGCACAGGCCTCAGATAGCCTCAGGTAGCAGCCAAACAAAGTAATTCTTGACCTGATACCCTACCGGACCTGTTTCTTGCTGGCCTTAAATGCGATTCAGCATCCACTCAGTGTGGATGTGCTATTTTGAAATAGCAGAATGTTATTTCGAAATGCATTTTGTGTATAAATGCGTTATTTCGAAATAACTTATTTTGAATTAACTATTTTGAAATAAGATATTTTGCAATAACGCTGTAGTGTAGACATACCCTTAGGTATGACAGAGCATGAGATCAGTTCCTGCAAAGTGACCAAGCCAATCCCAGAATGTGTAATGCAATGTACAGTTAGTGTATACAAAGATGTTTTCTGTGTGACTTTGGGTGTGTGGTATGGCCTATACACCCCCTCTGTGCTTAAGTATGATGCATTTAGCATAGATTTGCTGTACACAAAATAAAGGAGTTTGAGTGACAACGCCAAAGTTGGAGGGAGTCCTTGGAAAACCGAACGATAGAGGTTTTGGAGAAACTCCAGCATCGTGGTGCCATGATGTAGATCCACTCATTTAGAGCAGGTGTCAAATCCCCCCCAATAACCTCTTTTCCTAACTAACCATACCTAATCCCTCCAGCCTTGACTCATCTGTCTCACATTCCAGCCCTTTGATCACCTGTGCCATTTGCAGTGACAAGCACCGGCCCTGCAGTGAGGATGGCACTGGGGGTGGGGCAGTGTGCGGAAACCCTCTCCCCACAAGGCGGGAGTGCACAGATACACTTGCTCAGCAGCCAGCCATGGTGCTTTGGGAGTGGCATGGCTGGGGCTGCTGCAGCCAGGCAGACTGCCTGAGGGCCTTGCTGCACTGTGGGACGTTTTCTTCCAGCCCCAGCCCAGGGGGCCATGATGGGCTGCAGAAAAATGTTTCAAGGGCTGAATTCAGCTCACAGGCTGTATTTTGCCCATGGCTGCCTAAGGCAAAGAATACCCAGACTGAAACAGCAGTTTAACAAGGATTATTTCTGGTTGCTAAAAATTTGCAAACATAATTTGCCAGTTTAAGAGGAATTTTGAAAAACCACACACAAGCAAATCAGACTTGTAGAATGGAAAGGATTAAACTGAAAAGATTCCTGAAAGATCAAGAAGTACAAAATAGCTGTTACCTATTTGCATAAATCGAAAGTAAAAATCCAGCTATTCTTTAAGAATTCTATATAGAGACTGCAGCTTTGCAGGCAAAGTCTACTAAATTAAAAAAACCTGCAAACGACATAAAAACAAAATTAGAACAAAAAATTGGCTAAAATTTGTGACATTTAAAAAATGAAATAAGGGTTAGAGTCCTATAATACTGCAGCTAGAGAGGTCTTAAAAATGTCTTATTAAACAATGAAAAACTGAAGTGATTAAAGAAAAAAGGTTAGTGTAGTTAAAAGGAACGTTTGCACATATCAACACTGGCTCAAAAAACCCGAAACATTCAAAAGTAGTAAATACATTTTAAAAAGTTAAAATATTTAAAAAGAAGGTTAAAGTCTCTTAAAGAAAAAAATGCTCAAATAATAAAATGCAGTTTTAGCAATATACCTCTGTTGTTGTACTTACTAACATTCTTAGTAATCAAATTATGCAATACATTTTCCCCAAGAAATCCTTTACAGATATTTTTTTTAAAGGGCCGGTTCCAGTACATGTATTTGTCAATAATAAATTGTACTGGCTGCTGCAAGTACAAAAAACATCTAATTTAAGTTACTGTATATACTTGTTCATTAGCCCATTTGTTTATAAGCCAAGTCCCCAAGATGAAAAGGTAAAAATTAGGGCTGTCGAGCAATTACAAAAATTAATCGCGTGATTAATCACGTGTGCTGCCCCTTTGAAACTCAGTGGCGGCGTTTCAAAGAGGCAGCATCACAGGGGCCCAGGATCAGACGGAGTTCCCAACTGACCCCAGCTCCGTGCAGTGCTGCCCCTTGGAAAGGCTGCCCCCGTGGCAGCACCACGGGATCCCGAAATCAGCTGGAGTCCTCCGCTGACCCCGGGCTCTGTGCAGCGCTACCCCTATTAAGCGCTTGAGTGGCACTGCAAAGGGGCAGTGTAACACAGAGCCGGAGATCAGCTGGGCATTCAAACTTCAAAGTTCTTGAATATGCAGAAGCAAATAATAATTGTGCTGCTGTTTGTGAATTTTCTATCAATGAGAAGCAGGTAAGAGAATGGTGAAAAAATAAAACAACACTAAAAGACATTCCAAGAAGCAAGAAAACATGTCCAACTAGGTGCACTTCATTTTCTGTGCTGGAAAAGATCTCAATGATTGGATTGTTGAATGTCGACACAAAGGTAACTTATCACTAGAACTGGAATTCATCCATGTTCTCACAAATGTGGCAAAATGGCATATACAAGTCAATAAAGTCATCAATAATTGTTGCATCAGTGGGTTGGTGTACTTGCTTCAGAAACCATCAGTGATCTCTATTTTTGTCAGAGAACAAAGATAACACAAAAGCTGCCTAAAGACCTGGAAGAAAAAAATCAGGTCTTTCCAAAAAGTGCAACGAGTATACACAGTAACTATAAAAATAATTTGAATTATTTTAAAAAATAAACATTCCTGTATAGCTTAACTATTTCTGAATATACTAGAAAAATATAATCTAAACATACACAAATAATAAGTGAAATTTGCCTATAAATATTAAGAGCAACAGTAATTTCACTAAAAGCTCAAATAAAGTACAAAGCAAAAGAAATTGAAATAACAGTAAAGAAAATGTCTGTAAAAGATAACAATTATCAAAGCCCAGGGCAAGAAACTTCTCTGTCCTTTTAAAACAAACTTATTCAAAGATTAAATATAAAAATTAAAAATTGCAGTTTAAAACTGTTAACTACTGAAATATGTCATCTGCTCAGAATATGTCATCTGCTCAGAACTTTCAATTTAACAAAAAAAAAAAACAAAAAACCAAAACCACTTCAAAAGTTTAAAAGTTCAACATATAAATGTTGAAAGGCTCTGCTTGCAGAGCTAATCCAAGCATGTTAAATATATTTTGTAGTCTCTCATAAAAAACTGTTTACAAGATAGAAAGGGACCGCAGCATTTAAAGCGATAATCAAGCCAGCACCAAGAAAAATCCGTAAATATAAGGAGTGAGGCCCAACTGTCAAAATCCTGTTCAAAAGCGCTGTCCAACTTTGAATGTTACAGTGAGGTGGCCAACAGAGTTGCCAGACCCCTGGGTGAAGGGGAGGGGTGGCTCCAGAAGAGGTGGGGCTCAGGGCAGCGCACTGCACTCTGACTTCCTCCCACGGCCTAGAGTGCACCTTTTTAATTGCCAGGCCCCAGGGTGGTTGCCCCCGTTGGTCCCCTCTGTCAGGAGGCCTGACAGACTTTGCACCCCCTGGATTACATTTTGATTAATGGGGGAGGGTGTTAACAATGACTTTGGTCTTGGGCATGTCTTGCTCAGTAGCACATTGTTTTAAAAAGCAGAGACTGGAACACAAGGGCAGTGAATTCAACACTAACAGAAAACAGAACAACAAAAATAACAGACTGTAGGCTTGGTTTGACATGGGTAACTGAACTGAACCAACTTCCTGGGATACCGAGTAATGGGAGTAAATGGATCAGCAGGCTGGAAACAGAATGTCTGTACTGGTAAGATAAGGGGTGGAACACCTCAGGAACCATTTACCATGGACAAGGTAACAATGGAGAAGATAAGATTGGAACATAAGGTGAGAGAAGAGTAAGCTGAGCATGGACACTGCCCAGCCAGCGAGTCCAGTGCAGGGATTGGTCCCTACAATGTGACCGACACATGTAATGCCATGTGCAATAGATGCAATGTGTAAATGCTTAGAAAGGAAGATCTGTTGTGTACCTTTGCTTGTGTGGTACACCCTAGACCCACCCCCTAGGCTTGAGTCTGACCAATTCAGCATAGTTTTGCTGTTTGCCAAACAAAGGATCCAGAATGATGAAGTTGGACTTAGATTGAGTTCTTAGGGAACCAAGTGGAGGGTCTCTGGGGAACCCAAAAAGGTGATGCTCTCAGGCCCCGGTTTATACATGTGTTTGTCCTGGGGCCAGAACTGCATTCCAGCATTTTGCCACATTTTGTTCTCAGTATGTAATCTGCCTAGTACACTGTGTGCGAGAGGTTATGCAGGCCAGGGGAATCCCATATTGGAGAAGGGCACCTGTTGATACAGGAAATGAAAGGCACCCAAGACATCTAATCACTACCAAAGAGGATCTCAGGGGAACAAAGTTTGGGGACCACTTCCCTACAACTGTCTGTGGGATCTCCAGTACACAATAACACTTGGCAAATGCTGCCTTTTAATTGCTAGCACTGTATCTAGCATTCATGAGAACACAGAGCTGTTTTCATGGTCATACCTTTTAAAAAACGTGTCTGCCATACTAATTCAAACTACATGTGGAACTGCTATAACTTTGATCAAAACCATTGAAAAAAAACCCCTTTGTTCCTAACTTGGTACAGTTTTACTTCTGAGAACACTGTCTCATATTTTTTCATATGAAGATAAAGGAATGTTCAAGCAATTTTTTAGATTTGATACGGCTTTTGCAAGTAAGAATCCAAGTTTAATTATGAACTACATTGGGATATATCCATGCTTTAATCCCTTTGTTTTTAATTCTGGGGACTTCATTAAATAGTGTCGTCTCTTGGGTTTCTCTGTTACTTTTTTCTCAGCACTAAGTAATGATCATAAAGCCTTTCAAATAGGATTCAAAATAATATGCAGTGTGCTTCCAAAATGCAAAGTGAGGCGCTGTATAATGAATGAATGAACTCAAAATCCCCAAGATTTTGGTATTTGGCACGACGGCGCTAGCCACATATCAAAATTTAAAGGGAGAATGCTCTTTGATGAAGTAGTCTGTAAGTTTAAGGAATGTGAATACCAGTAGCCTTTTGGTGTTTGGTGTTCCCTTGTGGTAGTAGCTGTACAAACACCGAGCAAGCCCCAACCCCTGCCCTAAAAAGCTTTGACAAGAAAGACAAAGTATTATATCACAGACAGTGAGGCATAGTGAGATTAAGTAACGCACCCAAGTTTGTGCTGATAATCCATAGCAGAGTTGGGAAATGAACCTAGATTGCCTTAGTTATGTTGGTTTAAGTTAATTGGGGCTTCCCTTTCCTTTGCCAGCACCCTTTCAGGTGCACCTTAGGAGCTAGGGGTCTTATGCTCATTCTCATGTACACGTAGTTGTGCTAGCTCCCATCGATTAGAGTGAGCATAAATAACAGTGTCTCTGCCATTGCACTATGTTGTACACGTGCTGACTCATGCGAGTATTGTACATAAGCAGGGGAATCACCCCCGGCTAGTAGTGTAGACATGGTAGCCTTAGTGCGTCTAGTACTGTTGAGAGTGCCAGTGCTCCCCGTTTTTAAAAGAACCAGGGGTTCTTAAGAAATCTTGTAAGGATCAGGGTGTTGACTCTGTGCTGGTAGGGCCAGCCAGAGACCAAAGGCCTTTCATACAAGGAGCATCTTTGGCAAGCCTCCTCTCAACCCCCAATGTGTTAAACTTTCAGACACCATACAGCACTCCGAGCCCATGGCCCCCAGTCCCAGTTCTGTAGGAGGTTGCCTGGATTACCTCCTAAATCCAGCCTTGTGTGCAGGGGCACCAAAGAAGTGCAAGATAAACTGGCTAGTACTGCAGTAGATTTGAGCAGAATCACAGAATCATAGAGCTGGAAGAGACCACAGAAGGTCATCAAGTCCAGGCAGGACCAATCCCAACTAAATCAACCCAGCCAGGGCTTTGTTAAGCTGAGACTTAAAAATCTCTAGGGATGGAGATTCCACCACCTCCCTAGGTAACCCATTCCAGTGCTTCACCACCCTCCTAGGGAAATAGTTGTTCCTAATATCCAACCTAGACCTCTCCCACTGTAACTTGAGACATTGCTCCTTGTTCTGCCATCTGTCACTAATGTGAAGAGCCTCTCTCCATCCTCTTTGGAACCTCCCTTCAGGAAGTTGAAGGCTGCTATCAAATCCCCCCTCACTCTTCTCTTCTGCAGACTAAACAAACCCAAATCCCTCAGTCTCTCCTCATAGGTCATGCGCTCCAGTCCCCTAATCATTTTGGTCACCCTCCCGCTGGACCCTCTCCAATGTGCCCACATCCTTTCTATAGTGGGAGGCTCAGAACTGGACACAATACTCCAGATGTGGCCTCACTTGAGCCGAATAAAGGGAAATAATCACTTCTCTGGATCTGCTGGCAATGCTCCTCCTAATGCACCCTAATATGCCACTAGCCTTCTTGGGTACAAGGGCACACTGTTGACTCATATCCAGATTCTCATCCACAGTAATCCCCAGGTCCTTTTCTGCAGAACAACTTAGCCATTCAGTTCCCAGCCTGTAACAGTGCTTGGGATTCTTCCGTCCCAAATGCAGGACTTTACACTTGTCTGTGCTGAACCTCATCAGATTTCTTTTGGCCCAATCCTCTAATCCAGTGGTCTCCAACCTTTTTACACCCAAGATCACTTATTAAATGACAGACCAAGCCAAGATCTACCACCCCGCCCCTTCTTTGAAACCCCACCCCTTCCTTGAAGCCCCGCCCTCTCTATTCTCCTCCTCTCCATCACTTGCTATCCCCAATCCTTATACTGCTGCTTTAAAAAAAAATCTTCTGTAGGAAGAGGTTTTTCCAACATTTGGCCTGTCTAGACTGGACCAAATGTGAGAAAAAAACCCTTCTTTTGGAAGCCCCCTTATTCCTCGTGGAAAGAGGAATATAGGGGTGACTGAAAGAGTATGTTTGCTTTTCCATTAAAAAAAGCGGAAGAACAAATGCAACCCTGGACGCAGAAGAGTTTTTCTGGGATATCTCCAGAATCCTGAAAAACTCCTGCAGTCTAGCCGGTCCCTCGCTGGGTTGACACAGGATGTGTAGCCTCTGCGGTGGGAATGAGGGATTGGGTGTGGGAAGGGGTGAGAGGTGCAAACTCTGGGAGGAAATCTGGGAGGTGGAGAAAGGGGACACTGGTTCTGGGAGGGGTTCCAGGCCAGGCAGTGTTGGGGTACTAAGCAAGCAACAGGCTTGTGGATGTGAGGGTGCAGGAATTTGGGTTGGAGTATGTGAGGGGCTCCGGGCAGGGGGTTCCAGTGTATGATAGGCTCAGATCTAGGGTCTGGGGAAGGAGGAATGCAGGAGTGGTTGTGGCCAGATGGGGGCTTGGCCCCAATTGGGCGTTTGTTGGCCAGGCTTCATTTTTAAATAGAATACTATGTTAAACACAAAACGTTTCTGCATTGTCTTTATTTATGAGAATGGCAGGGAACCTGCCTTGAGTCAGGGGTCACTGACCCATAGAAAAGTCAGTTGGGAGCAGGGGACACAGTACTGGGGAGGGGTGCTAGTGGGTTCTGGGGCAGGGAACAGGGTGCCAGTGGGGGCAGGAGATAGGGGGCAGGGTGCCAGATGGACAGGTTTCTGCAGCAGGGGACAGGGTGCCAGAGGGGGACAGGTTTCTGCAGCAGGGGACAGGGTGCTGGGGAGAAGGAGGGGACAGGTTTCTGCAGCGGGGAGCAGGGGGACAGGTTTCTGTAGTGGGGAAGGCAGGGGGACATGTTTCTGCAGTAGGGGACAGGGTGCCAGTGGGGACGGGTTTCTGCAGGGGGAGCAGAGTGCCAGGGGGGCAGGTTTCCACAGAGAGGGGGCAGGTGTCTGCAGCGGGGGGGGGGGGAGGAGGCAGGGGAGAGTGAACAGGGGGGCAGGAGGGCAGGGGACAGGTTTGGGGCAGGGGAGAGGGAACAAGGTTCGGGGGTAGGGAGTCCCCTATACCAGCCACAGAGGGAAGCCTCCATCCCACGCTCTCTCTGGGGCTGGCCCTCCTCTCCCCTCCTTCCCCCCTCCCACCGCGAAGGAAGGAAGCCCCATTGTGCGCCTCTGCTGGGCCTGACCCCTCCTCCCACCGAGCAGGGAAGCCCACTCAGGCAACCCCTCGGGGGTGTTCCCCCACACGTGCGCTAGCCCCGGGGCCGAAACCTCCGCGCGTGCTTGCCCTGGGGCCAACGCCCACCCACCCCCCTCCGCGGTGCAGGAAAACCCCTGTGCATGCCTGCACCGGGGGCTGAAACACCCCTCCCCCCCCGCATGGTGCAGGAAAACCCCATGCACGCCTGCCCTGGGGCCAACACACACACACACACCCCGCGGCGCAGGGAAACCCGGCGTGTGCCTGTCCCGGGAACAACTCACGCCTCCTGTGCTGGTGCAGGGAAGTCACCATGCTCCTATTCCAGAGCCAGGGCCCCCTCCCACAGCACGCCTGGCAAAGCAGCCAGCGCACTTCTGGAACTCCCGGAAGAGGCGCTAAGCTGTGGGACTTCCATCCACCCGCAGGGAGCCGGCACTACCTCCATTTTCGCTGGAGGTAAGTACTGGGGCTTCTCCGGGGTGGGTGGAAAATGGGGGGGAGGGCCGGACGCCTTGCGATCGACTGGTCAAGGCCAGTTCTTACATACAGATTCAACTTAAGAACCCCAGGCGTCCCCAAGTCAGCTGCTGCTGAAACTGATCAGCGGCTGATTCCAGGAAGCCCAGGGCAGAGCAACTCTGCCTCGGGCTTCCTGTAGTCAGCCCTGGTCAGTTTCAGCAGCTGCTGACTTGGGGACGCCTGGGGCAGAGCAGCTTGGGTGCTGCTGGGTTGGTCCAGTAGCGCCGCTCCTCGGCGCTACTGGACCAACCCAGCAGCACCCAAGCTGCTCTGCCCCAGGCGTCCTGATTCAGCCGCTGCTGAAACTGACCAGCAGTGGCTGAATCAGGACACCTGGGGCAGAGCAGCTGGGGTGCTGCTGGGTTGGTCCAGTAGCACGCAGTGCGGCGCTACGGGACCAATCGGCAGTGCCCCAGCTGCTGTACCACAGGCGTCCGGAGCAAAGCCGCGGAGAACGGGGGCAGCGGGACAGCCCAGACGCGCCGCGGCTGTCCTGCTGCCCGCGTGCTCCGCGGCTTTGCTCTCCGTCTCCCTGGTCTGCTGGTCTCCAGCAGACCAGGGAGACGGGCAGCAAACCCCGTTCATAACTGCGGATCCAACGTAAGTCGGATCCGCGTAACTCTGGGACTGCCTGTATAGAGAAAACTGCCATCTTTGCACTGATATTCACCTATTTTACAATTTTTGTAATAAACAGTGATGCATTAATTGAAAATTTTAAACAAAACCACTGAAAAAGAAGGGTCCTTCTATGCTGCTACAATAAATTCCTAGTCTAGACAACCTCTGAAGTGTGTTTTTCTGGAGGCTGTATTCTTTGCATATTTTAAAATGCCACTGCTGGTGATCCCATAGAGTTCATGAAAGGAATGCAAGATGGGCAAAACAAACCCAAATGGCACAAACAAGATAAAACAGCTAAATATGCAACAACAAAAGCCGAGAAAGAAAAGGGGAGGAAAGCAAGAGAAAAAACGGGTAAAGAGATTTAAAAGATCAAAAGAAGAAAAGGCAAAAAAGGAAAGCGCTATTAAAACAATGACAGAGGAGCAGGAAAGACAAACACTTATTCACCCCAGAATTACTTTTGCTGATTGCAGTGGCACACCAACTCCATTGTGTAGTGTATTTGTCCAGTGGGGGCAGAAAGCCCAGTCTTCACCCAGGGCACCAATGTGTCATGCTTGTGAAAGGCTCTGAACTGGTAGTTACAGAAGCCAATGTGCTTTGTTGTGCTGCTGGACAGAACTGTGAGCATTAGGAGTGCAAGCTTCCCCAGGCTGTCCCACCAATAAACATGAGCGTCAGAGCTGGATGGAAAAGACGTCAGCTGCTTAAGAGCTGAAAAGTACTTTTTTTGGGGGGAAAAAAGTATATAGTTGCTGCTGCAGCTCTGGCTTGAATTGGTTTCCATCATATACAGGTTTTACAGTTTGGTTCAGTAGCTCTCAGTGCCCCTGACAAATTATATTTGTGAACACGTGTTTTTTATTCACTATTTGTTAAACTTGTATTTGAAAAATTTCAGAGATCTTATAATCCAAGAGAAATATAAAGTAATGTGATAGGTTTCCTTATCTGACACATTTATTGGAAAACCAGGCATCTTGTGAATGCCAAGTGCTCTGAATTAGTCAGTTTCACACAATGGCCACATATTGAGATTTGGCAACTGATGCTAAGTCTTGTGCCTACAGAGGACTGCTGATTGCAAACAGGCTTAGAACGTAACAAAGTATTCTTTCTAATAGGAAGAAAATTTCCATTCACATCCTCACAGACTGTCACAAATTGTTTACATAATCTATATATCCTATATGTACAAGGACTTGCATTCAATAACAGGCACTCATCCAGCTAAAAATAAAAAAGTCCCTAATTTCAGTACTACAAAGATGCTGACTTTTGTGTGTGTGGCTTTTAGAGAAGTCACACTCAAAATTTTAAATTTATTGTTTCTCCCTTTGTATTTACAGACTGTTTTTACAGAACTACTGTAAATACTACAGGTTGAACCTCGGATATTGCTGGACCAGAGAGCCCCAGCCGGGTCAAGTTCAGGGACTGGGCTGGTAGTGGGAATGCAGCCCTGGCCAGTAGGATATCACTGTCCCTTCTTTGCTTACTACCAGATTCATTGTCTAAAACATGAAATCTGTCATCTTTCTCTACAGATTGTTTTGTAGTAACACAAAGAACCCAGAAGCTCATTCTGTAGAACAATAGTTTGTCAAAACAAATGTTATAATGCTTTTACAAATTGTTAATTGGTGCCTATGCCCTTACCGTCCATTCTGTGATTGTAATAGTGATCAACCAGACATCAATCTAAAAGGTAGCTAATCACATTTAGTGTTGGGAGTACAGATACTAAGATCTGAAGTTGACATTGGCTGATTGGGATTTCCTACCTCTAAAACACTGTGCTCAATACAGACATCCCTTGGGCATCTTTAGAATGGTGTTCAGAGACCAGTATTATGCAGTTACAGTGTTCAGCATACGTTGTGTGTGGTATTTTTAATGTTTGTTGTGCTCTGATCTTTCCAAACAGAGATATGGCAAATCCTGGCAATGAGGACATAAAATTTAAACACAAATAACCACAGAAACACAAACATTATCCACCAGTGAGATTCGCATAGGCTCTGTGAGGCTCCTTGGGAGGGATTTTAATATGAAGAGACCCGGGGGCATTGTGGATGAACTCAGAAAGAACATCCCATTCCTAGGGGAACATCATGAAGAAGCTTGTGCAGGAAGCTGATGGCCGAGCCTGGAATCAGTGAAGTACCACAGCAAGTGGAGGTCAGTACAGAGGTGTGGAGAGGAGAGCTGTGAGGCCCTTCACAAGATCCGGAGAGGAACGAGAGCCAGTGGAGGAGTATGGGAGAGGTGACATGGCCAAAACAAAAGCCAGGGCAAGGAAGATTATCTTAATGGGTGTCTGGGAAATCAGAGAGGAAGAAATTGCAGATGTCGAGCAGAGCTTGGGAGAAAGCTTTCACTGGATGGATTAAAAATCAGATCCTAGATCTGTTGAGATGAAAGAATGTGCAGAATTTGGATGTGCTGGGGCGAAGGAGAGAGAGAAGTTCTCTCCTTACAGATCTGAGGAATGAGGAGCATACTCTTGGGCTAGGTCTAGACTGCCCCCTCTTGCGCAAAAAATATGCAAAAGAGGCAAAGCGTGGAATATCACCATGTCTCATTTGCATAATTAACGAGGCTCCATTTTTTGTGCAATACGGCTATACAGCTCCTTATTGTGCAGACCCGCTCTTACGCAAGAGCCGTGTAGATAACTCCTTTTTGCACAAAAGCCTCTTTTACAAAAACAGAGTCTCGCTAATTATGCAAATGAGGCATGGCAATATTCCACACTTCACCTCATTTGCATTTTTTTTGCACAAGAGGGGGCAGTCTAGATGTAACCTTAGGGTACGTCTACACAGCAACATTATTTTGAAATAACTAGCGTTACTGGACTCGATGACCTCTCGAGGTCCCTTTTAGTTCTAGTGTTCTGTGAAATAATTTAGTCCACATCTCTACAGCAGGCTGTTATTTCAAAATAATTTTGAAATACTGTCAAGCTGGAGGACTTCTTACTCCGACTCCTGTAACCTTCATTGTACAAGGAATAAGGGAAGGAAGGAAGCTCTCTTTTGAAATAAGTGCTGTGTAGCTATTTTGAAATAAGCTACACAATTGACATAGTCCAATTTGTATAGCTTATTTCAAGTTAAGCCCTCCTGTGTAGACGCACCCTTAGATATTTGGAACCAGGAAAGTATATGAGATCAACCAAATAAAGTGTATAAAATGGTAGAAAAAGGGAGTCAAGGTAGAGCAGTTTGGGACCTCAGTGGGCATTGCCAAAAATACAGGCTTTTCAGGATCCTCCTAAATGCACTTATCTCCTACTCATTGTTTCCTTCATCTGTAAAAGCATCTACGTACACCTAGTTAACAGTGTCAACAGTTACAATTCAATTCCATACAACAGTTTTTTAAAGTTTTTCCTGTTACAGACCAACTCGGCTACCCCTCTGAAGCTTATGTACTCTTTTTTTCCTTCCTCCCCTGCTTTTTTTCCTCTTTTTTCCTTCTTCCCTAACCCCTCCCTTCTTCCCTTATTTATTTATTCTTGGATATGGACTTCTAACACTCCTGTTATCTGAAGAAGTGGATTGTGCCCACGAAAGCTCATGAGACCATCTTCATGTTTTGTTAGTCTTTAAGGTGCTACTAGACTATTTGTTGTTTTTTAAGTTTTTCCTGTTACAGACTAACTCGGCCACCCCACTGAAGTTACAATTTTACTTTTAACAATGAGATTTTGGAGTCTTTGATATTCATTTATAAGATTACCAGGGCTTGCTGAACCGCAGCAAACCCTGCTCGCCAGCTGCGCTGTCCGGCGATCTGCGCATGCACAGATCATTCTGCGCATGCACAGATCGCCCGAACCCGGCTCTTCCGGGTTACAATCTACTCGCCCCGGGTGAGTAGATTGTATTATTTGTCGAGACCTGAAGATTACAGCTCCATAGCAGCCTTCACAAGAGCTCTTACCTGTGACTCTGCTATTCTAAGGTTTATTTGGTATTTGTTATAACTTCAAGCAATTCAATATAGTTAATTGGCCCCACAGACATTGATTTTCCCTTGCTCATATGACAGTGGAATTGAACATTGTTGTAGATTGTTATACTGCACAAAATCTATATCTGCCTCTAGCATTTCCTAATGCAGCAAGGGCCCCTAAATCTCATCTTTGCTGGTAACCTTTGCCCCATACTCCTCAAAAAAGAAACTATTGAAAAAGACACATTTTCTTTTTTTCCTCTCCTCCAGCTCAGATTTACTTCCTATGGGAGCTACTGACTGTAGGTCTTGAATAGCTGGTTAAAATGATCAATGGTTTCCTTTACTGAAATGAAAATCTAGTTATAGGATGTATTGTTGTTAGATTTACTATGGTGACAACCCACAGAAATGTTTAAGAGATTGTTACACCAGTTTATTTTCCTTTGAAGCACAACCTTATGTAGTTGTCGGTTACCATGGCTTCACATTGCTCAACATTAGTTCCCTGGAAAAAATACATGTTGTTGTTAGGTTTGGGGGTTTTTTTTACTCTGAAAGAAGTATTATTGTGTAAATTGAAATCTACACAGACAAAGTCATTTGAACTTAAAAGGAATTTCCATGAAAAGAATTACAAACAGGAAATAAGAAAATATGTCCATTTGTAGAAACAAACTAACTTTAAGGCCACTGAGGTTATATCTATACTATGGGGTATCAGGGAATGCATCTGCTCTTCTGACATTTTTTGCGGAAGAGCAGACACGCTCTTTCGAAAGTCCTGTCTTCCTCATTCCATGAGGGTGAAGGGCTCTTCCAAAAGAGGAGGTTTTTCTGAAATTTGGCCCGGTGTAGATGGGCCAAATTTCTAAAAAGCCTCTTCTGACAAAACTATCGGAGAAAGGTACGCAAATTGCGGAGCACAATTTGTGTACCTTTCGCCGAAAACAAGCTGCAGTCTGGACATAGCCTGAGAAATCCTCAGAATAGCACAGATGTATTTACAATGATGGGACTTTCCCACCTGTCAGGTAATCCCACTGTTTGAGAGAACTTTTGATTGAGATACAGGCAGTCCCCGAGTTACGCGGATCCGACTTACGTCGGATCCGCAGTTACGAACGGGGCCCTCTCCCTGGTCTCCAGCAGACCAGGGAGAGGAAGCAAAGCGGCGGAGCATGCGGGCAGCGGACAGCCCAGACGCTGTCTGCTGCCCGCGTGTTCCGCCGCTTTGCTCCCCGTCCTTCTGGTCTGCAGACCAGGGGGACGGGGAGCAAAGCAGAGCAAAGCCGCGGAGTCCGAGGGCAGCAGGACAGCAGGACAGCCACGGCGCGTCTGGGCTGTCCCGCTGCCCCCGTGCTCCGCGGCTTTGCTCCAGACGCCTGTGGTACAGCAGCTGGGGCGCTGCTGGTTGGTCCTGTAGTGCCGCTCTGGGCGCTACTGGACCAACCCGGCAGCACCCCAGCTGCTCTGCCCCAGGCGTCCTGATTCAGCCACTGCTGGTCAGTTTCAGCAGCGGCTGAATCAGGACGCCTGGGGCAGAGCAGCTTGGGTGCTGCTGGGTTGGTTCAGTAGCGCCGAGGAGCGGCGGCGCTACTGGACCAACCCAGCAGCACCCCAGCTGCTCTGCCCCAAGCATCCCCAAGTCAGCCGCTGCTGAAACTGACCAGTGGCTGACTACAGGAATCAGCCGCTGATCAGTTGCAGCAGCAGCTGACTTGGGGATGCCTGGGGTTCTTAAGTTGAATCTGTATGTAAGTCAGAACTGGCATCCAGATTCAGCCGCTGTTGAAACTGATCAGTTTCAGCAGCGGCTGAATCTGGACGCCGGTTCTGACTTACATACAGATTCAACTTAAGAACAAACCTACAGTCCCTATCTTGTACGTAACCCGCGGAGTGCCTCTACACAGTGTGAGGGAAAATTAGCACTAAAAGGAATTACTTGATTGAAAATACTACAGCATATTTGATGTCTTCATTGGAACTTTCTTGCATAAAAGAAGAGATGTTCAACTATGTGCAGATAGGCTGTTATTTGTATACTTTATTGAAAACCTACTCAGAGAGAAAATACTGTACCATGTGCAAGGTCCCTTGCCTGGACAGCCAGTACTTTATGCAGCTGGTTTGTTGCGTTCATCTTGTATCATCTAATCTAGTGCTCTCAAATACCGTCCTGTAATTTCATAGATGCGGTGTCCACCCTTGTATTGGATAAGGTCCTTCATTAGTTCATAAGATTCAGATCTGTTGAGAAGGAAACATCTTCATCTGTTTTATCCAGCACTGGATGTATTGATAGCTGCAGAGATTGGATGAGCCTTGGCTCTGTTTTCCAGTGCACACACATGTTGGGGTGGAGGGGAGTTAGTAATCTGCTACTGGCAAGGGTCAAGTTTTCCTTATAGTGATGTCCTTGATAGATAGGGCAAGAAATAGCTCTCCTAATACAGGTCCTGCCTTCGCACGCTCAGGGAGAGGTGAAATGATCCAACAAGGTCACTAATGGCAAAGCCAGAGGGATTGAAATGCACCCCATTTCAAAGTATCACCTCTCTCTGTCTCCCCATCCCTCTTAGACATTGCTTTCTTTACAGGCTAACCAGGGCAGAACCTTACAGCAGGTTTTTGTTAGCCAATGATACAGTTGAATTGACAAGGATGTCTCAAAATCCATTCACCATGATGAACAGCCAGATTCTCTCTTCCAACCTCATTAGAAATCCTAGATTAAATACAGCATGGCTTTGTCTAGACTGGCATGATTTTCCGGAAATGCTTTTAACGGAAAAGTTTTCCGTTAAAAGCATTTTCGGAAAAGAGCGTCTGGATTGGTACGGACGCTTTTCCGCAAAAGCACTTTTTGCGGAAAAGCGTCTGTGGCCAATCTAGACACGCTTTTGCGCAAAAAAGCCCCGATCACCATTTTCGCGATCGGGGCCTTTTTGCGGAAAACAAATCTCAGCTGTCTACACTGGCCCTTTTGCACAAAAGTTTTGCGCAAAAGGGACTTTTGCCCAAATGGGAGCAGCATGGTATTTCCGCAAAAAGCACTGATTTCTTACAGTAGGAAGTCAGTGCTTTTGCGGAAATTCAAGCAGCCAGTGTAGACAGCTGGCAAGTTTTTCCGGAAAAGCGGCTGATATTCACAAGAATATGTACAGTTATTGATGTTCCATTATAAATGTCTCTAGGTTTCTTAGGGTTGGTATATGTTTGATGTAGCATGGTCATACAAGGGGAGAGAGGCTTATGTACAGATTCATGTTCCTCTGTGTAACTATAAGTTGGAAAAGCAGGATATAGTAACAGCTACATGTGTGTATACAGTGTGATTTCCATTTTCAGGAATGTCCCCAGTTGCTGAAATTGTTTAGTTCCAGTTCAGACCTGAAATTGTTTGGTTTATTTTTCTCATATTAACAGTGTCTTAAAGCCCATATTTAATGCCTCAGTAAGCAGTATTTCAGAATGAAGAAATATTATCTTTCTGCTCCTAGAGAGTGGAAATACCTTCTGAAAACCAGCTCTTACATTATTTCAGACCCATGAATTGTTCCTAAAGGCCAAAAGCCCATAAGAAATAAAAACACAAATAAAGACACATATTATGGTATTTACATGTCCTTGAACAGGGCTGTTCAATTTCTTATAGCCCAGCCCTAAGGTTAATTTATTTAGAGGCAGCTAGTTTGTCTTGATGATCTTTGCTCATTACTACCCACATCATCGCAGAGCAATAGTAGAACAGGAATTGTGCATATATACGGCAAATTTACTATATATATTTTTGAGAGTTTGTCTGTCTGATGAAGAACTCCTCCTAAATGGTAAGAGCTAGGACCAACAAATTCAGTACATAGCTTCCTCTTATCATAAGGATTCAGTTGTGCCAGGAAATTGGGATGTGCCTGAAATGGGACTGCTTCTCATAAAACCAAACAGAAGAGAGGCAGATTCACCAAAACAAGTACAGTCCTAGCAGACTACATTTGCAGGTCCTAACTGTTTAGGAGGAGTTCTTGATCGAATTCTCTGAAATATATAGTAGATTAAAATTCAAAGTGCATATAGGAAGTAGACAGATAAGAGAAAGTTTTGTATCAGCCATAGTATCACAAAAAATAATAGAACCAGTGTCATTAAAAAAATGTAATTGAGTTACAGACCTGATCAACACCTGGTAAATCTGCTAGTTTAAAATAACTAAAATGGCATACTGTATCTGTGTCCTCTCATTTCTCTTCAGAAAGGACTACATTCATTTCTTGGTTAAGCACATGGTTAAATGCTGTTCTGTACAAAAATGCTCTCCTGAGTTAGGGCCTCTATCAGTATGAACAAATCCTGGGAAAGAAGTTCTCCCACACTCTTCTATGAAACTAGTCAGCTCTTGTCCAGTCATGAAGGCTGTGCTGTTCTCCAAACTGTTTGCCAATATTTCAAATCTATGTTCAGGATATAATCTGGATAGCTAAATGCTGCCAAGATACAAGTGATTGATCTCATATTTTGGAGCCAACCCTACATCCAAACTTGTGCTTTTAAATCAGTCTTGAAAAATTCTTCTCACCTGGCAGGAGTTTTATTGTTTTTCTTCAAAAAGTGAGTAAAATATCATTAGGATTTTTTTTCTTTTTCTTTTTTTTTCATTTATTAAATGTTGAAGCTGGGATGGTAAACTTTGGTCACCATCTTACAAATCTGGCTTCAGTAAAATCTGGAAGAGCGTGTTGACAGTTTTCTACTGCAGGTCTGTGATGTCAGCAAGACACCAAGAAACCATTTGTTTTGAAAGTCTGCTTGCAAATTCTTTCAGCTTCTTCAGTTCTTTTTTTAATTTGTGTTATATCAATTCTTTTTCTATCCCACTGGGAGCCAGTTATTGGCAGCTTTGTTGGTTGACTTTGTTGGCTTTAACTAATACAGTGTAGATCCGGATTTCCACTGCAGTCTTTATTTATGTAAACACATGATACATGCAAGCATGCCTCTGCCTAAAGAGGTCCCAATAGTACATGAGTTTGGGACAACCAACTGTTTCTTTCATTAAAGTTATGGCCTTCCCTCAAATAACGCAGTGCATAAATGCAGATTCTGTACTATACGTTCAACTTGCTTGCTCCATCCCAACATTAAAATCACTATATCCATGCTAGATTGCAATGTCTGTTTTGTATGGGTTGTAAATTCTTTGAAGCAGGGACTGTATTTTTATGCAGGCCTAGAATAATGAGACCCTGATCCCAGCTCAGGGCCTTCAGGTGCTATCACAGTATAAATAATAATTGTCAATCTCAGCCATAAAGTTAGCTGTGTTTCTCTCTCTTCTTCTTAAGACTAAATATTGAATTACTCTTTCAAACTGTGTGACTATAGTACTCTGGAGAGTATGGTAACGGTATTAAAAATCTAAAGTGTGTTATCAACTGTAGTATATTTACACAGTGAAAATTTAGGCAAACAAGCACAGCTGAGTGTAAAATTGATTAATTTGAAGTAATAGGCTCTATTGACCCTATGCACTTTGAAAGCAAGCATACATATTCCTTTCTTTGTTTTCCCCAGAGAGAACTGAAAAATATAGCACTCAGTGTTTCCAAGGCAGACTTCTCTTAAAATTTAATTGAGGAAACAGTGATCCTATGAAAGAATTTCCCACCCGAGTTGGTCATTAAAACTAAATTTTATACATCTGGAGAGTACTATTCAGTTTTTGTGTTCCACAAAATTAACACATCATCCTCTTGGAATAGAAAACAAGGGGTGACACATTCTGTCAGTCGTATTTTTCTTTTACAACTTGTATCAAAAAGAAGTAAAAGAACGCATATGAATATGAAAAATGCAAAAGTAATAGACCATTAAATCTACTCTACTTGCATTCATTGCTGGAATATGTTCTGGAAAATATCAGATTTCCCAAGCAAAAGGGTATTCCATTTCTGCATTACATTTCTGCAGAAGTTACGACTATCTCTGTGTAAATCTTTTCCCATGTCCCACCCAACAGGTGCATGTTGCAGCGGAGACATTTATAACATGGTTTCCATTAGGAGAGCATCATCTGCTTGTGTTTTGTATTGCCTGTCATTTATTTTAATGCAGTAAAGATGAATAAGGAAATCAGTACAAGAAAACCTGGCATGAGAATTGCTCTGCACAATCCAGGCATCTGCAATTCCTGTTAATTGTTAAAAAATTAGGAGGATTATTTCATCTAGCTATTTCCATGTAGTTAATTTAACGTAACTGAGCCAGATCCTTGACTAGTTCAAATTAGCTTCAATGAAATGATGCCAAGTTTGCACTAGCTAAGATTCTGGGTCATATGTGTGTAAAATATCACAGTGTTGAGGATGTTGTGAAGACCAAGACTTTAATGGGCTGCAAAAAAGAACTGGATAAATTCATGGAGGTTAGGTCCATCCATGGCTATTAGCCAGAATGGTGTCCCTAGCCTCTGTTTGTCAGGGCTGGAAATAGATGACAGGAGAGGGATCACTTGGGCTGTGTCTACACTGGGCCACTTATTCCGGAAAATGAGCCGCTTTTCCGGAATAAGCTGCGAGCTGTCTACACTGGCCCTTGAATTTCCGGAAAAGCAACGATCAGCCGCTATTCCGGAAAAACTATTCTACTCCCGCTCGGGCATAAGTCCTTATTCCGGAACACTGTTCTGGAAAAGGGCCAGTGTAGACAGCCCAGTAGTCTTTTCCGGAAAAAAGCCCCAATAGCGAAAATGGCGATCGGGGCTCTTTTCCGGAAAAGCGCGTCTACATTGGCCACAGACACTTTTCCGGGAAAAGGGCTTTTCCGGAAAAGCAGCCTGCCAATGTAGACGCTCTTTTTCCGGAAATACTTACAATGAAAAATATTCTGTTTTAAGCATTTCCGGAAATTCATGCCAGTGTAGACACAGCCGCGATGTTTACCTGATTCTGTTCACAGCCTCTGGGGCACATGCCATTGACCACTGTCGGCAGACAGGATATGGGGCTTGACAGACCTTTGGCCTGACCCAGTCTGGTCATCCTTATGTTCTTACGTTCTTACAGTTCAGGGATTAAATTAGACTTGAGTGAGTCTTACAAGGGGCACAGCTTACCAGGGGCTTTCATCCTTGTGCCTCTGTGCAGAGTCCAATTGCAACTTGGTTCAGGGACTCTTGGGGCTCTCAGACTCTGACAAGAGAGATTGAAACCTCATGCAGAGCAGTTGCATGTGCTTGCCAGTGCTCTTAGGGGCCCCAGGAACAGCATCTCCTGGAGCTGGAGTTAGCAGATAGCTTTTTACACAGTTTCCACAGGCAATGGGGCACAAAATGCCAAAATCTAGTTGGAAATGGGGTTTGAAACTAATGTTGTTTCTCTAGAGAAGATTTTTTAAAAAGCAAAACAAAAATGATGGAGGGACTGGGTCTGTTGGGCTCTGCAGTTCCTAAATCTTATTGCACTATCAGTAGTGGGGGAGTCAGAATAAAGCAGTCTCCAATCCAATGCAGTTTACAAGTGCCTTCCTGCAAAAGTGCTCCTGATGCTTCTGCCTTGTGAAAACTACCAGACTTGTGAGACCTGTTTTCTATTTCTGGCTCTGCCACAAACCTACTGTTTGACCTGATCAAATCAATCAGCTCTGGGCCTGTTCCTTTCCCAGCCTTTCTCTATTTAAATTGTAAGCTTTTCCAGGTAAGGACTGGTAAATGTGCACATGTGTATGTGTGGGGGCAGTGCCTAGCACAACTAGCGGTTGGAGCTTTTGGCACTACTGTAATTAAAATACTATTGCTGTTAGCAGGCCTGTCCAAAGAGTTTTCAGGGCCAAAAGCAGCATGTTGTGGTTGGCTGCACTGCGTGGCCTGACAGCTCCCAGCTAGGGCAGAAAGTGAGCAGCCAGGTGGGCGGGCACCTGGCACCGCGAGACCTTGAAACCACAGGGTCCAAGGCAACCACCTTGCTCACCTTGCCCTGAGGCTGGGCCTGGCTGCTAGTACTTCTAATAATAAAGTTGCATGATTGCGGAAGTTTAGCTACTTTTTCCATTCTAGCTTCTAAGCCAAAAAGTGCAAAAATTTCAATCAGCTGCTTAAATGAATCCTTCCTACCCCTGAGATGTGTAGTTATTTCAAAGTTATCAAAGTAATTATCACAACCCTGCATCAGAAGGTTACAACAGAACTCTCTCAAGATGCTTCAAGGTAAATGGTATTGCTCTGACAGTATGATATTCCTGTATTTCCAGCAGTGATAGTTCAAAGAAAAGAGATGAGAAGTATTTAATTTTGTATTAAAGTTGTGGAACTTCAAAATAATAAACTAGGAGAATTAAGAATGGGTAATGGCATTTAATATCTCCTGGTTTACTGTAACATAAGGAGTAGGAGGGTGCTGGAGGGTAGAATTTAATAAAATATCATTAGCATCAGTCTTCTCAAATCTGTAATTGTCATGAAGAAAAGAATTGTGTGCTGCTTTGTGACACTTCACCCCATATCTGAAAACAGCCTTTGTGTCAACGGATGAGAAAAACATAATTATGTTGGTGGAATTGTTGTGTAACAAAATAGGCTTTTCAAAGGATGGGCTGTTCTAAGTTCCAGCAGGGATTCTGCTGAGTGATTTTAGGAACCCTGCTGGTCCTTTGCTACTCTACAAATGCTGTCAGCGAGAAGGGAGCCAGCATGACATAATTAAAATACTTCTCAGTGTCCTGTAGCAAAAGCTGAGAATACCAGACTTACTGTAACACAGGCACAGTGCAGAAAGATGTTTGCCATTCTGTTGTATTTCAGCTGTGTCAATTTGTAAGAGATTAACTTTATTTCACACAGAGAGGCCCCATGAATGCTTCTATTATTATTTTTTTTCAATTTATAGGAACACCTGCAAGGGAGGCATAACTTATAATGCAATCCATAATGAAATGTAAGAATGACTGCCTGGGAACATTTGGCAGGAAACGTTTGACCTAATATCATGTATGTTATACCAAGAGTTTACTCGCACTCTCTCTCCCTCTCCCCCATTTTGTTCCTTAGCATGAGTATAGTTTCGCCTGTATCTAGTCCTTACCAAGTTGATGTAAGAAGGTATTGAAATGACAACGTAAACTCACTTAATCTCTTAAAGCCATTATTGCTTATTCCATAGTTAAAAGTAGTACTTTAATGTGGTGTCTGGCATCATGTTACTCCAAGACCAAGCAGGTCACCCTTATGTTTACCTAGGAGTTACAAGGCATGAACTACCACTGTCCTACTACCCGCCCAACAAATACAGGTCAAACTGATAAGAGCATTTCAGTAAAAGAGAAGGTATATTATTTGTTCTTATGTCAGTCAAATCCATCTTTGTATAAAAAGTAGTGCTATTATAACAAAACCCTGGGGCAAAATGCTACAAAAGCCAAGAAATGTAGAATTAAGGTATTGTGTAGTGGAATGTTATCACTGAGGCATTATTCATCATGAAAAGTGATTTTTAATTATATATTCCTATTTCTGAGCCTGTGAAATTTCTGCAAAATGCAGCATCTTTGCATAATATTTTGCTTTTCCAATTTTTTTAATAAAATAGTTTTCCTAGAAACTGTCTTGAAATGCAAAAGATTCTTTTGGCTCAAGAAACCACCCTAAGGATGTGCTGCTGCTGCAAGTGAGTTTCAAAGCCCAGGCAAGAGACTTGTGCTAGCACTCTGAAGGTACATCTACACAGCAACATTATTTTGAAATAGCTCAGTTCGAGAGTACGTAGCAGGCAGTTATTTTGAAATAATGTCAAAATATTGTCAAGCTGGAGGACTCCTTACTCTGACTCCTGTAATCCTCATTGTACGAGGAGTAAGGGAAGTCGGAGGAAGAGTGCTCTATTTCGAAATAAGTGCTGTGTAGACGCTCCCTGTTCCGAAATAAGCTACGCAATTGATGTAGCTCAATTTGCGTAGCTTATTTTGAATTAAGCCCTGCAGTGTAGACATGCCCTAAAAGCAGCAATTGAAATCACCTGAAATAGAAAAAAAAATGCAAACAGTCAAGCAAATTCACTCACTCCAAAGCTAGTACTTTCGCCTTGAGGGGCTCTCCTTCTCTTGCTCTCAAACTCCCGTTTGCAGCCCCTATTGGCTTCACTATTCCTGGTTGCTTTGTCTCTGGCTTTGTAGGCCTTCTCTCCTAGTACAGTTCTACCCCCTTGTTAACCACACATGAGTGGCCCTCCTTCATCCCAGTGGGCTGCATGACCAGTGGTGGGCAATCTGCAGCCCACTGGGATTGCATCTGTAGCCCGTGCACCCCCTCTCTCCTCCCTTCCCCCACACCTCCTCATGCCCTGGGACACTGGAGCCCCACATTTCTTACTCCTCCCCCTCCCTTCCAGAGCTTGAAGAGCCTCAAATGTAAAGAATGGCAATGTGAGAAGTAGGACTTTCGAACACCTTTAGTGAGTAGAACTCTGCACTTGTTTTAAAGACACTGGGAAGTCTTGAATATTTTATTTTTCAAACTAACTTGTTTTACCAATGAATGTGAACACTGTAGGGTTAAGCCTTTTTAATAAAAAATATGCTGCAGGCAGTATATTTGTCAGAAATCCTGTAGGCACGATAACGGTGCTAATAATGTACTTAGTTCAACATGAAAAATAACTGAACTGTAGAAGCTAGGTGAGATCTGCCAGGGAAAAGACTGACGGTTTATTTGCTGCTAATGAGAAATCCCCTGGGATGTGCTAACCAAACTAGTGGTGTGAACTTTTGAAATTGTAGCTGTGCACCCTTTGCATCTAATTATCAACCTGAATTTGGGATGGCTGTTTAACATGCAGCTAAGCTGGACAGCCTAGCAAAACAGCCCTGCTGCAGTTAGTCACATTCCCACAGAAGGAAAGGAAAAGGTTAGGTTGAGCTTTACCCTGGCAAACACCAGTCGGTTTGCTTCATCTTTTCCCATGGCCTTGGCTCAGTGGAACTTCTGCCAGCCTTTCCCTCTCAATTGAACCTTCACGGAGTTGGGCCTTGCACTTAGACAAGGAGTAGTGTTACTATGGCAACGGGACCATTAGTTAATCCTTTTTGCTTGTTAGCACCACTGTCTTCCCATTGTCATTCTCAATTAAATCCACTTTATTTTGAGCAACATTGACTACATGTTTCTGTGCTAAAGCTCTGGATAAGAAATCTAATCACTGTCAGCTCATCTGCTCCGTTCAGAACACCAGGCCCAAGTTTTGCTCTCACTTGCAGATGCCGAATATCTCCACTGGATTCAGCTGTATTGATTGAGATCAGTGCCATGGATGTGATTTTGCACCACCTACAGCTGGAGCCAAATTTTGGTCTCTGGGGCTCAGAAGTTCGACTGAGCCAAGGCCGTAGGAGAAGATGAAGCAGACTTATAGAGAGAGAGAGAGAGAGAGAGAGAGCTCAACCTAACCTTTTCCTTTCCTTCTGTGGGAATGTGACTAACTGCATCAGGGCTGTTTTGCTGGGCTGTCTTTAAGGACCAGAGGAAAAACACATCTATTAATTTTGCACATTTAAAGTCTTGTGCATGAATCCAAAGAACTGGGTCTTTTCCTTTGATGAAATCCTTTCTCTCAAATACAATGGGTAGGTATTGTACACTGCATCCTACTTCACAAACAAGGAAACCAGATAAATTGCAGCCTAAGATTTTGGTAGCTAATTAGGCAGCATATATAAATGACATACACAGGAATTTTGGACATTTTAAACACTTTTGGGGAATTTGTTTTCGTAGTTTGCAGTTCTCGCTTTCAGTATGAATTGCTTCAGACATCTCTAACACCACTGTTGATGGAATGCTGGAGCCTTCACATTACCATCAGTGTCTTTGAATGGTTATTGATTAAATGAAACCAATTGCCCATGTCTCATGTGAAAAATTCATGTCCCTGACTCTTCAACTGTGCCTTGAAATTATGATTACCCTCTTGCCATTTATATAAAGTCTTCTCTCCTAGCTTCTCCCTGTCTTTCCCTGATGTAAAACAAAAATGCAGTATTATAACTGTTCCATTAGGCTTTGTAACTCTTACACCATTACATGTAAATTAATGAAATTTTCCAAAACAGCAACTCATTTCAAAACCTATACACTCCATCTGAAGCTTGGTTGTTCAGGTCACTAGCTTAATGCTGAATCAGAAATTCCATATTACTGATATGGTAGGAAATTCAGACATCCCTGAACAGGGCTTTGTTCTGACAAATTGGCAAACCGCCTGCTATTTTTACATTTTGAAATACATTCTATTCCTCTCTCAGAGGAACGGAGCCCAATATCTTGTCAGTGATGATTTATGATTAATTGTTAAAGGACCAAATTTTCTGCAATAACATAAAACTTGGGAGTGGAGTTACAAATTACTGTGTTGTTTTCTTTGACAGAAATAGCTGCTTTGACTTCAGAGAGTTGAATCTTGTAGCCTTTTAAGAATACCAGCAGGTACTTTTTAGAAGAATTATTTTCTCAGTAATGTAAAAGATGACAAAAGTATTAAAGGAAAAGAAAACCTCACTTTTGTTTTTCTTGGGGCTTCAAGTATTATTTCAGACAATACTCTGAGGCTCTGTCTACATTGGCGCGATCTTGTGCAAAAGCAGCCAGTTTTGCGCCAAAACTTGCTGCCTGTCTACACTGGCCATGAGTTCTTGCGCAAGAACACTGACGTTCTAATTTATGAAATCAGTGCTTCTTGTGCAAGAACTATGATGCTCCTGCTAAGGAATAAGCCCTCTTGTGCAACTGTTCTTGCGCAAAAGGCCAGTGAAGACAGGCAACATGAATTTCTTGTGCAAGAAAGCCCTATGGTTAAAATGGCCATCAGAGCTTTCTTGCACAAGAGAGCATCTACACTGGCATGGATGCTCTTGCGGAAAAGCACATCTCTTGCGCAAAGGCACATGCCAGTGTAGACGCTCTCTTCTGGAAGAGTTTTTGCACATGAACTCTTCTGCAAAAGAGTTCTTATGCAAAATCATGCCAGTGTAGACGTAGCCTCATGAATGTCTGCATTGAATGCATTGAGTAGTTGTAAAAGCTGGTGCTGCCGTTGCAGTTTATGTGTGAACTATTGAGGTAACAGTTTTAAATTACTTCTATTTAAAAGATTAGCATTGCTTAATTGACAGTGATTTCTCATTTTTCCTTATGCACCCAGATGGAGGGGAACACACAGTTAAATGGTACATTGAATAGATGGGGAAATTGCTACAAGACTCTTTCTCATGCATCTTACTCAGCAAGTAGTGAATAGAATAAGATCCTACTCAGAACGGTATAAGAATCTGCCCTCAAATAAGGACTGACCCTGACTTCTTTTAACATTCATAAAATGAATATAAATGTTTGCATCCTTCTTGCGATCTTTCTGTTATTTCAGTGGATGCAGAATTTAAGCCTCCATCATTTCTTTTAACTTATAACCATTGTGCAGTGTCCGCAGGAGGATCTATGGTTGTTAATAGTAGGAAGGATTCATTTTGCAGAAAGCCTAGAAGGCTAAGCTGAAGGGCACATCCAGACAGAAAACAGAAAGTGCTATTGACAGAGCTAAATGACTGTTCATTCCTGTTTTAGGCATCTCTCGCTATTTGACATCATCTTAATGAATTTTGTTTGTCTTCATGCATTGAAGAATTATTAATAATTATCCTCTATGGAAAGTGTCAGAATGTAGCAAAAAATTCAGCGCCTTCTGGATGTGTCATGAATAAAAATGTGAGGAGGAAAATTTACCAAATCAAAGTATTAAACCAATTCATTCTACCTGATAAAACAGGGTCATTTTGATAAACTAATCATAAGTGACAGATTTCTTCCTCAGGGACATCCATAATGCAAGTCCTGTATAACTTCTTTAGAAACATCTCAGAAAATGTTTGGCTATCGACTTCATCACACTTCCTGCATATTAGCAGAGTCATTCCAATACATTAATTCTGAGCACTCTTCATGGGCTGGCCGGTTCCCTTTGAAGCACGAAACTAAGATCAGTATTTGAATATTAAGATGCTTTGAAATGTGCACATCTGTGTTAAGTATGGACAGATGTGCTAGAGTTTAGATTTATTATGTTGTGTTTGAGTTTATGCCAGGGGTGGGCAAGACAGCCTCCGCTGGCCAGATTTAGCCCACCACCCCGGTTGATCCAGTCAAGACCTGGGGACAGGGGAGCACACAAAGTCTCTTCCCTCCCAAAGGAGCGCCCAGCACCAGAGAGAACTACCATCTGTTTTGAAAAAGCTGCGAGTTCTCTCTAGTCACTATGCGCCCCTGACAGGGTGGGGACAGGGGGTTAGAGATTTTGTTCACTCCTCCTACCCATAGATTCTGATAGGCCTGTGGGGCAGTGGGAGCATGCGAAGTCTCCACCCCGCTGCCAGGGGCACATGGCACCAGAAGGAACAGCCAACTGTTTTAAAACAGCTGGTGCTTCTCTCTAGCTGCCATGCACCCTGGCAGGGGGGGGCAGGAAGCAAAGACTTCACATGCTCCCACACCCCAAAGCCCTGATTGGCCTGGGGGTGGGGGAAATGGGTGAAGTCTCCTCCCACCACAGCGCCTACAGGGAACCGCCAGCTGTTCAAAAGAGCTGGTGATTCTCTCTAGGCACCAGGAGAGGGCGAGGGGGCAAAGACTTCACATGCTCCCCCATCGCTAGGCCAATCAGTGCCTGTGGGCAGGGGAGCATGAGAAGTCTCCTGACCCCGCCCATTCTACCTGAGGCTCCACCCCTTCCGGGTTGGCCCAGGGCTACTTCAGAAATTTCTGCACCTATGGCTTGGTATAGTGTGCCCAGCCCAGGCCAAGCAGCCCCCACCCACGGTGGGCTCAGCTCGACCTGGCTGGAGTAGCCTGTGGTTCAGTGGGCTTGGCTGGTGGCCCCCCAACTGTGGGATTGTGGTTATCAGGGAGAGGTCATGGTACTTTATTTATTCCTCTGCTTTCTTTTCTGGTTGGATGTAATTTGCTGTAAATAATTTTTGGAGTTTGGGAGAGCGTGAGGTTTCATGTTCCACTGGAGAGAGAAAGTGCTCTGACCAGGACTGGAGGTATATGACTAGGTCTATGTGTGAGTCCAGAGATAACCTACAGGAAACCTAAAATGGAGAATTCATATTGCGGGTTATCATATCATATTGTGGGTTATCATATCATTCATGTGATTAATCTCATATCAGACATGTCTCTCTCAGCTACTTTGGTGTTCAGAGTTTATGGATTAGCAAGGCTGGCAGGACAATATAGTACAGTGTTTCTCAATTGGTGAGTCACAAAAGGCAGTCAGCAAGGTTGTGGGAAATTGAAAATGTTATTACAGACTAAAGGAAAGGCAATCTTGCTCCCTTCAAGGTCAGGTGTTCTCTTGACTCCTTGCAATATACACACCAAAAGTATACCGTGTAGGCTTGCCGCTGATACTGTACTGTCAGAGTAAGAAAATGGGCATATTGGGCAGTCAAATGTTTGCCTTTTAATAAGGGGTCCCCAACCTGAAAAGGTGAAGAGAGAAACACTGGTGTAGTGGCTTGGGCATTGGGGTAAGATAAGGTAGAATAAGGACCATAAAGCCAGACTTTCTGCAGATATAAATCAGCATAGCTCCATGAAATTCATTGGAGCTACACCACTATTCAGCAATTGAGGATCTGGTTCGTAATCTCAAGATTTTAAGCAAAAATAAAGATTGAATTGTGATGATTTTAAAGAACCTAATATTTTCTTCTTCTTACTGTATAGTGAGAAATGATGACTTATTATACTGAGGTGAAATTCTTATACTGAGGTAAAATTAACCTAGATATTCTTTTGTATATATGTAATATATATTTTTGTGCTCTTCATGATTATCTTAAAAAAGGTATATTAGAATGTAAAAAGCGCAGAGAAGGGCAACAAAAATGATTAGGGGTACGGAACAGCTTCCATACCAGGTGACATTAAGAGGACTGGGATTATTCATTTTAGAAAAAAGAGGGATATGATAGAGATCTATAAAATAATGACTGGTGTGGAAAAAGTGAATATTAAAGTATTTACTCCTTCACATAATACAAGACCGAGGGGTCACCCAATGAAATGAATAGGAAACAAGTTAAAACAAACAGTAGGAAGTACTTACACTGCTCAATCAATGTACAGAACCATTGCCAGTGAATGTTGTGACTGGGTCCCAAAAAGAATTAGATAAATTAATGGTGAGTAGGTCCATCAATGGCTATTAGTCAAGATCATCAGGGATGCAGTCCCAGGCTCTTGGTCTTGGTCTTCACTAAACGAGGCATGTCAGCTTAAGGTATGCTATCTAGCTAGCGTAGCTGGATTTATAGCTGGATTCGGTGTATCTTAAGCCGACCCACCATCTACACTGTGGGAGCCGACGAGAGCACACGCTCCCCTCGGCTTTCCTTCCTTCTCACAGAATGAGGAGTACAGGATGCCGGCGGAGGCTTTCCACAGCGTTTGATTTGGGGGGGGGTCTACACTAGACCCGCTAAATCAACTGCTAGAAGATTGACCTCCAGAAGGTTGATCTTCTCCATAGTGTAGACCAACCTTTGGTGTCCCTAAACTTTCAAATACCAGAAGTTGGGAATGGATGACAAGAGATGGATCACTCAATAATTTCCCTGTTTTTTTCATTACCTTTAAGGCATCTGGCACTGTGAGAAGACAGGCCCCGGGGCTAGATGAACCACTGGTATGACCCAGTATGGCCATACGTTATCACTATATCATATCCATTTGTAACCATTGGCATTTCAATGGTAAACCCAGTGCATTAGTTTCTTTTAGTTCCTCCCTACCCAAAAATATTACTGCATAAATATTCAAAAGGCAGAATGTTTCCAGATAACAAATTGTCCACATTTAGATAATTTTCTAAATCAGCAGCTACTTGCTATACATTCCATAGTTTCATTCCAGAAGCAAAGGGAATTCCCCTTTGAAGCCATTAAGTTGGTTTTGCTTAGAAGCAAATGTGGACAGTTTTTAGCGTTAGTAACAGTACTATTTGTACTCTGTAAAGGTTGATTTTCCATCATTTATTGTCCCGTAACATAGAAGTAAAGATACAATATGTTTCTGGATAGACCAATTTTCAAAGTTTAATGTTCACTTTTTCTAAGGTCTATAAAAACTATAGTAAGGCTGCCTTGTGGAACAAAGAGTAGAGAAATAAATTATGCCTGTATCTTTGATGCAATTAAAATATCTACAGCACAGAGAAGCGAGGGAACAAAAGCACATATAACTTTGCCTTAAAGGCGGGAGTTCTGTTCCCAACTCTGTGGATCCCTGGGAATTCACAAAAAAATCAGTCCCATGTGGATCCACCCTATGCTCCTGCGCCAGTTGTAGGCCCCTGTAGCTTTGTTCCTGTTATAAGCAGCATGGTTGCATCAAAGCCAGTTGCCAGAGACCCTCAAGTCAGGAGCTCATGCTGCTAGAAGTGCTTGAGCTGGTGCTGGCCCCAGACCACCCCATGCAAGGGTTTCCAGAAGCAAAGGGTGAACATCACTAGGGGTGCGTCCACACTGAACGCTTCTTTTGAAATAAGCTATTTTGGAAGAAAAACTCCAAAGAAGCTTATTTCAAAATAGCACATCTACACAGCAAATGCCAATCAAAATAGCACTGAGCTATTTCAAAATAGAGCATCCACATGATTGGAGCCTCAATCACATTTAAAGCCCCTCAGAAGCACTCTGGGCAGGGCATCAGGACAGCAGTCACTTCCTGGAGCTGCTGCCTGAAGCCATCTGAAGCTTGTGCTTAAAGGGATCCGCCTGTACAGTTGAGTCTCAGGCAACTCTCCTTTGCCTACATCCTCAAGGGACAGAAAACCCATCTCACTGCCTGCTCTGGTTGCCCTTGCGGACACCACAGCCCTCCAGCCATGAAGCCGAATGCGCCTCCAAGCGGTCGCCAGCTCTTAGACCCCACGCCACACCTCCTGCTGCAGGTACTGCAGGCTGCCCTTGTGACCTCACTGCAGGGCACCTCCTCTCCTCTTTCCACATGCTGCTCATGCAGTACGGCCCCCCTCCCCGCCCTTCCCTATACAGCTTCATGGAGCTGTGTGAGTGGCTCACCTCTGCCCTCAGGCGACAGGGAACCCGCATGCAGCCCACCCTCGCCCTCCAGACGTGGGTCTCCGTCGCTGTTTGGAAGTTCTCCACACCGGACAGCTACTGGTCTGCGGGAATCAGTTCAGCGAGGGGAGATCGACTGTTGGGCTGTGGTCATGAAGGTACGGCATTCTCATGCTTTTGTCCCAGGAGGGTGGTGAACTGCTGGAATGGGGTTCCCTAGGGAAATGGGTGGAGGCTCCTGCCTGGAAGGTTTTTCTGTCCCAGGTTCACAAAGCCCTGACGGGGAATGGGTATGTAGGGGGTTGGTCTTGGTCAGGGTTCCCTCTAAGCTGCAGGATAGCACAGCTTCACCGGTGATTAACCAGCCCCGCCCAGTCAGAGGCTCAAGGTTCCTTGCTGGGAGCTCACTGACTGGGTGAGGCTGATTAATCACCTGTGAAGCTAGGCTGCTGCGCAGCTTAGAGAGAACACTGGTCCTGGTGTGTCTGTGGGGGGATGGGTGTTTGGGCTCGGGGATCTCCCGATGGCTGTGGCAACCCTGTGATTCTCTGTCTCCTACAGGTGGCGAGGGCCGTCAACACCATCCTGCTGCACCAGCTCATCATCCTTGGCAACATGGACCCCATCATCACTTGCTTTGCTGCCATGGGCTTCCCCAACCGTAGGGGGGGGGCACTGATGGCACCCATATCCTCACCCTGGCCTCCGACCACCAGGCCTCCAAATATATCAACCACAAGGGGTACTTTTCTGTGGTCCTGCAGGCCCTCATGGAGCACCGAGGCCGGTTCACCGACATCAACGTTAGGTGGTTGGGGAAGGTGTATGATGCCTGCATCTTCTGCAACTCCAGCCTCTTCCAGAAGCTTCAGCCAGCTGAAAGGGACGTTCTGCTGTTTCCTTACCCACCTGGACGTTGGCGAGCGAAACGTCCCCAGTTGGTGGCAGTGTGCTGTGTCCTCCACAATATATGCAAGAACAAGGGGGAGACGTTCCTGCCAGGGTGAGGGGCAGAGGCCAAACAGCTGGCCAGGGCCTTTGAACAGCTGCAGATGGCTACCATCTGGCAAGTCCATCAGGGGGCTGTGCACATCTGGGAGGCCCTGAGGGAGAGTTTCAGACAGGGACTCCAGTGAGAGTCTCCGCTGGGCCTCCCCACAAGGGGCCTGTGCATTGTCCCTCCACTCCTCTCCCCCGTTGGTACAATGAAGCAGACCTTTTGATTTGAAACAGGAAACTCCTTTTTGTGTTTAATTGGGGTCATTTTAACTGGGGAAGGACCATAAGAGGGAGAAAATGGGTGAAGGAAGGGCGAGGAGAGGCTCAGGGATGGGGGTAGGAGTGGCATCTGCTTCAGTTGGTCCCACCACCACGTGTGCGGAGCCCTTGGCAGCCGCGAGGAGATGGGCTAGGGAAAGAAGCCAGAGGGACAGGAGCAGGGGCAGAAGCGGCCAGCAGGTGGTCCATGATGCTGTTGTAAGTTGCACACATGGTCCGGGCCTGGTTCAAGAGCTCCTGCCAGGTGGTGCAGGCAGGGGTTTGGGAGTGGCTACAGCTGGGCTGGCAGCCATGGAGGCCTTGTGTGCTGTGGTCTGCCTGCTGTGGCTTTCCCCTGTGGCTGCTGCTTTGAGGGTTGCAGGGGAAAGGGTAGTTCGAACTAGGAGGGTAATGTAGCCATACCGCACTTGCAAATGAAGCCTGGGATTTGAATTTCCCGGGCTTCATTTGCATAAACTGGGTGCCTCCATTTTTAAATCCCTGCTCGTTCAAACCCCGTGCCGTGCGGCTACACGCGGCGCGGACTAGGTAGTTCGGACTAGGCTTCCTAGTCCGAACTACCGTTACTCCTCGTGGAATGAGGAGTAATGGTAGTTCGGACTAGGAAGCCTAGTCCGAACTACCTAGTCCGTGCCGCGTGTAGCCGCGCGGCACGGGGTTCGAACGAGCAGGGATTTAAAAATGGCGGCGCCCAGTTTATGCAAATGAAGCCTGGGAAATTCAAATCCCGGGCTTCATTTGCAAGTGCGGTATGGCTACATTTCCCCGCTAGTTCGAACTAGCGGGGTAGTGTAGACATACCCCTATAGAGTTCTGATGAGTGTGGACAGAGTGGCCAGGAGGGCACCTGTGGGAAGCCCTGGAGGCCACTTATTTCAGTATAACTCCAGTTGTGCTGTCTACACACACCCTATTCTGAAATAACTATTTCAAAATAAGCGCTATTCCTTGTAAAATGAGGGTTGCAGAATTCGGGATAAGAAGCCCGTTATTTCTATATTATTTCAAAATAACAGGTTTGCTGTGGAGATGCTCACTGTGTAAAAAGCCCCCAAAGACTACAAACCAGATAAGTATTGAAGGTACCAGGTCAGGTTTATTGCTAAGCAAAGTACAGTAATAGTTGTCAGTAGACTCTACTGAACCGCTATGCATATGTACCCCGTAGCAATGGAATGACTCAATCAATGGGAAATTTCCACTGCCCCCAGGTCATACGAAGACTGTCCCCCCAAGACACTGCCTTATGTACAGGTACAACAAATCACACCTCACTGCTGACATATCTGGTTGCCACCCTCTGACACTACTTAGATACCACCCATCAACCTGTACCCCGTGGTTTGATTAGATCAGCTCTATCCATTCTGCCGTCATTTTAGACCCTTTCCTGAACCTGAGTCTGTATCTGTGAGGAGTGGGTACCAAAGTCTTTTTTAATGAGCTAGTGATATCATGTGCTTTCCACTTATGATCAGTACCAATTATTGTTCTGCACCTGGGCCTATTACCAATTAGTGTTTTGCACTCTCAGCCCTGTTTGTGCCAAGTTCTGTGAGCAGGGACCTGCCTCTTGCTCACAGCTTAGCTTTGCTTTATGTTAGCCATGTTTTGTCCATTGTTAGCTAGGCCTCAGGCCTCAAACCAGGCCTGTGCTGCATGGGCTTATGTTTTAGGTCTTCATCTTACTCCCCCCACTGCCCCGGGCTGGAGGGAAGAGAATATGATGCACTTTACCAGCCCTTTTCAGCCTGTGCTTTCTGCACATGCACTTGGACACCTCACTGAAGGCTTTCCTGGGGGTCCTGACTGTTGAGTTGGTGGCTGATCCACCTCTGCTTCTTTGAGTGATTGCCAAAATATGTGCAGTGGGTCCCTACAAATGGATCAGAGGAGCTTCCATGTGTGGTTCACTTTAATGAGAAGAGCTGGCCCTGAAGAGTAATGGAAAGGTAATGTCAGAGCATAACCTGAAGGTCTGGCACGACATAATGGGCTTAAGCTGCAACAGTGGAGATTTAGATTTGATACAGGTGAAAAATTCTAACTGCAAGGATAGTGAAGCGCTGGAATAGGCTAAGTGAGGTGTGGAATCCCCATCGCTGAAGTTTTGTGAGAAAAGGTTATGTGACAGGTACACCTGTCAGGTATACTTGGTCCTGTCTCAGCACAGGGAGTTGGACTAAATGGCTTCTTAAAGGCCCATCCAGCCCTGCTCTTCTATGATTTATTGTTCTGGCCAGGACCTGAGAGACCAGTGCTTCCTTTATGAAGTCTAGGTGGAAACTTCAGTCGCACACATGGAAAATATTATTCACATGGTGTAGAGAATAACAGAACACAATAGTAACTGTTCTTGCAAAACCAGATGAAGTGCTCTGGTTATACGCACTTATCTTCGTGGGCTGGTTTGCAGTTGTTTTATGATGATACCAAACACTGCCCTTTTGTCAAACCTAACAGGTAAAAGCAACAAGCCATTAATAATTTGCCCATTATCAGTTATGTAAAGTACTAACACATGTCACTGTTTCTCAGCCTGACCTGCAGCTTCATACTGAATATTTCATTCAAAATGAATGCTCCTGTAGGAAAATATAGGCTCTCCGCAACCCCTTGAAAATGGATATGAGAACATTTCCAACAACTACTCAGATTGAGTTGTGAAAGTGTTTTTTTTATTTACCAGATCTCAGCCACCTAACCACAATCTGAACAATGTAACCAACTCCCTTCTCTATGAGCTTTGATGTTTGTACTGTATATGGAAACATGTCCTTCAGAGAGAACTCTGCTCACTCAAGGGTAAGCCCTTCCTCTGCCCCTTATTTTATTCAAATCTAGCTATCCGATATTTATTCAGAGTGGTTGATGGGTGGAAGAGGGAGAATTTATTCCCTTGGTCACCAAGCACTAGTGTGGTTGCTACCTTGGCCCTGAGCCTAAACATGTAACTGAGCTAAACAGGAGTTGATCTCTCAAGCTACTACTTGAAGCTGTAGGAAGAAATGTGCAGCAAATTGTGCCACGATGTACACCCATGTCTCATGAGAGTTGCATAACTATAAGCCATGATGGAAATGGACTCTTGTGTCTGTCTTAACTTGGCAATTTACATGGGCAGGTCTTTCCTAATGCCACTCTTTTGGAGTATATGATTTGCAGTGTTGTCTTCAAGTCGTCATTGTCAAGTCCAAGTCGAGTCTCAAGTCACTACAGTTCAAGGCTCAAGTCAAGTCTTGAGTCCCTAAAGTCACTTTCAAGTCAAGTCCCAAGTCGAGTCTCAAGTCTTAATTTAAAAAATGTCAAGCCATCAATATCGGCATTTTTGGACAATTTTTTCAACAAGTTGATTTAACAAAATTAGCAAGTCTTAAGTCGAGTCTCAAGTCACAAACAATGAACTCAAGTCAAGTTACGTAGGTGACTTAAGTCGGACTCGAGTTCAAGTTGTGGGACTCGAGTCAACAACTCTGATGATTTGTCCCTGATATGCTTCTTGTATAGTCCCTTAAACCTGTGTAAAGTGGCTGTGAAAAAGTACCCACTTCGTAGCCGTGTAAATGACTATAAGGCAGTGGAGAAGTAGACATCACCTTGATGTATCAGAACTGTTCTGTTTCTAACTTGGCTCTATGTTTTTACATATGAAATCTTTTATCAGACTCTTCAGGGTGTGGTGCTTCTTCAAAAAGATGCTATTATATAAATGCATGATACTTTAATGGATCATGAGGGTTGCCCTGCTGATGAGGTGTGTGTGCCAGATGCAAATATGTTTCTTTCTCAAAATATGAGTGATTTTTCTAATTCTCACAACTCTACTTGAAGTCTAAGAAACCCCCCACCCCAAATCACTTGAAGAGGGGGCTCTTGTCTGATCTGAACTATTTAATACAGTCTCCAAACTAAAATTCTGAAAACAGACAATTTTTGGCAAAGCAATAATACCGAGGAAGCTTGCAGCTCTTATGGCTTTGATCAGTCTGGGGGAAAAGAATCACATTGTTAAGCTGGATCGAGTTCAATTTACAAGGATTTATTTAAAAAATTAGACTAAAACAACTCTAATACAATTGTGCTTCTGATGTTCATAGTTGCTCACCTGCTTTGGCTTTAGTTAATACTGAGGGGCAGCTTCTGAATTGCTAAACTTCTATTTACTGGCTATTCATTTGTATACATTGACGCCTTCTTCCTCATGCCCTCTGCCCAGCAATCTGTTTGAAATACCTATGACAAGCTGTCACTGTGAGGATGATGGCATCAATACAGAGAATGCGCAAGCTGGAAGCAAAAAGGGTTGCTGAGGGAATGTCCTTTTTTCTGTGTGGTTTGGCATGTATAAAGGCAGGCAAGCAGTGGTAGAAAGCTGCATTTCTATGGCAAAGTCCTTCTCTTGAGGCACACAACAATACAAAAAGGATTTTGGGCTCCCCCCACACCCATTATTTTTCTTATTCAATTGAAAGAGAACCTGGCTTGGCTGGCCAGCCATGATGGCTCTAAGAGGGTCAACCTATGCCAGGAGCCCCTGAATTTTTAGACCCTTTAAATGTCATAGGTAATCTCTGAGGTATCTGAAGTCATTTACACCTGACATGTTAAATCAGGAGTACCCAGAAATCCTAGGACTGCACTACAGACAAGAGAAAGGAGGGTCTTGTCATTAAGGTACTAAGCCAGGTTTCAAGAGATCTGGATTCAGTTCCCAGCTCTGCTGCAAAGTCTGTGCAGACAGTTTATTGAGTCTCTCTCTCCCTCAATTCCCCATCTGTGAAATAATTCCTCCTTATTGTTGTCATTGTAGATTGTAAGGACTTCAAAACAGGGGCTGTCTCTTACCCTTTGTACAGTGCCTGGCACAACCTCATTTGGGTCTCCTAAGTGACTCTGAGGCTACATCTAAACTACGATTGTCTTCCGCAAGAGGAAATGCAATTGGAGTGCTCATTTGCATATGTCATGCTCTCATTTGCATTTCCTCCTCAGATCCCTTTTGCACAAGAGTCAAGCACCCAACTTTGCTAGGCTGTAATTGGTTTTGTTGGGTGCCCAATTTGCTTAGAGTCTTTTGAAAATCCTACCCATAATATCTATAATAATCCTACCAAAATGAGTTGTATCACGTCAGTGTAAAACCTGTGACTGGTCAGAAACTGGCTTCTGGTCTTCTTCCTTTAGGAGAGGTCAGGGAAGAGAAATGGAAATACGGGTACAAAAGAGAGAACAGAATAAAAAGAACCCAAATGGGAGGAGCTAGCATAACACTGGATAGACCAAGCGGGGTGAATAAAATAACAGAGGGTGATGGGCTTATATACAACTGAGATGGAAGCTATAGGAACATTTAAGACTAGCTTGGTGGATGGGTGGACAGATGTTTTTGCCAGTGGATGCTCCTCTCTGGCCCTTCTTCCCCATGCAATTGGCAGGCAGCAACTTGGAGGGAAGAGGCTGAGTGGAGGCAGGGCAAAGCATGTGCAGAGCCACAACCTGAGCGCTGGCTCCCACAAATGATTCATTTGGCCCTGGAGGTGCCTGGAACCCCCAGTTTTTGGTGGTGGGCACCTGTGCCCCCGAGCACTCATGGCATCAGCACCCAGGGATGGAAACTTTAGATAGGGAACCTTTTCAGAAGGGGATGAAAAGCAGCCAACCAAGACAGTTCTCTCTAGCTCTTTCTTTGTTTACAAAGTCTGACAATTCTGGTTCTGAGTCCTAAAAGAGTCTCCGTTTGGTGCTGCCAGCCCCGAGCGATGTATTTTTTTCCCTCGCCAAGGAATGTGTTTCTGGAGTAAACCATCCATGCTGTCTGAGCCATTACACAACACACATTTGCCACTAGACTTGCTCCAGCAATTCACACTTCTTTGGAATTGTTCTAAATGACTCTGTTTATCATTTAAGAGACTTTTTTCTCAAACTACCAGATGGCCTCTTCCTAATTTAGTAGAGGGTTGAATTAGCAGCTTGGAGCCTTGCTGTCGGTTTCCCTCCCTCTCTCTGAGTTTTGCCATCAGTTAATTTTTCTCCTGAGCATTTCAGTAGTTGCACAGCTCATGCTTTCTGGTGTGAACTCTGCCAACATAATCTACAGATGTTTTCAAACACTCTTGCACCTTAACTTTGGAAAAGAGCCACAATGTGTCCCACTTAAGAGAGCAGAGTACTCCAGGGCATCTCATGACTCCTATGGACACTCTTTCCATGCCAGACGTTCATTTGTGTTTGAGCAAGAGACTGTGAAATATTTGCCTTTGGATCATTGATCGTGCCTGTCTCTGACCAGAGAGATTTTTGTTTCCTGAAGGAGAAATAAGATGTGAAAGTTCTGAGAAGAAGAGTTTGTTCTAAAGTCTAGGGGCCAAATTCCTGTCTCTCCCCCCCAGTGCCATTTCAGAATAGCTATATGGAGGGCCTGGTTCTTTGATGCAATACAATAATTTCTGCCAGTACAATGTTGGCTGTGAGGTGCTGTTAAATGTGGTATGGGCCCATGGAGAATTGTGCCCCGTCTCGTCCCAGGTGTAACAGAGCCTGCCAGCCTCATCTTGTAACTAATGCCTCCTGAAATTCAATATCACCAGTTCAAGAAATTTGTAAGTACTGAACATAGGGAAGGACCCCATTTCTTCTTTTTGTAATATCAAGAGTAGCAGCAGATTGAGGCTACCCTGGGTAAGGATGGAGATATACCTGTCTCATAGAGCTGAAAGGGTCATCAAGTCCAGTCCCCTGCCTTTATGGCAGGACCAGGTACCATCCCTGACAGACTTCCCCACATTCCTAAATGGCCCTCTCAAGAATTGAACTCCCAGCCCTGGATTTAGCAGGCCAATGCTCAAACCACTGAACTATCCCTCTCCCTGTAAGGGTCAGCCCCGTTTGCACCCTGAAGATTTGGGCCCCTCAAATTGACATTTTCTCCTAGGTCAGCCCCTTGCCCTCCCACAGAGACAGTGAAGTTCCATTGAATTTATCCCAGCCCAGGACCTGACCCAGTAACTTTCCATACCAAGCCAAGAAGCCCTAGCTCTTCATCACCTCGGATCCATTCCTCTTGTTTAGACTCCTTTTGTCCTCCTAAGTCCCCACCCTACCCTTTGACCTCCCCCCAGCCTTCCAAGTGAGAGGGAGCAAAAGCCTTTGCCTTTAAAGTCTCTTGCTCTTCTGTCTGCTTCTTGCTGCTGCCTCTGCTCACGTCAACTAAATGAGGGTATGCGAAGGGAGTGACAGACTCAGGGCCTGCTCTTTGCCACTAAAGAGTGAGGGGCTTGGCGAGCATGGGAGAGGTTTGGGGCACATGGAAGATAGGAGGAGGGAGGGAAGTTGTGGCAATGGAGGGTGAGGGGTTAGTTTGGGAGTTGAGGCTTTTCCCCTCTTATTCTATAACTGTTTGTCTTTTCCCATCTCTGCTATCAGTGCCTCCTCTCTTTCTTGGACACACAGTAACAATTGATGATACAACACTACAATGGTGGCACATTAGTAGTACTTACATAGGTTACATTACAGATCATTTCTGTCTAATTCAGATGTCCCTCTCCTGGGAAAAATTCTGTTCCTGTTTTCTTCATAAACTGAATGTTATGTTAATGTCCTAATGGATGAAGTGAGGAAGAAACTCTTCCAAAAATGATATAGGGTTGATCCATTTTTACAGTAAGCTTGAATATGCCTAATACTTGTTAGAATCATTTGCTTCTGCTGTATATGCAAACCATACATTGCTTTGTTGAAAGTAAGTCAATGGTTACCTCCCTTTGAGCACATAGCTCTGTCTTTTTTTATTCAAAAGCCTCTTAGTATCTGCATAACCTCCTGCATTACTAATCCCACCACTCTGTTCATTTCCCTGTGTAAAATCCCCATTCATTTATAAATTGAAGCCAGCTTTGTTTTTAAGAGACCCTTGAGTCACAACAAAAAAAAGTCCAGGCGAGGAGAGAATTGGAACAGAAAGATGCTGAACCTACTGTGAAATTAAATCAGATGTTTGCACTTTACACAGAAATTGTCCTTTCTGAAGACACCAAAATGCTTAATTAAATATTTTAGAGGGAGGGAATTCTAATGCCATCCTGTTGTTATTCAATGTGTCAAACAAGCATGCTTCAGAGTACATGCAGAGCTAGCCAGGTGTGTGAAGTGCCCACAGAGTATTCTAGCCTTTGCCTCCATTAAATGTTCCCATAGGAGAAAACATGTTTCTACATTACCAGTTGTCTGTTAGCTATTTCGAGTTCCCATGCCTAGCTATGATGCAGCTGTTCAGGGTAGTTGGAAAGAGTAAGGATCTGATTTGTACGAACACATAGCCTGGATTACAGCTCCCTGGAAACCCACCCTCTGTCCCCCTCAGGAGGTAGGGGATGCGGGATGGCAGAATCAGAACTCCACACTCCCCTTGCTGACCAGAGGTGCTTGTGAGACATTCAGGGTTAGACGCTGCACTTGGCAAAGGGACATTGCAAATTATCCCCTTGTCCTCCTTATAAAAGAAGATTCCTGGAGGGAATTGGATTGGAGTCATCATGATGCCTTATGATGCACCAACATCAAAATATTCCCCAAAATGTACATTTTGAAAACTATTGTTTTTCAGATCACTTCAGTTTAGACAAAAATGGCAGTTTTCTTTGAAAAAGGGTTTAGGTGAAGAATTTCCATCCAGCATTATTAGCAGTGACAGTAAGCACATATTGATACTGATAAATCTTACCCATCGCACTCTGAGCATAACTGCACCCTTATTCATAACTGCAGCTCTTGTGATACAAGGCACTGGGGTTAGCTGGCATCTGGATAGAAAGACGTTCTTAGTTAATGCCTCTCTAGCGCTGGGAAAGGCCCTTCGATCTGCATGCTCTTTCTCTGAAAATATCTGTGTGCAGCAGGACACAGACATTCTGAACTTGCTGTTGACTTATAAAGTATTGCCCTCTGCCAACAGGGTCCATACAGCACAATCAAATCATTAACAAAACAATCACTTAAAATTCAAGGGAAAAGGACTTGGAGAAGATGATACAGTGGCAGCCAACAATTTTAAAAATTGAAAAATAAAGTCGTAGGCTTTTCAATTCAGCATAAAATATTTGGAGGCTCAATGCCCACAAAACAGATATTAGACAGGATCACAAAGAAAAAAGTTTCTTGCCATTTCAACCAGAAAGGACACTGTCTCAACGACCTAATTACATGCATCCTACTCCAGAAGACTTTCAAATCTGCACTTGAAAGGGAATCCTCTGAACTGTCATTCATGCTAAAATTCGACACTCTCCGCGCGGGGTTGAACAAAGACACCAACTACCTTACCCATTACAAAGATAGCTTCCCCAATTATCACCTCTAATACCATTAGCTCACAAACATTTACCTTCTTTCCCCTCTCCCCCCCGCATCCCCCTTCTGTTCTGAAATGTGATTTGTCCTTTTCATATGTGTTCATTTTTTTTAATTGTATCCTTTGGTATATATGGTTGTGACTATTTTCTTCCACTATTTGATCTGAGGAAGTGGGTCTGGCCCACGAAAGCTCATAATCTAATAAACCATCTTGTTAATCTTTAAAGTGCTACATAGTCCTGTATTTTGGAGGCTCAAGTTCTCGTAAAATTAGCAGAAATTGAGTATCCAGTATTCTTTGAAATTCCTAAGAGGAGAGACAGACACATAGGAACAAGCTCCATGCTCTAAAAACTTCTACAGAAAAGGCCCTCAGCTTTTTTGGATTTGATTAATGAATGAACTAGAATTTTATGACTTAGTCACCTGCTTTCATGGAGAGGTGGCTTTAAATTGCACGGAGTTGTCAACTGAATATCTAATCAATAAATTTTAATAGGATATTCCCGTTACGACAATTAAGTATAGAATTCCTGTCAGTCAAAAAGTCATAGATTCTGTACAGTTCTGCAGAGAGCCAAGGAGACCTGGCATTTGCAAAGCACTGTTTTCTGACCCCAGCAGGGTATGGTGGAGTACATTAAATCTTGGCTTGACAAAGCTTTGGCTGCGTTGATTTAGTTGGGATTGGTCCTGCTTTGGGCAGGTTTCTGGACTTGATGACCTCCTGAGGTCTCTTCCAGCTCTATAATACTATGAGTCTTATGATTCTTTGTTGCTACATTATGTTCTCCATGAGGAAACAGGACAGCAGGTGTTCTGACTGAATCCACCCAACAGCAGAGAAGTGCAGGATTCTTGATGCTGTTCTAGTTTCCTTAAAAGTTCAAGACAAACCCTTACGGTACGTCTAGACTTGCTTTCACTTTCAAAAGAAGATATGCAAATTAGGCATGAATTTGCATTTCTTCTTCTGATCGCTTTTTCGAAAGAGTTTCTTTTGAAAAAGAAAGTAGTCTAGACGTGGTTTTTTTTGAGAAAAACTCCTTTTTTGAAAGAACCATTCTTCCTTAAAAAATGAGGTTTACATGGTAGGGAGCCAATATTTGCTCTGCTCAACGCCCTTGGAACTCCACTAATTTCATTCGGGGGCAGGCATAAACATGAGCAGAATTTAGCCCAGAATCTCAAATGGAAATGCTGCTATTTTTTCCATTTGCCAGAAATGAGCTCAACACAGGATTATAATTATACACCCAAAGACTGTTTTGTTGTTTTCTTAGAGGCTGCTGTTGAATAGCCATACAATGTGATGTATAAATAGAATAAATGGTGATCCTTACCAAAAGAATCATCGTAATTCAGGGTATGTCAGTTGCTCAATGTTTGACATGTTAGTGGTTAGCCCTGTAGTCCTTTATCATGTAGAGATCCTGTTGACTTCAGTGGGAGTTTTGTCTGAACAACAACCACAGAACAAGGCCTTACGACAATACAACTGGAAAAAGACTGGAAAGAAAATGTATGTTCTCCCCTTTTTAAAATCCCTATAAGTTACATAAGGGCTCTTTTATTTTCTTTATCAGAAGTTAGTGCCTAAGGGCACATCTACGCAGCAGGGCTAAAGCTGAAATAAGCTATGCAACCTGAGTTACGTCAATTGCGTAGCTTAAGTCGAAAGAGCTTATTTTGGCTTTTGGCACTATCTACGCAGCAAGAAGTCCGAGTTAGAACACTCCTCCTCTGACTTCCCTTACTCCTCGTAAAATGAGGGTTACAGGAGTCAGAATAAGAAGTCCTCCAGCTCGACATTATTTTGATGTTATGTTGAAATAACTACTTGCTATGGAGATGCAGACTGTGTTATTTCAGAATAACGTCAGTTATTCCGAAATAACGCTGCTGTGTAGACGTAGCCTAAATGTCAAAGTGAGTTTAATTGTGCTAAAATATAAGCAAGATTTCCCAGAGCCTCCAGATAATACTCCACACCCAGAAGTTTTCTTATAATGCCAAGTTTGCTTGCATTCGCTTGACAGTTGGGTGAATATAATAGGTCAAATCCCAAGAGCCTACTTTAGCTTTTATTTAGCCTTTCCCCAGACAAATTCCATGAAGACCTGCTCTATACATAGTGGGGATCCTTTGTGGCAATGTTTCCCAAGACTCCATGGAAGGCTCTTTTGAGGAGTCCTAAAGCAGTTAGGTTTGTGGTGAGATAACGGGAGGAGCCCCCATTGACCCAGTGAAAATTTCTCCAGAAATGTAACAACCAGATTTCTTGTTCAATTTCTGCCTTCTCCTCCCTATATACAATGGGTTTACTCTTTAGGAAAAGTACACTGCAGCGATTTTCCAGGAAAATGGCCGTTTTTCCAGAAAAACAATATTTCTGAGTATGGAGCATTATCTGGAGTCTCTGGGAAATCTTGCTTATACTTTAGCACAATATAAGTGTCATTGTGACATCTAGGCTATGTCTACACAGCAGCGTTATTTCAGAATAACTGCCGTTATTCTGAAATAAATACAAGGAGTAATGGGCTTAAAGTGCAGCAGGGGAGGTTTAGATTGGACATTAGGAAAAAATTCCTAACTGTCAGGGTGGTCAAATATTGGAATAAATTGCCAAGGGAGGTGGTGGAATCTCCCTCTCTGGAGATATTTAAGAACAGGTTAGATAGACATCTGTCAGGGATGGTGTAGCTTGGTCCTGCCTTGAGCTTGGTCCTGCCTTGAGGGCGGGGGACTGGACTCGATGACCTCTCGAGGTCCCTTCCAGTCCTATTATTCTATGATTCTAACATAGTCTGAATCTCCATAGCAAGCAGTTATTTCAACATAATGTGGTTAAACACTGGAATAAATTGCCTAGGGAGGTTGTGGAATCTCCACCTCTGGAGATATTTAAAAGTAGGTTAGATAAATGTCTATCAGGGATGGTCTAGACAGTACTGGGTCCTGCTATGAGGGCAGAGGACTGGACTCAATGACCTCTTGCAGTCCTAATATTCTATGATTCTAAAGTAATGTCGAGCTGGAGGACATTATACCACTGCCATTGAGTTCTTTCGACAGAAAGTCAAAGAATGGAGGGGGTTTTCCAACGGTGGTAAACCTCTTTCTATGAGGAAGAAGCCTTTTTCCAAAAAAGGCATGTATGGATGCTGTCAAGGCTGTTCCCCATTCTGGCATGACAAATGCAGAAGTGGGAGCCTGCAAAAGCACCCCAAAACCTGATCTCTACAGGCTTTGGTACAAAAACTCCCCCCCCCAAATCCTAATACTTGGATTTTCGGGAATATCTGCTGCCACCATCAAGTGCTTTTAAACCCACACCCAGGGGTGGATACTTGAAACCAACCCGGGGTACTCCAAGCTCTTTTCCCCAAAAGAGCTTAAAAAGAAAAGAGAAAAAACAAGCTGCAGTCTGTGGTAGCTGCCCCCTAATCAGAGGCATGCAGATACCCACAGACAGATTTTCCAGGACACAGAAATGAACCAATACCTAGTTAATTAGAAAAAGAAAACAAACTTTTATTATCAAAACAATACTACCGTTGCAAGCATAGTTAAGGTGACTAGATGGTAAGAGCCACCAATTGATGAGGGACCCTCCCCCGCCATGGGCTCAAAACTTAGTTACAAAAGAGAGGGGGGAAAAACACTTTTAACAGCACAGACATCAGTTCCAAATCCCCAAACCAGAAAACAAATCAAACCTGATGAGCTAACTAACTTTTCCCTACTTACACATTTTGAGGAGACTTTCGTTGGAGAGAGAGATGGTTTCCCATCTCCCTGTTACCTGGAAGAAGAAAAAAACCCGCTCTGACTCAGACAAAGGAGGGAAAAGATAAAAATTCCTTTGTCCTAGTTTGAAATCCCTACCTGCTTTACTGTTGGCTGACCAGATACCTGGTTAGGGACAGGAGACGTGGTTAATCCCTTAATCCCCAGGTGCTGGCCAGCCCTCATGGTAATGACAGATGTGGAAGAGGGTGTTTTTTTGAAAGAAGAGGCCTCCAGGAAATAACACAGGTGCCCTAGTGGCTACTCCATCCATACTAATCACAACTTAAATGTAAGATAGCATCCAATCAATGTGGACCCTATCTTTTGAAATAAGCTTTTCCGGAAGATCTATTTCGGAAAAGCTTCTTCCGAAAAAAGCTTACAGTCTAGACATAGCCAAAGAGTCCTGGGACTGGATACCCAAAACAGAAGCCAGCAATTGTGGAGGAAAGGTTCCCACTGGAGGCAGAGATATGATGCATAGCACTTGTCCCCATTTATTTCCTGGCACCCAGATACTCCCACAACTGAATAACGGGGAGATTAGACTCTGAGGATTTGGTCATTACTCCTAAGAAAATTGCACGTGATGAGCTGTCTTGCTAGAATGCTTGTACTTATAGTTTCTGTGGTAATATGTACATTAATTTGCACAACTGAAATGATATTGTTTGATCGGAAAATATCTTAGTAGCTCTTCTACCTTATTTTCAAAACTGCCATCAACCCATCAATTCTGTGCCTGTTCCAGTAAAATCTATATAAACTGTGAGCAAGTATACCTTGAAGCTCTCATTTCTGTGCCTCATAGCCAATGAGAAAGTTAGTTAATTTATATTACATTCCATTTATTTGGTTGGCACATCCATTTTTGTCTTCTATAACCAAATATTTGTACTAACCATATCTGGTTTAAGCAAAGATCACTGTATATATGTGATAGAGATGCAGCCGTGTTAGTGTGGTCTTGCTGAAACAAAAGACAGGACTATGCCGCAATTTAAAGACTAACAAGATGATTTATTAGGTGATGAGCTTTCGTGGGCCAGACCCACTTCCTCAGATCAATTTGTGGAAGAAAATTGGCACGACCATACATACTGAAGTGATACAATCAGAAAAAAGTGGACGCGTATAAAATTGACAAATCAGATTTTAGAACAGAGGGTGGGCGAGGGGGGAAGGTTAGCGTCTGTGAGGTAACGATATTAGGGGTGATAATTGGGGAAGCTATCTTTGTAATGGGTATCTTTGTTAAGGCCCATACGTAAAGTGTCAAATTTAAGCCTGAATGACAGTTCTGAGTCTTCTCTTTAAAGTCTGGAGTTAAAATCTCTTTGAAGCAATACGCATGTTTTAAGGTCATTGAGAGAGTGGTCAGTCTGGTTAAAATGGCAAGCAACAGTTTTCTCTCTGTGAAAGAGATTGATGTCTGTTTTATGTGCATTGATTCTTTGGCGAAGTATCTGGGGGTATGTCTACACCACAGAGTTAGTTCGAACTAACAGACGTTAGTTCGAACTAACTTTCATAGGCGCTACACTAGCACTCCGCTAGTTCGAACTTAATTCAAACTAGCGGAGCGCTTAGTTCGAACTAGGAAAACCTCATTTTACGAGGATTAAGCCTAGTTCGAACTAGCTAGTTCGAATTAAGGGGTGTGTAGCCCCTTAATTCAAACTAGTGGGAGGCTAGCCCTCCCCAGGTTTCCCTGGTGGCCACTCTGGCCAACACCAGGGAAACTCTATTGCCCCCCTCCCGGCCCCGGCCCCCTTAAAGGGGCACGGGCTGGCTACGGTGCCCGTGCCAGGTGCAAGCCTGCCAGCACCCAGCCAGCAGACCCTGCATCTGGCACAGCTCGAGCCAGCCACCCGATACCCCCAGCCCTCCCCCTCTTCCCGGGACCAGGCTGGCGGCTCCCGGGAGCTTGCCCAGGACCACAAGAGGCGGGCACCCGCCTGGGCTAGTGCGGACATCATGGACCTCGTCCACGATCTCCGCATTAGGCACAGGAAAGTGGCCTGCTAGGGCAGGAGAGCTGCCAGCCTGGCCACCCAGGAGCAGGTGTGCATGAAAATCAAGGGGGTCCACTGAGACCCCCGACCCTGAGCCCTGATCTTACAATGACCGTCCTGGGTCAGACCAAAGGTCCATCTAGCCCAGTAGCCTGTCTGCCAACAGCGGCCAACCCTAGGGACCTTGGAGGGGATGGACCGAAGACAGTGACCAAGCCATTTGTCTCGTGCCATCCCTCTCCAGCCTTCCACAAACCTTGGGCAGGGACACCACTCCTACCCCTGGCTAATAGCACTCCATGGACCCAACCTCCATGACTTGATCTCACGTCCCTTTAAACTCTGTTCTAGTTGTAGCCTTCACAGCCTCCTGCAGCAAGGAGTTCCACAGGTTGACTCTTTGCTTTGTGAAGAACAACTTTCTGTTACTAGTTTGAAGCCTGCTACCCATTCCTTTCCTTTGGTGTCCTCTAGTCCTTCTTTATGGGAACTAACGAAGAACTTTTCTGTATGCACCCTCTCCACCCAACTCCTGCTTTTAGAGACCTCTATCCTGTCCCCCCTCTGTCTCCTCTTTTCTAAGCTGAAAAGTCCCAGTCTCTTTAGCCTCTCTTCATATGGGACCTGTTCCCAACCCCTGATCATTGTAGTTGCCCTCCCCTCTCCCAGCCTCTCTCTTCCCCTCTCCCACCTCCTTTTCCCAGTCTCCCCCAGTTTTGTTCAATAAAGACAGATTCAATTTTTGACCACAATTGTCCTTTATTTTGTACATCAGGAAGGGGGGCTAGGGAGGGTAAGTGGAAGGAGGTGAGGGAGGAATGGGGCACGAGCCCCCAATGGGGAGGACTGGGCTGGCTCTGCTGGCTTCTGGGGGTGGAAGCTCTCCTGCAGCCCCCCAATTGCCCCCTCTCCCCAAATGGCAGCCTGCGGCAAGTGCAGCCGGTCTGATGGCCGAGTGCTGTGATGTGCCCAGTGTGGGCACTCCGGGCACTCCAAGCCAGGACTGGTTTGCAAGCAGGGCACCCTGAGAACTGTCTGTCCGGGGTGGGGGTTGGGTCCCTTTAAGTGCAGCCCTCGGCTAGCCTGAGACAGCATCTCCACGCTCTAAGTCCTCCTCTGATGCCGTGCCGGCACTGCTTCCGGCCATCCTTAACCCTGGGTCAGGGTCCACTTAATGTGGACATGCTAGTTCGAATTAGAAAAACGCTAATTCTAACTAGTTTTTAGTTCTAGACGCGTTAGTTCGAATTAACTAATTCGAACTAAGTTAGTTCGAATTAACATTGTAGTGTAGACGTACCCTGAGAAGTTTGTCCAATGTACATAGCAGACGGACACTTTAGGCACATGATGGCATAAATTATATTTCTGGATGAACAGGAATATGTGTTCTTGATCTTGCAACTGGCATGGTTAGGTCCAATAATGGTGTCAGCAGACTAAATATGTGGACAAAGGTGGCACCGGGGTTTGTTGCAAGGGAAAGTTCCAGGGTAGGTATTAGTGTGGTATGTCCTGTGGTTGTTGGTAAGAATCATCTTGAGGTTAGGTGGTTGTCTATAGGAGACTATGGGTCTGTCTCCCAGAGCCTCTCGGAAGGTAGTATCCTGTTCCAGTATAGGTTGTAGTTTATTGATAATGCGTTGGATGGGTTTAAGTTGGGGGCTATAGGTGATGACAAGTGGTGTTCTATTGTTGTTTTCTTGGGTCTGTCTTGAAGTAGATGGTTTCTGGGTATTCATCTGGCTCTTTCAATTTGTTTTTTTATTTCTCCAGGTGGGTAATTGTGGATATGGCAATTTTGCCCTGGTCCCAAGATTTTCAGCAGTTTGTTTATTTTTGAGTAAAAATGCTTCAAATACTTTTCTTGCTGTTTATGTGGGAATGGATTTTGTTTAGGAAACTTTGAAAGATCTTATGAGATTGTAAACCCAGGTGTCGGTTTCAAAGTTGGGCCAGGTTCATTTATTGGCAGCTTCCTTTATTTACAGACCGAAATCAAATGTGTTCTCATTTGAAATTTGCTGAAACCAACCTTTAAAGAATGAATTGATTTTAAAGGGGTCATCATTAATGTTATGAGATTAGGCCTGTGGTGCTCCTGTTGGCTACGTCTACACTGCACAGCTACTTTAGAATAAGCTATTCCGGAAGAGTTATTCCAAAATAGCTTATTTTGAAATTACACATCTACCTTGCAGGGAAGCCTCAAATTTAGTCCGAGTCAGGCTTCCCTAATGTAGACATGTTATCTCGATTTAGAGCTCCAGGAGGAATAACTTAGAATGGCCCTGGTGAGGTACTATTTCGAAATAGCAGCAGTGGAGCATCTACACTCCAGTGTTGTCTTCAAGTTGCCATTGTCAAGTCCAAGTTGAGTCTCAAGTCACTACAGTTCAAGTCTCAATTCGAATCTCGAGTCCCTAAAGTCACTTTCAAGTCAAGTCCCAAGTCGAGTCTCAAGTCTTAATTTAAAAAATGGCAAGTCACTTTTGTACAAGCCATCAATATCGGCATTTTCGGACAGTTTTTTCACCAAGTCGATTTAACAGAATTAGCAAGTCTCAAGTCGAGTCTCAAGTCGCAAACAATGAACCCTAGTCGAGTCTCAAGTCGAATCACCTAAACAATTAAAGTCAGACTCAAGTTCAAGTCGTGGGACTTAAGTCAACAACTCTGCTACACACACCTTATTTCAAAATAGCTATTTTGGAATAGGCGTTATTCCTCGTAGAATCAGGTTTACAGAAGTCGGAATAAGCCACCCATTATTTCAAAATTATTTAGAAATAATGGAATTGCTGTGTAGACTTGCACATAGTTTGCTGTGTAGACACACCCGTAGAGACCTCCATTCTCATGACATTTAATGTCGTTTTGCATATTCCAGAAAAATCATTGGTATTCAGTAAGGCAACCTCAAATGGCAGACAGGTATTAATACACCTTCCCTAGAATGAATTGTCTTGAATAACTCACTGTAATGGGTTTTCCCATTCCTCATGTAGCCTAGTCACTATATTACAACATAGCATTGTGCTGACTTGTAATTCTAATAAATACAATAATAGAGCACTAGCAGATATCCAAACCGCCTAAACCATCTAGTGTATCTCTTTGTAAATAGTATTAACATTCTGAAATACTGCCATCTTCTGTCTCTTAGGGGAGAAAATATTCAAACCTTTTCTTGGTAAGAGCCATTATCATAGATCTGTGGTATGAAAAAGACCATTCTTGCAAATCAGCTTTGAAATTCACTTTTAAGTCCTTGTCTACAGGGATTTTGATTTCAAAGAATTGGAGTTATAGGTTTCTAGCCAAGTGTTCACATCACAGAAAGTTTGTTTTGTGCTAGTTCCATTTCCTTTTCCATCTTTCCATCAAAATAATTTGGCTTTTCAGATGTCCTGAGTTATCACCAGTTTAATTTAGAGGTTATCTTTTCCTGTTCAGTGCTATAAAGACAGATATAATTTGTGGCTATAATCTTTTAAATATACCCTGAGCAGAAGTATTAGCAGTGAAACCTTCTTGACAGTTACACGAGTCTATCTAATTAAGTAAAAATACAAACATCCATTGGTTTATATCCTAAAATTGTCCCTCTGACATGTTTCCATTTGTTAGATGTCTTTATAGTCCAGACTAACTGGCCTTTGTACGGGTGTGCAAAGAAGTAAGGGGCAGGGATTAAGTATGAATGTCCTTTTCCCATACTTCTGCTACCACATGCAAGCATTTCATGCAACTTGTTAGCCCTCTAAAAAAGGGGGTCTCAGAGAGATAGCTATGTTAGTCTGTTTCAGCAAAAACAACAAGGAATTTGGTGGAAACTTAATGTAATGACTAACTAATTTATTAGAGCATAAACTTTCACAGGGCTGGCGTGATTATTTGCTGGGTCTAGTTTGAATATATGAAGTTGGAATGGAGTCTATTTATATATATACTGAGTGATGCAAAAATGACAGAAAACAAATCCAAATTCACTCTATAACGTTAACTAAAACCACATTCCACCATATTAACATCACTGACACACTCAAAGTTGTCAAAACGGCCTTTAGCCCACTGTGCACGATGCATGGACACATCTCTATGTTTTGCATTGCAGCATGCACATTATAGACTTTGTTATGTTACTTGGTTTAAAATGGATGGACGTATTTCAACATTCTTTTTAAATGTCATAAGGAAGATTTTACTTCTACAAAATAAATGTATGTACATAGATATTTTTAATATAATTTGAACATTTGGTCATTATTGTTATAATATGTAATAAAATTAAGTGTCTAAATCTCCAATACATGAGACTAGAGCCTGGAGCAGGGCAATAATAAAGCATGGGGCTGTACGCGAGGAACCATCTGCAAACACCTCACGCTAGCTCTGAGTTTTCCTGAGATACAACTCACTGCTTCACATACTTGAGTGTAGGAAAGACAGGGCTACTGGGATGGGAGCGACATCAGTGCTAGTTACATCAGGGTGGATATGTCTCACCTTCTGCAGTGGTGAGAAGGTGAGAGCACCTGAAATGGAAATTACTTATTATAATGAGACAGCTTTTTCCTGTCTCTATTCAGGCGCCTTCTGAGAGTGTCAAATTTGCATGTGAATTCCAGCTCATATGCCAGCAATGCCCCTCTGCCATGTACATTGGACAAACAGGACTAACACTACACTACAGAATAAATGGACACAAATCAAACATCAAGAATTTAGCTGCTCCAAAGTGTATGGAAGGAAGGTGGGGGCATAGCTCTCTTTCCCCCTCCACAGTGACCAGTTGGAACTTTCTGATTAGGATTGGGAGTGTTGCCCTTTCCATGCAAGGGTAAACTCTGGGGCAGATTGAACTCTGTTGCCCCTACTAGAGAGTAGCGCCTACTGGCACAATAAAAACCTTAATGTTTATTTTATATTTGAAGATGTTCTTGGATTACAAACCTATTGTTAAGGAAAAGAAAAAGATTTCCCTCATCTCAGGTCTTCAGCAACATTGTCAGATACATTCATGTGATTTGCTTGGTGACCTTTCATGCAATAAATAATCAGAGCTGGCTGAAAATGTGTAAATTTTACTGAAATAACTAAACAAACATATTAGCAAAAGATCTTTGTGGGGTGGAGGGATAGCTCAGTGGTTTGAGCATTGGCCTCCTAAACCCAAGGGTGTGAGCTCAGTGAGGGGACCATTTAGGCATCTGGGGTGAATCTATCAGGGACGGTACCTGGTCCTGCCATGACAGCAGGGGACTGGACTTGATGACCTCTCAAGGTCCTTGCCAGCTCCATGGGATAGGTCTAGCTCTTTTTTTTTTTTTAACTGAGCAGCTCTGTAAATAAAACACGTTCATGCTCTTTGGGTCAAAGTTCATATTGTTATCAAGGATCATTTTGGAGGAAAGTGAACCTCACTGTACCATGGTAATATTAATATTTAGCCCCTGAATTGTTCCTTTTTCTCCACGGGGCTCAAAGTGCCTCATTATCCCAGTTCATTTAAAAAAAAAAAGAACCAGGGATACACAGAAGTAACATGTTCAAAGTCATATAGAAAGTACCTGGCAGAGGTGACTATAAAACATATGTTCTGACTCCCAGCCTGGCACTCTATATACTCTGTCATATGGTCTCTATTTAGTATAGTATTAATTCTATGGCTGCTTAAATATGGTGTTGTTTTATTTTATTGCATTTTAATAAAATATGGAGGCATTCATAAATGAAATTCAAGTTAATTTCCTAACTATTTAAATACAGAGATTTTTCTAATTTTGAAAGATTGTAAATTTTAACATTAATTGGACACAAGAATTTGCTTAGACACTTGAACATGAATGTTTACTGTGTAGAAGACTGCTGCATTTTAATAATTTTACTGTCATCATAATATAATAATATATCCACTGAATTAATAAAATGTGGATGATTAAGTTAACTTTCAATACTGTTTAGGCATCTTATCAAAGATGTTTAATATTTTCTCAGAGAAAGATTGAGTAATGACATTTGGATGCTGTATATGTGCTGACTCTGTAAAAATCACAGGTCCCTGCATGGATAATTAACAGCTAAGAAAAAGACATATAGTAGGAAACTAATTATCTTTATTCTTCTGTGACAAAGATTAATTCATAGCTGTACACATGCTAAACAATATTAAACTATAATACATTTCTTCTTGAGCTGAGGGCCAGCAAGTGATGGAATCAGATACAAAGTGAGTCCAAGTACAAAAAGAGTTTGGTCTCTTTCAAAATCCAGTGGCTGTGAATTTGTGAGAGTCAAAGGTCAAGCAATCAGACACTCAGCACTAAAAAGAAACCCCAGCAATGTGAATCTAAAAGCTGGTTCAAATATCCAAAAAAGCAGAAGGGTTTATTTTAGCCAAAAGGCAAAATTCTGCCCTGTCTTACATTGGTATAACTTCCAAGTGACTCCATGCACAGAGCTGAATTTAAACCAGTGGAAGCAAGATCAAAATCATTTCCATCATCTCTCCTTATCCCAGAATCAGTCTGGTCCCTGGATTCTTCCAAATCCCCCAAAAGAAGAGTGAATTACAAACACCATCCCTGTTTGTAGTTCATGGCTCTCCTTCCCTTCCTCATGGAGGAGCTAGCCATAGTTGTACACACACACAGACAGCCTGCCTAAGTTTTAGTACATTAATAGTCTCACTAAAGTCAATACATCCATTCACAGGCATCTGATGAAGTGTCTTCCTGAAATTGGGTCTGTAAGGACAATGACATGTCATGTATATTTGAATGAATAGTTTAAATGAGACTTGTCATGTCACCCATGTGCACACGGGTGAGTTCTGAATCAGTTATAACTTCCCCAAAACAGGGCTTGTAAGGAGCTATTAGTATTTAGTTGAGGTTGTTTATGTAGCACTATAAACGTACCGTGTGTCTTGTTCTGTTGGCAAAAGCACATTCTGTGAATGAAGAGTTTCCAGTTTAAGATCAATCACACAAGGCAACACAAAAGGAGAAAAAAGGTGGGCAAAGCAGGCTAGGGAGTGTTTAGTGTTGAGGGGAGTAAGGTAGAACGAGATGGTTAAAGCTGATGTAAGGGCTTCAATGAAACCCAAAGAATGAGAATAGCAAAGCTCTTGTAGAGCACCGGGCAGAGACAATGTAGTCATGGTCAAAGTGGACACACCAGGGCACAATCAGATACTCCAGAGTTTCCATAAAACTTTCTCATTGCTGCTGGGCAGGCCCTTTGAAACACCACTGAAGAAGAGCAAATCTGTGAGGAGCATCTGCCAGCCCTTTTCTGACCCCAGGCCCATCATAGTGAAAGATTCCTTATGAAGATGACCGAGGAGAGGCAGGGAAGAGAGCAGAACAGACGTGGAGCCCTGGCTCGAGCCCCTCTCAGAATGGGTAGAATAGGTTATAAAGTGCGTTTGGGGAATGGTTTCAACCTCTCAGGAACAACAAGATTTCCAGAAAGAAAATCATCCCGTCATTCTCATGTAGTGGAAACGTGAGATACTATATGCATGGCCCCCACTGAACAGCCTTTCATTTGTAAACCCACTGTTCATGGCCTCCCTGTTGCATCAGCTTTGTTTATATAGAGTGACCAGAAAAGAGAGCACATGTTTTTTTGATAGTGAAATGAAAACAAAAATCTAATGATAAAAAAGCCTCCTGAAAAAGAAATCTGTCTGAACCCCCCTCCTCCTTTTTTAATAAAACTCTGACTCTGCCCTTGGGACAAAGAGGAAGGCTTATTCGTCTTTTGATAGATTGCCTTTTAGGGATTATCCATAAGTGAGATTGCATTATTGAGCCAACATACCAATTGCTAGCAGGACTCTACTTCATCACTGCCTGCAATTATCAACAGATATGAGAGCAGCTCAGAAAAGGGTAAAAGATGGACAAGAGCAATACAGGAGAAGGTGTAAAGAAGATGAATAAAACATGGCAATAATATTTTATTTTATGTTTGAGTTTTTCTGATATCAATTTCCTGCTGGATTTTTGTTCTTTTTAGCTGCTATTCCTGTAACTTTTGTCACTTCATCCTAAAACCACTAATAGTACTGCCTGGCATAGAATAGTAGGGGAAAACATAAATAGTCATACCAACATCAAATTCCACACTCTCCATTCATTCATTATTAAAATGTGTGCCATAGAGAATGTGTTCAAAATTCTCTATTTGCCATTTATTTTCACTGAAGATGCTGGCTTCCCCTTAGACAAACTATGTAGGATTAGCTATCCAAGAGTACGAATCCTGAACACTTGCAGTTTAAACTGATCAATAATTGCTTTCTGAGACAGTGAGCACCTAATAAATTCAGACACTCACTGGTGCCATACATTTAATATAGAATTGGTGGTATTTTTCCTTTTGAAGTATGAGGAAGGCTCTGATAAAAGGTGAAAGTTTCTTAGAGCAGTAAAAAGTGGTGTTTTAGTAGCACCTACTGAATGACTGTATATTTTAATAACATTGTCACAATTTCAGATACAAAATGTGAAATATGTCAACATAAGAATGAGCTACCAGACTTAAATTGGAAAGGTATATTGTCTGCACACCATTGTGGGATTTAACAATGCAACTTTCATTATTTTTCTTTTGAAATCTACGACTAGAGCCGTGTGTACTGAGATGAGAAAATATATCATACATTATGCTTTTGGAAGTAATTCCCCACAATCAAGCTTTGGGAGATGTATCCTTTTACTTAACAAGAGTACAGAAATTGATTTTCTAGCTGCTTTATTTGTGTGGTAAACTGTGGTGCTCAATCCAAGTGGTGAGCAAAATTAAGAGAGATGACAGTAAGTCAGCTCTGCTTTATTACAACACATGCATTTCTGCTACAGAGACTCAACACAAAGCTTCCACAATTTTATTTTCCTGCAGCTCATTCACAGGACATATACTCATCGGCTTTATCTAGACTGGCCAGTTTTTCCGGAAAATCAGCCACTTTTCTGGAAAAACATGCCAGCTGTCTACACTGGCCGCCCGCTTGAATTTCTGCAAAAGCACTGACAATCTCATGTAAGATAGTCAGTGTTCTTATGGAAATACTATGCTGCTCCTGTTCGGGCAAAAGTCCAGTGTAGGCAGCTCAGATTTGTTTTCCGCAAAAAAGCCCCGATTGCGAAAATGGCGATCGGGGCTTTTTTGCGGAAAAGCACGTCTAAATTGGCACGGACCCTTTTCCGCAAAAAGTGCTTTTGCGGAAAAGCATCCGTGCCAATCTAGACGCTCTGTTCTGAAAATGCTTTTTAACGGAAAACTTTTCCGTTAAAAGCATTTCCGGAAAATCATGCCAGTCTAGACGTAGCCATCAAGTTTTGCTATTTTCTATTCAGAATACTGGATTGGGCACCTTTTTGTGTATTTTTAGAAATCAAAATAGACTTTCAAAAATATTGCCAAGAATTAAACAAATCAGCACTAAGGTTCATCTTGTTTAACAGAACAATTAGAGCTGATCCATAAATGATCTGGAGTTGTCTCATAATCCCACACATAAATCAGAATAAGTTTCATTCTGACCATTTCTAAAAGGAACAATTTTTTGTTTATTTGGCATTTTGGGAAAAACAATTGCAGGAGTTTAGCTTTTGGTTTTCTCTCTTTCCTCCCCCTTCCCATTTTTGTCCTTTTTCTTCCTATAACATGGCATGACTCATGGCCACAGGCACCTCTTGCTGGACACTCTGGGGAATTAGCTTTTCAGCTCTGGGGAGCCTCCTTTCAACTGGTGTCTTACCTGCTATAACCTATGTTTCTTCCATCTCTGTGTTAGGACCCACATCCTTCTCAGACCGTGAGGTCCTCCCTTCTGGGTACTGCCCAGCTGCAGTGCCCCCACACTCTGGGGTCCTCATGCAAATGAGCAGCTGTTCAAGTTTGGTTGTTTTTAAGGTTGCGTTTCCCAATTCTTTGGCTAGCTCAATACAGGCTGAAAACACTTGATTCTCAATCAGTATATTCCCGGTTACAAAAAGCAAAAGGAAGCTTTAAACTATATGAACAACCATAAACACACCACTACACAATGTGATCGCCTCACCTCTGTATTTAAACTACTATATAGACAATATCACAGTCCAGTGAATGAAGGTCAGGTTTACTTTGACGTTGGTGGACTAATATTCTCCCACCATTCCTCTTGGAGAGGTTCCACTCCACCATTGATAACAATAACAGAAATTCTAGCGAACTCCTGATTGTTGGTGTTGCCCCAACTTCTCTTAGGCAACTAAAGCAGGGTAGTGCTGCACTGAACCAGCTGCTTCTGCCACAGTGGGAGAAGTATTGAGACATGCCAGTGTACACATAAACTACAAAAATTTTGGCTTCAGTCTTCTCCTCCCACTTTGTGCTCTCTATCCAAACTGGCTACCTCTCTGGCTATTAGAACTTCTCTTTCCTCCCCTTCACTGTTTTGCCAATATGTCTAGGCTTCCACAAACACAGCAGGGGAAGCTGTGAGTAGAAGAAGAGCAGTGGGTCTGACGCCAGAGATGGAATAGCATGCTAGGAAGAATAGGGTTGGGAACTCATGAGATGTAGAATGGAAAGGGACATCTAGGAATGGCATTGGTACTTAAGAAGGGAAAAGAGGAACTCAAGGATCAAGGGGAGGTGGAATTGCCTGCAAGAGATAAAAGGGGGACAGACAAGAATTAAACACACAGGCTGTGTCTAGACTGGCAAGTTTTTCCGCAAAATCAGATGATTTTGCAGAAAAACTTGCCAGCTGTCTACACTGGCTGCTTGAATTTCCGGAAAAGCACTGACGATCTCATGTAAGATCGTCAGTGCTTTTCCAGAAATACTATGCTGCTCCCATTTGGGCAAAAGTCTTTTTCCGAAAGACTTTTGCACAAAAGGACCAGTGTAAACAGCACAGTAGTGTTTTCCGCAAAAAAAGCCCCGATCGCGAAAATGGTGATCGGGGTTCTTTTGCGGAAAACCGCGTCTAGATTGGCCACGGACGCTTTTCCGCAAAAAGTGCTTTTGTGGAAAAGCGTCCTGCCAATCTAGACGCGCTTTTCCGAAAATGCTTTTAATGGAAAACTTTTCCGTTAAAAGCATTTTCGGAAAATCATGCCAGTGTAGACGTAGCCACAGAGATAGAAGAAACTGGAATGTACAGACCAGCAAGAGAGAAAGGATAGCTGGAGAAAAAGGAGAAACGAGAACAAGGAAATAAAAAGATCTGAAACATGGCAGGACTTTTTCAGCTCATTTATCGTATTTTGGACAATTCCCTAAAATCTTGTTCCCCTTTTATTTTTTCATCGTGTATCCTCTGGCTTGCTATTTCATCTTTTCATCTCCATTTCTGTTCCTTTGGAGGAGTGCACAGCTGTGCAATTGTGACCCGCGGCTCAGGCTTAATTTGTAACTTACAGATATGGACACCGGGGTTGAGGGTCCTTAGATCTGCAACACGATTCAAGTGGACCCCAAATTAATCAATATTTTGTTTAAAAACAGTGATTTGATGGGAGCTTCTCCCCAAAGTGTCACCCTAAAAAGTTGTGCTTGTCAATCAGATGTTGGCACACTTGTGTCCTCTGCAGGTGTCCAGACCCTTGATAACTGTAACCTCTTTTTGTTTCCTAGGAACCTCAAGCGAGAGCATGCCAGGCATGGCACAAGCATAGACTAGGAGACAATCCTGCTCCCAAAGAATTGTTTGGGTGGAATTGTATTAGAAGTAGATGAGCTAAGCAGAGAAGGGAGAGGACACAGGGATGAGGCTAAGAGTAAAGGAGAGGTGTAAGGAAGCCTGGGGGCAAGTGGTGTGAGGGTGAAGTAAGGAAACTGATAGGGAAGGGCAGGAAGGAGTAGGAGTGAACAGCAGAGGAGATATTGTCCAGGGTGAAATACAATTGTAGGAAGTTGCAGGGAACCGATGATGTAATTGGGGGCTAAAATTCCCTCCTGGGCTGCTTCTCTCCGATCAAACTGGCTGGTCTTCTGGCTGGCAGTTTTCTTTCCCTAGCTCAGCGGTGGGCAATATGCAGTTCACTAACCCTGGCGGGCCACTGGATGTTTTAATTACCTGCAGGTACAGCTGCTCACAGCTACTACTGGCCTGGGATCTCTGTTCCCTGCCCATGGGAGTAGCAGGAAACAGTGTCCAGTTTGCACCTCTTCCTGCAGCTCACACTGGCAAGGAACAGCGATCCATGGCCAATGGGAGTTGCGAGTGACGGTAGCTCTGGGCACGCAGGTAAATAAAGCATCTGGCAGCCCACCAGGGGTTAGGTGAGCTGCAGGCAACTTATTGCCCACCACTGCTCTACCTCATTTGTCTGGGGACAGGTAGGAGGCCACATGGGATCTGGTGCCCCGAGAGGGGAGCTTTCCCCTGCAAGGTTTTGGGCCTGGCTGGGAAAGAACCCTGGGTGGGTCTCAGTTCTCCCTTTCCCTTGAAATACTTAGATAGGTGTGGCAAGCCCATACTGATGGCTCAGTCTATTGGTCTGCATCTCTAAGCTCCTGCAAGAGGGTGTTCTAGTACAGCTGAAGGCTGGGCTTGATTTGAATAACTATCAAAAATTTAAATGTGGATCCTTATCTGAGCCCCTTGAATATGCAAGGCTGTGCTGGCACTTCTAAGATTTCTTATTGGATTTCCAACATAGTCTCTCCCAATCCAGGACAGCCTAGGGAACAGCCTTTGTTGCAGAATTTCACCACTTTTGGTTCTAATCCTGTCCAGAAACCAGAAATGGTGGGAATTAAACCCTTAGCAGAATATTTCAGAACTTCTGTAGCTGTTCAGATAGTTCACTACTAAAAGTAAGTAAAGCTTCAAAGGTCTTTACATTTAAGACCCTTTTAAGTCTGAACATTTTCCTATGAATTAGTCTGCCAAAGTTCTGCCTAAGTTCTGTCCCAGAGAAAGCAATAAGGGTAGCATTTTCAAACAGCCTGATTTAGATAAACTCCCCTTTTCAGGTCAGAAGGAGTTTGATCATTGAATTGTGCAGACAGAGGTAGACCAATGCAGAGAAGAGCAACAAAAATGATTAATGGTCAAGAGTACAAAGAATTAGGATTCTTTAGTCCAGAAAAGAGAAGACTTGAGAGACCATGATAACAGCTTTCATGCACCTAAAATGTTGTTAAAGGGAGGAGGGAGAACAATTATTCTCCTCAGCCTTTGGTGATAGATCAAGAAGCAATGGGCTCAAATTGCCACAAGGGATGTTTAGGTTGGACATTAGAAAAAACCTCCTATTAGAGTGGGTAAGCACTGAAATAAATTGCCAAGGGAGGCAGTGGAATCTCTGTCATTGGAGATTTAAGAGCAGCTTAGAAAAACATCTGTCAGGGATGGTTTTGTTTGGTCCTGCCATGAGTGGAGGGGACTGGACTTGATGATCTCTTGAAGTATCTTCCTTCCAGTTCTGTGATTCCATGATTCCATCTCTTTGGTACTGCAGCAGCAGATTATGTTACATTTCCATCCCTGTGATGTAAAATTGATTTTTAAAAACTGCCACAAATTATGCTCCTATGAATATAAATCAAACCTGGAAGTCGAGGTCTCGATCCTACAAATCTGTGTGGAACGTGTAGTATGAACCCCAAGGATGATTGCTCGTTGTACTCCATACTAAGCAAAAGGAGAACTCCATGTGCTCCAGTTGCCTTAATCTCAAGAACAACTCTTGCAATTTTATTGAAAGTTCCACAGTATTTGGTGTTTTCTTATAGCCCCAGCTTCTGAAATACATCAATATCTCGGCTTTTGGTTTTTTTAAGACTAAGTTTAGCTCTCATAGGTGCAGAGGAAAGCCTGAAAACAGGAATCCTGCAATTTCACAAACCAGAAGGCAAAGAAAAGAACACAATGTATTATTTATAACGCATATAATGACTGTAATACCACATGGTATTTTGTATGTGGGGGAACTGCTAATTAATTATTTTTGAACACTCGGGCTTAGCAATTGGGTTAGCAATACTATGAATTAATTAGTTATATGCTCCCCTTTTGGGTCTAAATTCTGCTTCTGTATGGGAGTAATTTTGGGCCACACAACAGGTGTCTCATTACTGCAGTTAGGTCCCACTGTGTTTCCTATTTGGCTCATCAATTTTTACATTATACTGACACGCACAATGCTCCACAGTTGCCCTGGGTAAAACCAGCTACAGAAATGAACGCTAACCCTGACTGAAGGAAAACCTCGTAAGTTTATTGGCAATTTGGTTATTCGACACAAGGGGGAGCTCAAGGTTCAAAAAGTTGCTAAATATTCATTGCAACATTTTAGGAGGAATGTCTTATTTGCCAGACACAGTTTTGTAAACTGCTTAGTGCATTCGACTCCATGGTAAATGGAGATTTTCCTAGTATCTGATACTTGAAATATTATAGGTTAATATTATTGAGTTTAACTATAAAGCTACTTTGTTCTTTCAACATGAATGGCACTAAAATAGGCTTTTTCAATCATGAGTTCTGTAGTTGCATATACATTATTCATATGCATGCAGAACAGTTGTGACATCAAAACAGTGTTACTATCCACACTACAATATCCACATTACAGTATCCTTTGAGAATTAGCATCACACCCTCAGGAGCTTTGTAATGCAAGTGAGCTGATACAATGCTGTTCTATGGCAGCAGTTCTGAATTGTACCATTAACTTTTAATGGTAACTTGGCAGCAACTGTGTATTAACAATGGCTGTGCCATTATCCACAGTTATATTAAAACTGAAGTACAGTTCCTGCAGGTCACTTTTGTGACTGGCGTGTCCTCTCAGACTGCCTATGATAAGAAACGACTGCACATTCTTTTAAATTAGAAATTAAAATTCTTAAGCTCAAAGTCAAAAATTAATGCAAATATCAAGACCTGCTCTGTTAAACAACTCCCACACACTTGCAGTACCTCAGATACCACAGTGATGAGTGTGGTTTAAGAACGTAACAGAATCATGGACTGACATATTCAAAGTTATGTCCATGCAGTTTTCAAAATTATGTTGATGCCAAAACTTGCTAGAGGTAGTGCTGCCTTTTATTTCAAATGTTTGCAAAATGTTCTGGTTCATTTGTGATGCTCAGAAACAGCAACACAAAAGCTAAAAATAAAAATATAGTACATGCTTAAAGAATAAAAAAAGTTTAATTCTTCAGTAGATAAAGACTGTGAAATTGCATCCCATATTCTTTGTGGAAATACGCTTATAAATATGAATATGCATGACTTCAGGATGCTTTAAGCAAAATACATCTTGTAACACTGGAAAGCTTGTAATCTGCTGAATATGTATATATCATTTGTGTGCATGTACCGGTCCTGTATTTGAAGTCAGAAATACAGAAGTATAAACCTGTTTACTAATGTAGATGTGCTAAGTGAGGGCCATTAGTAGTAATTAAAGAACTTAATAGCCTGGGACTTGGGACAAAGATCTGTGAATAGTCTTGCTTTTCCTGTGAAACTGGACTATGGTTGGTTCTTCTAAGACAAGTGGCCAGGTCACCTGATGCTGGAAACAATTTTTGGATGCTGTACTTTTCCACTGAGCCTATGTCTACACTAAGGCTGTGTCCAGACTCAGGGGTTTTTTCGAAAAAAGTAGCCTTTTTTCGAAAAAACTTCACCTGCGTCTAGACTGCAGCCGCGTTCTTTCGAAATTAAATCGAAAGAATGCGGCTTTTCTTTCGACGGTGGTAAACCTAATTCCACGAGGAAGAACGCCTTCTTTCGAAAGTGCTCTTTCGAAAGAAGGCGTTCTTGAAAGCAAACAGGCTTTTTAGAAAGAGAGCATCCAGACTCACTGGGTGCTTTCTTTCGAAAAAGCGGCTTGCTTTTTCGAAATTCCGCATGCAGTCTAGACGCTCTCTTTCGAAAGAGGCTCTTTCGAAAGTATCTTTCGAAAGAGCCTCTTTCGAAAGAGGCTTGCAGTCTAGACATAGCCTAAGGGGCTTTATCAGAAAAAGGTACGCAAATTGTGCTCCTCGATTTGTGTACCTTTTTCCAACAGTTTTTTCGGAAGAGGCTTTTCCAAAATTTGGCACATCTACACTGTGCCAAATTTTAGAAAAAAGCCCTATTTCGGAAGAGCCCTTCTTTATCGTGGGAAGAGGAAGACAGGGCTTCCAAAATAGCACGTCTGCTCTTCTACAAAAAAAAGCGGCAGAGCAGACACGTTCCCTGGACACAGGAGTTTTTCCGGGATACCAGTGGTAACCCAGAAAACCCCTGTAGTCTAGACATAGCCTGAAAGCGTGATAAGTTTAAACTGAACACAAAGGATTAGCACTTTTGGCAAAAAGAATAAAAAGTTGGGAAACCAAACAATGGGGGGGGGGGCAGTCTCCAGGACACCTCTGCTTACTGTCTGAGATCTCTGTTGCAAAGACCTGGAAATGAATATTAAGAAAGATCAGGCCCAAGTTGGGAGGCTACCCAGCTTGAGAGAAAAGATTATTAGTACTACTGTTCAGGTAAGAAGTTGCATGTAACAAGTTTCTTTGAGTATTAGGCTTTGCAGGTGTGTTTTGCTCCATTTTTCTTAATAACTTACTTTGATCTGTCTGCTGTTGTGTAGGGTAAATCATTGTTATGGGGAGGGCGGGACAACAGCTGTGCATATCTCTCTTTCATTGATAAAAGAGGCGAACTCTGTGTAAAACTTTATACAGAGTAAGATGGATTTATCTGGGGATCTGGTCTCATTGGTGCTGTGTCATGTCCCTTTAATTGAGCCTTCCCAGAGCTGAGCTGGTCTCAGCCTCTATGTTGCTCTATTGTGGGCTGTGACCCCCAACTCAGTGCCGTCTCTGGAGGAGACCAGAGAACAGAATGGTGGGCTGTCCTAGAAGGCAGGTGGGTGGGCTCAGTGGTATTTCAGCACATCAGGTGACGGTCTCAAAGAGATCTCTATGACCAAACCCATTGCAAACAGTTCTATGTACAACTGTAGGTAGACATGCTGTGGCCCTGCTTTCAGTCTCTGCATGACCTCAGAAAAACCCTGGCCCCAGTGAAATCAGTGGGATCAGTAGGTTTCACCCCGAGTTCTGATTTGCGTAAGTAATTCTTCCTTTTTTCAGATAAAAGGTTGCTTTCCCATCTTGGAGTGAATGTATGTTTGTGCGGGTGGGAGTGGATAAGAAACCCTCCTTTACAAAGAATCGTTAGATGATGATGATGATGATGATGATAGGCCACTAGGCGCAAAGGCATGAAGATGCAAACTAAAATAATCTCCTGCTTGAGGCTACCAGCTGCTAACTGTTAGTTGAGGACAGCACCTTTGTCTTTTCTTTATTTATTTTGCTTTCCAGTAAAGCACCAGGTATTGGCTTACTTAGGATGTGGAAATCCAGGATCACTGCTCCGGTGAGCTCTGGTGAGCAATGCCTATGTGTTTCCTTCAATTGTAGAAACTGGAAATGAGGCAGGTAGAGCTGCACAAGACCAGCATTGAAAAATTGCAAGAACAAGGGAGGAAGCTAAAATATCACTTATGAGGGAATTACCCCCCTTCCCCCCCCACACACACACCGGTGTTATAGGGACACCACTATGCCTTTGCATTTCCAGCTTCCTGCTCAATTTAGGGTCTGATTTCACAGATTTTAAGACAGCTGTAGGAAAAGGAAAATAGGAATTTGCCTCCTATTTGTAAGACGAAAGTTGGAGGCAGTTTTGTCACACTTGGGCCTAATTATCATTAAACAATAAGTGTGCCAGTAAAAGGCTTTTCATTTCCGCTCCCACTAGTGTACAGCTGTGAAATGAATTACTCCTTTTACTGAACATACAACACCTTTAGTCCTGAGTAATGAAAAGCAAGCAAGCACTGATATTCCTGGTGAGTGTGTGTGTGTGTGTGTGGGGGGGGGGGTTCATGCTGCCACAGAAAGCCTACATGCAGACACTTGTGTTTGCCCTGCAGAGGACAGTCTTGGCCAAAGAGCCATAATTTGATGTTTTTGTACCATCTACATGCCTGAGTGGGTTTGCTCTGCACTGCCTCAAACAGGTGGCATTAGGAATGGCTGGGAGTTCTTGGCTCTGTCTTTACGTGGATCTGTAGTGCAAAGGGTCTGACTGCTATGCCAGCTACGATGCTGGTAGCAAATACAGAAAGCAAGGACACCTGCATCTGTGTGGATCGCATGGAGACAATGAAGGTGAAAAGATCCAGGCTAGTGATTCTGTTTGCAGCATTAAAGACTAAATACAGGCTGGTGAATGAATACATGGATACAGCCTGCGATTAAGGAAATGTGATTGGCTTTAAAATTCTTGGTGAAAAATGGAAAGTTTGGATGCAGTTACAGTATTTGTACAAGACTTGTATGAACTTGGTTCTCACTTCCCTGCCAAAAGGAACATAGACGTTAAGCCCCATAGCTTTGATCATCTAGCCTGCCAAAGTTTTGTACTTGGTACAAGTAATCATCCAGTAATTTCTTCTATTTCTATACCTTTCCTTTTGATGTGGGTACTGTATTGCTCCTTTCAAAATGAAAACTAATAAAAAATAGATTAAATGTTTTTCCCACAAGCAGTTCCTTCTGCTTGCACTATATGCCTGAAGAAGAGCTGTCAGGAAGGTTTCCAGCAATGCTTCGGAGGAATGTTTTTAGAAATAATTATTGCTGACCATAAGTGTCTACATGGAGACTATTAATTTTTTATAGTAATTACTCTCATTCCAGGGCAACATTCAACTCAAGAGCTTCTAATGTATATAAAGCTATATGGCTACAATGTGCTGACCTCAAAAGTAATGATGCAAACTTGGCATACTGCGTTTTTTTTTAAATAGCTGGATTCCCAATGGTTGGATTTAAAGCTGAATTACTAATGCTTAGGCATCAGTGTAGAAGTTATCCTCCTCACTCACCCCCCCAATTAAGCCCGGATGGTTTTGGAAGCTTATTAGCCCAACCTAAAGAGTAGCAGGTAAAAATTTCCAAAACACAATTAACTTTAGGCACCTCATTGATTTTCAATGGGATTTAGGTTCATAAATCACCAAGGCATTTTTGAATATTTTACGAAGTCCCAAATGGAGTAGTAACAATCAAGAGCAAAAAGCATTTCTTCTCTCTTCTTTAAGCAGATTCCTCTAGCTGGGGATTTAAAGTAGGAGATATTCCAATAGTAATACCATTTGTATTTTCATTTTAACAAGCCCTATGCTAAGAGGTAGCACAACATATTCTACTCCCTGAAGCACTTCATGAAATCTGAAGTAACTTCTTTAACTTTAGTGGAATAATTTAAGCCAGTGAAACTGAGAGCAGAAATTAGCCCAGTATAATGTATACATTTCCTATCTTCTTTCCTTGCTGTTTAAGTGAAAGGATTATTGAGAACGGTCACCATAGCTGTTAAACATTATGCTGGTCCTTCCCTGCCCCATCTTCTTCTTCTGCATAGCTGCACAGGCAGTGGGTCTGCAGTGTAGAAATGTTTCAATCTCACCATGAATCAGAGATAAACAGCTTCAGACATTTCCTGGCCACATTTCCAGAGAAGGAAATGCCTCCTGTTCCCTGGGGGTATGTCTACACTACCCCGCTAGTTCGAACTAGCGGGGTAATGTATGCATACCGCACTTGCTAATGAAGCCCGGGATTTGAATTTCCCGGGCTTCATTAGCATAAGCGGGGAGCCGCCATTTTTAAATCCCCGCTGCTTCGAACCCCGTGTAGCGCGGCTACACGGGGCTCGAACTAGGTAGTTCGGACTAGGGTGCCTATTCCGAACTACCGGTACACCTCGTTTCACGAGGAGTACCGGTAGTTCGGAATAGGACCCTAGTCCGAACTACCTAGTTCGAGCCCCGTGTAGCCGCGCTACACGGGGTTCGAAGCAGCGGGGATTTAAAAATGGCGGCTCCCCGCTTATGCTAATGAAGCCCGGGAAATTCAAATCCCGGGCTTCATTAGCAAGTGCGGTATGCATACATTACCCCGCTAGTTCGAACTAGCGGGGTAGTGTAGACATACCCTGGGCTACTTCCCCTGTGGCCCTTGCACCATCCTGGCTCCCGTAGCTAGGCCAGCATCCTGGGAGGTATCAGGGTGGAGTCTCTTTCTCTAGCTCCCCTGATCCTGCCCAGCACTGCTCTCTCTAAAGTGCTTCTTAGGGAATCAGTCCTGCAGCCTCCTCGGTCAGGACCCACCTGCTCTCTGCTCTGCTGAGTAGTTCCTGATACCTTCCCATTGGCTTCTTACAAGCTTCTCACTGATTGGCTGGGGCTCTGAGCAGGCTCCCTCCAGTCTTAGGGTATGTCTACACTACAGCGTTATTTCGAAAAAGCTTATTTCGAAATAACATGTCCACAAAATGCATTTTGAAATAGCGTTTCCTGTTTCGAAATCACATGTCCACACTGAGGACACTGAATCACATTTAAGGCCGGCCAGAACCAGGTCTGGCAGGGCATCAGGTCAGGAGTTACTTTGTGTGGCTACTGCCTGAGGCTATCTGAGACCTGTGCTTAAAGGTTCCCCCCCAGACAGCTGGCTCTCAGGTTTCCCTGCTTGCTTGCCTACCTCGATGAGGGACAGCAAAGCATTTTGTCTCTGCGTGCTCTGGTTGCCATCACTTGGGACACCACAGCACTCTGCAACATGGAGCCAGAGCTCGTGGACGCGTTGCTGTGAGCCTGGTTGCACTTTCCGCAGGCTGCCATCCACGAGGGCCATCGGGGGGCTGTCAGTATCCAGGAGGCCCTGTGGGAGAGCTTCCACCCTGAGGAGCACCAAGAGCCTCCCTGGTCTGCCCCACTGGGGGCTTGTGCCTCATTCCTCCCTCATGTCCTTCCACTTACCCCTCCCTAACCCCCTTCCTGATGTCAAATAAAATACATGTATTTTATTAAACACAAACTCCCTTTATTTAACAAAACTGGAAAGGAGGAATGAAACTCTGGTGAGACTGGGGAAAGGAGGCGGGAGAGGGTGGGAGAGAGGAGGGGGAAACCTGGGAGGAGGGAGCTGGAAGGGGAAAGCAAGGGGAAGAAGGGAGAGGGGAAGCTCAGGGCTCAGGGTTGGAGGGGTCTCGCCAGACCAACTTGATTTTCATGTGAACCTGCTCCTGTGTTCGCATGTGCCCTTTGGTGGCCAGGCTGGCATCTATCCTGCCTTAAACGGCTGCGTTCCTCCATCTAGTGCGGATTTCATGGACGTTGGGGGCACCCCCCCAAGCCTGAATAAGGTCCATGATCTCCACCCTGGACAAGGAAAGCACCCACCTTCTCCAACCTCTGGCAGGCTCCTGGGAGCTGGTAGACTGCTCTTGGGGAGCGGTGGAGGGTTGGCTGCCAGTGGCTTGCTGGCTTATGTTTTGGGGCCACTGAGTCAGGGGCAGTGATTGCTGGCTCTGGGCTGGCAGGCTTGCAGCTGGCACAGTCACTGTGACCAGAGTCAACCCCTTTAAGGGCTCCAGGGAGGGGGAAGGGAGAGGAGTATTCTTGGTTGAGGCTGGAGTGGCCACCAGGGCACCCTGGGAAGGCTGGAGGCCCCCTAATTCAATATGTCTACACAGCACTTATTTCAAAATAGCTATTTCGAATTTGGTGTTATTCCTCGTGGAATGAGGTTTACCAAATTCGAAATAAGCCCTTTGCTATTTCAAATTAATAGCTTTTATTTCAAAATAACTTTGCTTTGTAGACATACCCTTACACAACCTTATTCAACTCTTCTATTTCCGCTGCATGCTGAAGAAAATACCATTGGTTGTGCCACAGTGGGAGCCCATTTTGAGCCCCTTTGACATCAGCCCACTGAGGTTCCACCTGTGGCCCCTCTGTCTGCCGTTCTCCTCCACGTGCCTCTTGCTCACTGGGGCCCTGGAGCCCCACATTTCCTACACCTCCCCCTTAGGGATGTAAGTGACTAGTCGACTACTCAACTAGTCACTTCTCCATCTCCTGCTGCTTCTGTATCAGAGGCAGCAAGCAGGGGGTGAGAGGAGCAGGAGCTAGTACACAGGGGAGCTGTCTTAAAAGCCAGCTCCCCCCAGCATCATCTCCGCCGGGGGGCAGAGGAGGCAGAGGCGCAGTGGGGGAAACGGCATGAGCGGGGACTTAAGCAGTCCCTGCTTGGACCAAGTCCGACTGCTGTGCCTCTGCCCACAAGCGGCTCTTACTACATTTAAAAGGCAGAGGTGCAGGATAGTGAGTGTTTCTTCCCCCCCCCCCCCCCCCCGCATTAACTAATCGAGTAGTGATGGAAAGTCCATCAATGACTTGATTAGCTGATTAATAAAAATTTAATATCCCTACTCGCCCTCCCTCCCAGCACTTTTGGGCTGTGTCCAGACTCAGGGGTTTTTTCGAAAAAAGTAGCCTTTTTTCGAAAAAACTTCACCTGCGTCTAGACTGCAGCCACGTTCTTTCGAAATTAAATCGAAAGAATGCGGCTTTTCTTTCGACGGTGGTAAACCTAATTCCACGAGGAAGAACGCCTTCTTTCAAAAGTGCTCTTTCGAAAGAAGGCGTTCTTGAAAGCAAACAGGCTTTTTAGAAAGAGAGCATCCAGACTCACTGGGTGCTTTCTTTCGAAAAAGCGGCTTGCTTTTTCGAAATTCCGCGTGCAGTCTAGACGCTGTCTTTCGAAAGAGGCTTGCAGTCTAGACATAGCCTTGGAGTGGCATGAATCCATGCATTCGTACTCCATCCCTACTTCTCTCCCCCTCTCAGCTTGAACAACTACTGAATTGCATCATTCCAGCTCTGGGAAGGGGGGACGATTACAAATCAGCAGATTCATGGTGCTCCGGAAGTGCTGGGAGGGATGAGGAGGAGTAGGACGTGCGGGGCTCCAGTTCCCCACTGTGCAAGAGGCTCATGGGAAAAAGGGTCTGGCAACGGGAGGTCCGTGGGCTGCAGGTGGAGCCCCAGGTGGCCGCAGGTTGCCAATCACTGATTCTGAGTATTCCCTATAGTACATATCTAGAAACACAGATAGTAAAGAGGGGCTGATCTAAAGCCTTCAGAAGTTAGTGGAAAGATTCCCATTGACTTCAGTGTGCTTTGACTCTGACTCTCATTTATCTGTAGATTGTCAGTAGGTTGGGGAAGCAGCCAGAGAAGAGGGCAGAGTCACTTTGATGCAAGGAGCATGTCCACCCTCATTTACCAAGCTTTGCTGCAACTATCTCAACTCAGTCGTATTACAGCCTAGTTAGCTAGTTATCAAGATAATAACTTTTTCTCTTGGACATTGGTATCCAAGCCTGTGTCACCTAGGCTATATCTACATGGTATAAACAGGGTAACCTCCCCAAGCTAACTTGAAGCCAGCCAGTGTGCATAATAATTGCACTGACCACAGCATGTGTTGTCCAGAAACCTGAATATGTACCCAGGCTCTGTGTGAGTCATAGGCTATCTCTATGCACTGTCTTCACTGCTGTTGTTACCTGCGTTAGTTGGACTCAAACTAGCTTGGGTAAGCTAGCCCTGCACAGCATTTTCCTGCATAGACAGACCCCAAATCTACTGTAGCATGATCTCCCCAGGACTACACCTTAAGGCTATTTTGAGACTGAAACAAATGCTGTCGATAATAGCTCATTTAGGGTATGTCCACACAGCAGAGGAAAAGTGAAGCTGCTGCTGTCGGTCTTCCAGGGTTTGAATTAGCAGTTGAGTGAAGACAGCTAATTCGAAGTAAAAGAGGCACTCTTGGTCAATGCCAGTAACTTTGCTTTCATGAGGCGTAAGGGAAGTTGAAGGAAAAATATTCTTCCTTCTATTTCCTGCTGTGTACACAGCACCAAAAGTTGAGTTAAGTTACTCTGACTTCAGCTACGCAATTAATGTAGCTGAAGTTGCATATCTTAATACAACTTTGTCCTGTAGTGTAGACATACATGTGCATGTCTACACTTGGAAATCATTTTGAAATAACTTATTTCGAAATGATAATTCCCAAAATAACTATTTTGAAATAGCATGGCCACACTACGGGGAAGTCTTGAAATTAGTCTGAGGCAGGCTCCCTTAATGTGGATGCACTACCTTGACTTAGAGCCCCAGGAAGTACTGGGGAGTAAGTAGTTTGAATGATTCTGGGGAGTAATTATTTTAAAATAGCAGAAGGGGAACGTCCACATTAATGCTATTTCGAAATAAGTATTTTGAAATAAGCATTATTCCTCATGGTAAGCAGGAGTTATTATTTTGAAATAACCAGCCCCTTAGTTTGAAATAACAGAGGGTATGTCTACACTACCCCGCTAGTTCGAACTAGCGGGGTAATGTATGCATACCGCACTTGCTAATGAAGCCCGGGATTTGAATTTCCCGGGCTTCATTAGCATAAGCGGAGAGCCGCCATTTTTAAATCCCCGCTGCTTCGAACCCCGTGTAGCGCGGCTACACGGGGCTCGAACTAGGTAGTTCGGACTAGGGTCCTATTCCGAACTACCGGTACTCCTCGTGAAACGAGGTGTACCGGTAGTTCGGAATAGGCACCCTAGTCCGAACTACCTAGTTCGAGCCCCGTGTAGCCGCGCTACACGGGGTTCGAAGCAGCGGGGATTTAAAAATGGCGGCTCTCCGCTTATGCTAATGAAGCCCGGGAAATTCAAATCCCGGGCTTCATTAGCAAGTGCGGTATGCATACATTACCCTCCTAGTTCGAACTAGGAGGGTAGTGTAGACATACCCAGGCTTAGTAGTATGAACGCTCTGCTTGTTATTTCAAAATAACTACCTAGTGTAGAGGAGGGCTTACTGAGTCTGACATATCACTCACAGTACATGATCACAGAGCTTTGGGATCCGCATTGCTTCCTTTTGGTTCTTTTGTGTGTTTAAGGTTGTGGTTGCATTAAATAAATAAGGAAAAACCAGTGTAAGCTTCAGTAAAATATTTTCACCATTTAACACAAGGTTGTTTACCACATTGAGGCTTATGACTTATATCATATAAAAATCATGATGTTAATCCATAACATTATCAGTGGGTCTCCAAAGGAAGCATCATGGATGCCTGTCACTGCTATTACTGACATTTCTGGTGCTGGCCATGTTTTTCTCTCTCAGAATGTGGTGCAGAACTGGTAGCACTCTTACCTCAGAGCTAGAAAATGATGGGTTCAAACATCACATCCAGACTGACATCCACTGCTGTTAGAATACAGTACTCAGAGCTACCAGCAATACTGTCCTTTGAACAGAAGTTCTTTGTCCCTCAAATAAACCATTGAGGTTTATTTTTAAAATTAGTTTCCTGAAGGAAACAACGGTGCTCTGTTTGTCTGTCAGAAGTTAAAAACTTCCCCAGAGAACGGCATCGCTGCTCTAACAAGCTACTCAAGAAATGGCAAGGCAGCTCACTGACCATGCCCATTCAGTCACTCGGCTTTCAGCGGTGACTGCCAATAGATGTTTCACTTACGGATAGGGACTAAATCTTCAAAAGTCACTCGTGATTTTGGCCGCTGTGATTGGGTATCTACCCCACCCAAGGCCTGAATAAATTAAAAGGGCCAATTAATTCCATGAAAGGCTGCACCTGGAGGAGAGTCTGATCTCAAGTTGCAGTGGGGGAGGTCTAGGTTGGATATTAAGAAAAACTATTTCACTAGGAGGGTGGGGAAGCACTGGAATGGGTTTCCTAGGGAGGTTGTGGAATCTCCAGCTATAAAAATGTTTAAGGCCAAGCTTAACAAAGCCCTGGCTGATATGATTTATTTATGGTTGATCCAGGGGTTGGATTAAATAATCCTGAGGTCTCTTCCAACCCTTCTATGAGTCAGGACCGCTAAGCTCTAATTGATGATGATGCTCAGCTGGGCAGGGGCAGGCTGAGCTGATAGAAAACCAGGAAGTGGTGAGGAAAAGGGGGTGCTAGCAAGGAGGGATGCAGTTCTTTCCTAGAGAGGACGGGTCTGAGTAAAAGGTGAGGAGGAAGAGGAAAAAAAGAAGAAGGAAAAGGAGGAGGAAGAGGAGGAGTCCCAGGGACTAAACCCTGGGTTCCTGTCTAGGAGTACAGTCTCTGGCAGGAACCCAAGAGAGAGTGAAGTAATCACAGGGAATGGAGGATATTCCAGGGGTAACCCAGAGGTGGGCCAGAAACAGAGAAAGGAAGGCAGGAAAGTGCCTAGAGAAAGTGTGACAGGTCCTGGGAGTTCTTGGACTCTATTTGCTGGATACAAGGTCCCTGAGTTGGAGTTTACAGTAGAGGGCAGGCCTGGCTCCCTGCCAGCCACTCGGGAATGGCATTGTCTGGGTAGTGGAATGGCAGACCGCCTGAGACTGGGTCTTTGCTACTCAAGAAAGGGAAAACTACTGTGACCTGGCTGCAGGGCCAAGCCAGGAAGGGGGAGCACCCTGAGTACAAAGAGGAAGCAATCAAGTACAGAGAAGGGCAGAGATGGGGCAAGCAACCAAAGGAGGAGCACCAAACTGGTCAAGAGTGAACCCCAAACATGGCCACAAAGGAGGTGCCATAATGGAGAGTAGCAAATCCCATTACAGGTGCCCAACTTGAGACACCTCAATGAGTCTTGATATTTAGAAAATGCCTCCTTAAGGTGTCTGAAGTCAGGCCCTCAAAAAATAGGACTTCTAAAATCCCCAGTCTGTTTAGAAAAGTTTAACCTAAGATATCCAGAAGGAAATGAAAACTTTGACATTGACTGCGGAATAACTTTTGAGCAGTGTTGGTATCCTGTCACTGATATAGGAAAATTAAATCAATGACTTCAAAAGGAACGGTAGCCTATTCTGAATTGCCTTATACCACCCCACCACACTTGTCCCAGGTGGCAATTAAAGATCCTGTGTCACTTTTGGAAGCCATTACGTGACAGCTACAGAACATGCACATTTTTTTCTTAATATTGAAAAAAAAATTTCTAATGTCTTTGGCTGTTTGTGGGCAATTTGCTTTGGGAATAGTGCTTGCTCCAGCAGCCTGTGCAGTCCCTGCCCCACCAGACTTCAACACATTGCTTTGTAATGCTCTTCAGGATCTCTCGAAGATGAATGATGCTATAGAAAACCAAAGTCGGTTCAAATTCTATTGTAAATGTTGAAATGTCACAAGTTTTCTATTTTTGTTTTAAAGTCTCTACATCATTCATTCTCTCATCTATTATTTCATTTTTCCTTCTTCCTTGACATTAATCATATTTTTGTGAATGGGTAACAAGTGCTGCTTTGTAACTGACAACTGTGGCACAGCAAACTGCTGGCTATTCTTTCATTCCTTTTGTCTTGTGTTTGGAAAGATTTCAGTTTGCTGTGTTCTTTTATTATCATATGCATTAAAAATGTGACTTCCAATCAGTTTCAAAGTGGCCTCTTTATTGTCGGTTTTAGCAGGAAAGCAGATTCACTCCTTCACTTAGTTTCTTTTCTTTCTGATGTTTGCAGACATTTCCTTTCAGCTGAATGCAGCCACATGCATGCTCACAGGCCCGAGTCACATAGTCTCCGGTGTGTGTTTTGATGGGATATTATTAGTGAATGTGTGTCATGAGGAGAGAGGTTCACCGCTGCAGTGCCTCCCTCTGATTGCTCTGGGAAATTAGTTCTTGCTCAGTAAGGCATCCCTGTCTAGTGGTGTCTCACCCTTCTTCACACCACACTCTCACTCTGGACCCATGTTACTCCTGGACCTCGGCATCCTCTTTGGGACACTGCCCTCCAGCAGCATCCACCACTCTGGTTTTTTGCCCCGTTCCGGGGGTTGTATTGGCAGTTCGGTTTCTACTGCCACTGTGGCCAGCTGTGGCTTCCAAGCCTAGCCCCTCTGTCTCAGGGGCAAGGCACAGTCTGTCTGGGCCATGCTGCCCTCCCAAGAGTTCTCATTTTCACCTGCTGCTGTGGCCAACTGCGGCCCCAAAGTCTAGTCACTTACCTCAGAGGCAAGCCACAGTCTGTATTGGCCATGCCTTGGTGGCAAGATGTGGTGCAGTGGGGAAGGGGGAAGCAGGTCCTCCCATTACTCTGGGTTCTGACCCAGGGGCCCTCCGGTGGCAGCTTTGCCCTTCTTCACTCTCCCTCCACTGTCTCTTGTTCTCTGGGCCACTTCCTCTGTGACCCCTTGCACCTTCCTGGCCCTTGTAACAAGGCCAGCAGCCTGGCAGGTATCAGTCTGGAGTCTCCCCTGAGCCTGCTCATCACTGCTTCCAAAAGCGCTTCTCTCAGAAGCAGTTCCTGCACCTTTGCTGGTCAGGGACTAACTGTTCACTCTGCTGAGCAGTTCCTTATATACCGGCCTGCCTCAGCAAGACACCCTCTGTTTGGCTGTTTAAAAGCTCCTCTCCGATTGCACAAGGCTCTTTGCAGGTTCCCTCCAGCCTGCTTTAGCCCCTTTCAGCCAGTGTGGGACCATCTCACCACCACAATGTGCAAGTGAGTGAGCCTTTGATAGTCTGGCTAATGTTGTTAGGTCCTTGGGAGGCCAGCCACTCCTCGCTTACAGACAGCTCCCAACCTGAAACATACCACCAACTACACACCCCACAACAGATACACTAACACACGAACCAATCTTTGCAACAAACCCTGTTGCCAACTCTGTCCACATATGTACCCTAGAGACACCGTCATAGGACCTAACCACATCAGCTATACTATGAAAGGCTCGTTCATCTTCACATCTACTTATATGATATATGCCATTTCCACCAATGGCCCTCTGCCATGTATATTGAACAAACCAGACTGGCTCTATGCAAAAGAATACATGGGCATAAATCAGACATTTGAGGAGGATAACATACTAAAACCAGCAGGAGAACATTTTAACCTCCCTAAATACACAGTTACAGATTTGAAAGTTGCAATCCTCAAGCAAAAGATTTCAAAACCAGGCTGAAATGTGAAACTGCTGATCTGGGATTAATATGCAAATGTGACACCATCAGAATGGATCTGAACAGAGCGTGGAAATGGCTCACTCATTACCATAAGCAAATTTCCCCTTTAGGTATTCTCACCTTCTTATCCACCTCCACCCTCATTATTAAATTAACTCTTATTCCTGTATCCCTACTATCTTTTTCTTATTTCTCTTCATGCATCTGATGAAGTGAGTTACAACTCAAGAAAGCTTATGGCATAATACAATTGTTAGTCTTTAAGTGCCACCGGACTCCTTGTTGTTTTTGTTGAGACAGTTGAGCTGTTTGGTAGCTTATTTATTCATCAGTACTTAGAGACTGTCATAGAATTATAGAATAGAATCATAGAATCACAGGTTTGGAAAAGACCTCAGGAGGTCATCGAGTCCAACCCCCTGCTAAAACAGGACCAACCCCAACTAACTCATCCCAGCCAGAGCGTTGTCAAGCTGGGACTTAAAAACCTCTGGAGATAGAGATTCCACCACCTCCATAGGGAACCCATCCCAGTGCTTCACCATCCTCTTAGTGAAGTAGTTTTTCCTAATACCCAATTCAGACCTCCTCCAATCACTGTTCCCTCTAAGCTTGGCAGCAGCGCAGCTTCACAGGTGATTAATCAGCTCTGCCCAGTCAGTCAGCTCTCTGCAGGGAGTCCTGAGCCTCCGATTGGACTGCCCCCAATGCAGCTTGAGACCATTGCTCCTTGTTCTGTCATCTGTGACTACTGAGAACAGCCTCTCTATCCTCTTTGCAACCCCACTTCGGGTAGGTGAAGGCTGCTATCAAATTTCCCTCACTCTTCTCTTCTGTAGTCAGAGCATTTTGACTATATCAAAAGTGAAACTGACAAAAATCTTAATGCCTTTGTGGTGGACTCGAAGTGGGGTCACAAAAAATTGGAGAAAAACTATGCATTGGATGCCAGGGTCATGGGGAAATATATATGGGATAAAAAACTGAGACTATCAAGGAATCAGCAAGTAAAGCCTCTGAATGTCAAGAGACATCAGTGGTTGATTGCAGACCATGTCAATTAGTATTCTGGTTAGAAATACCAGTTGAAAACCACATTCTACCAGTTTTGCTCTTGCTGAACAGAATCTTCACTGAATTAAGATGGCAGAACTTAGCCCTAAATTATGTGAATCTTGAAGAGGGTTTTTCATAGTGTAAACTAGCGGTAATTATATTTAAATCCATTTTCATTACATGTTTTTCTTAATTTTTCCAGTAAATGCATTGACAGTTGATGGCATTGTGTTTAAATAAGGCTTTTCTCCCTTGGCCTATTTAATCCTGCAATGAAATTATAGTGTTGAATTTGTGACACCAATCATGTCGTGGCAGCAGGCTGTGAAATCATAAACCCAGGATTATGCTTTTACTTCAGGATCAGGTAGAAAGAAAAGTTGAATTGTGAGGAAAAACAAACTTAATCAGACATAAATCTTCAACAATATCAGCAGAAAAACTGAAAAATACAGGCCAAATGAATTGACTTTGGTATAAATGTTCTCGCTTTTGAATTTGTCATAGCACAAAAGTCAGTTTCTTGGACCTCTTTTTTAGTGAATTTTGTACGTGTGAATTATGTCGTTGATTTGGCCACAAACCAAACCAATGGCAGCCTGGATATGACAAGCTTCTTCTAAAGCAGTGATACTCACATTAAGGTTGAGCGCTGCAAGTAACTCTTTAATATGTCTCTTGTGGCTCTTTGCAACACATTATATTACAACACTGCATGATTTAATTATTAACCAATCACAATGTTTTTACTATGTTAGCAACCAATTGTTGTTGATAAAATAATAATATATTATTATTTATATACATCATGTATAATGTTTATAAAATAGTAAATGAAATAATGGACGCATACTACTGTGGGGTTTTTTGGGGGGGAGGGTAATGTTGATTGCTAATTTAGCTGCGCCACTGGTGCTCTGAAGTATTTCAAGCTTGAACTGGATGGTCACTCACTTTATAGAGAAGACCCCAGACTAGATGGCTGCCGCACACTGATGGAGGGAAGACACGGAGTAAAGGAAAGACCCAAACCTAACTGCAGCATAATCAGTTAGGCACCTGGGGTCAATTGGAACTTGCAAGAAGCTATAGGCTGATTAGACACTTGCAGCCAATTAAGGCCTGGGTGCTGCTTTAAAAGGACTCCTCCCAGGCAAGGAAGAGGGGAGGAAAAGAGCGAAGGACAGGAAGGAGGAATCGCTGTGTGCAGGAGCGGTGTGGGTGTGACCGGGAAGAAACTATTTCCAGCCTGTTCGCATCTCGACACTTCAGGTTCCCAGGCAGGGCACTTAGCACCCTCTTCACAAGTGGCTCCCTGCCCTAGGTCCCATCCGCAGGGAGTGCTGGCTCACTCCTTCCCCCACGCACCTTCCCTATGCCGAGCCACCTCTCTGGCCCAGCTGACATACCTGGGACATGGTGCTCAATGCATCCCTCAGGCTTAACCCCTTCCTGCCCATGCTGAAGCCAAAGGACAGGAAGTGGCAGGGTTATGTCACTGGTCAGCAGCAGCTTGGAGGTGTTAGCTGCCTTTCTGCACTGCGAACAGGAAGGAACAAGCTGCTTGCAGCCACAGTGGAACAGGGGTGGGGGACAGAAGGGAGAAAACAGTCCAGGTCCCCCTATCCCTATCCTCACCCCATCCCCTTTCAGCTGCAAGCAGGTCCCTTCCCTTCCCTGTCACATAGTGCTGAAAGGCTGCTATTCAGGTCAGAACCCTGACAGAAATCTTAGGCGGGAGGCCTGTGAATCTGTGTGCCCCTCACATGCTGCCTTGAGAAAATGTGGTGCTAGTACCAGGAGAGACACATCCATCCTGAGGGCCCATCCAGGCCTGGAGGGTGGAGAACACTGGGTAGGGAGGTCTGGGTCAGGTCGGTCAGTTACTCCATCTCTATGAAAGACCAGTATGGGAATGTGTGAGTATCACCTCCCCCTGTGCAAACCAATGACTCAATAATCCAGATAACAAAGAACTGGGATATTTCTTTGCACAAATAAAAAAAATATAACACAAAACAAAAAATAGTACCCAACAGGTATCACTGGGTAGCGGTATTGATGGAATTGCTACTGGATGAAGCACCATACTGTCAGTCACTTTTTATACTGGATCTTTCATTCCAAAGGGATCACTAGGAGCCCATCAGTTGGTAGTGTCATCCAGTAGGTCAACAGACAGTAGCCAAATAATTAGTGTTTCAGAAATTATTATAAAAGGTCTCCACTGTGACTGTAGGAAATTGTTTGGTGACCCAGTGGAATACCATGATCGCCATCGAGGCGGTATAAAACTCATCTCTAGTATGCATGCCCATTTTTCAGAAGAAAGTGTTGATAAGATGTAAGTTGATATGGCTGATGACTTATTTCAAATTACTCCTTAGTGTTACAGTTTTCTTGATATTATGTCTATTGTATTGTGCACTAACCTCTGCATGGGTGAGGGGGAAAACACTCGTTATACTGCCCTGTGGGTCAAAAGGCCAGATATGCAAAGAGCTGAATCAAGAAAACACAGAAGAGAAAGTGAAATGGTGCATATGAGTGCATCCGAGGGTACTGAGGGAGTTGGCAAATGTCATTTAGGAGCCTTTGGCCATTATCTTTGAAAAGTCGTGGAGATTGGGAGAGATCCCGGATGATTGGAAAAAGGCAAATGTAGTGCCCATCTTTAAGAAAGGGAAGAAGGACAATACAGGGAACTATAGGCCTTGCCTCAGTCCCTAGAAAAATCATGGAGGGGATCCTCAAGGAATCAATTTTGAAGCACTTGGAAGAGGGGAAGGTGATCAGGAATAGTCAGCATGGATTCAAGAAAGGCAAGTCATGCCTGACCAATCTGATTAGCTTCTATGATGAGGTAACTGGCTCTGTGGATATGGGAAAGTCAGTGGATGTGATATACCTTGACTTTAGCAAGGCTTTTGAAACCGTCTCCCACAATATTTTTGCCAGCAAGTTAACGGAATGTGGATTGGATAAATGGACGGTAAGAAGGATAGAAAGCTGGCTGGAAGGTCAGGCTCAGCAGGTAGTGATCAATGGCTCGATGTCAGGATGGCGGTTGGTTTCTAGAGGAGTGCCCCAAGGTTCGGTTCTGGGACCAATTTTTTTCAACATCTTTATTAATTACCTGGATGGCACCCTCAGCAAGTTTGCGGATGACACTAAGCTAGGGGGAGAGGTAGATATGCTGGGAGGCAGGGAAAGAGTCCAGAGTGACTTAGACAAATTGGAGGATTGGGCCACAAGAAAACTGATGAGGTTCAACAAGGACAAGTGTAGAGTCCTGCACTTGGGATGGAAGAATCCCAAGCATTGCTACAGGCTGGGGACCAAATGGCTAAGTAGCAATTCTGCAGAAAAGGACCTGGGGATTACAGTGGATGAGAAGCTGGATATGAGTCAACAGTGTGCTTGTAGCCAAGAAGGCTAATGGCATATTAGGTTGCATTAGGAGGAGCATTGCCAGCAGATCCAGAGATGTGATTATTCATCTTTATTCGGCTCTGGTGAGGCCACATATGGAGTATTGTGTTCAGTTCTGGGCCTCCAATTAGAGGAAGGATGGGGATGCATTGGAGAGGGTCCAGCGGAAGGCAACCAAAATGACTAGGGAGCTGGAGCATATGACCTGCGACGAGAGGCTGAGGGAGTTGGGTCTATTTAGTCTGCAGAAGAGAAGAGTGAGGGGGGATTTGATAGCAGCCTTCAGCTTCCTGAAGGGAGGTTCCAAAGAGGATGGAGAAAGACTGTTCACAGTAGTGATGGAAGGCAGAACAAGGAACAGTGGTCTTAAGTTGCGGTGGAAGAGGTCCAGGTTGGATATTAGGCAAAACTATTTCACTAGGAGGGTGGTGAAGCACTGGAATGGGTTACCTAGGGAAGTAGTGAAGTCTCCATCCCTAGAGGTGTTTAAGTCTCGGCTTGACAAAGCCCTGGCTGGGTTGATTTAATTGGAATTGGTCCTGCCTTGGGCAGGGAACTGGACTTGATGGCCTTCTGAGGTCTCTTCCAGCTCTATGGTTCTATGATTCTATGATAACATAATGGGGGCTCCTACTCCCCCAAAATTAGGAGCACCGAAAGGGAAAGGAGTGGGGAAATCTACTCAGCATATTAGCTGTCTGTATTTGAATGGAAGGAGTATGGGGAATAAACAGGAAGAAATAGAAGTATTAGTACACAAGTTAAATTATAACCTAATTGGCATTACAGAGACATGTGGGATAACTCTTATAAGTGGAATATTGTTATATTGGGTATAGATTATTCAGGAAGGACTGGGTAAAAAGGGATGAAGTATGTATTATACATCAAGGATATATACATATATTTGTTCTGAGGGGCAAAAAAAGGTGGGAGACAGACCAGCTGGGAGACTGTAGGTAATGGTGAAAGAGGTACAAATTGGGAGTGAGTGAAAGAGGTAAAAATTAGGCAAAGTTCCTCTAATCTTTTCTATTTGTGTAAGATTTTTTTCATAAATTTGCAGAATAATTTTTATGTGCACCGATATATGTGAGAACGTGCCCTACCAATAGAAACAAAAAATCTAGCTGTGGACACTGTGCTAATCAGCGAGTGGCATTTGAATCTCTCATGAGTGGCCACACAAGTGTACAGCTTGCAGCGAACAGTGAATATAGCAGAGGCTCTATTATATATCATTACATCAATGGGCAAAGCATTTCTGGAACAAATGACAGGCATGTCCAAAACACAAGACTTACTAGTAATGAGGAACTTTAATTATTCGGACATCTGCCAGAAAACTAACATGGCAAACACAGAATGTCCAATTCATTCTTGGTACGTATGAGATACAACATTTTGTTCCAGAAAATGGATGGAGGATATAACAAGCCATTTTGACTCTGACCAGGAGGAAGGCAATTGGGGTGAAAGTGATCGTGAAATGATAGGTTTCATGATTCTAAGGAAAGGAAAGAGTTATAGCAGTAAAATAAGAACAACAGACTTCAAAACCACAGACTTTAACACACTCCGACTACTGCAAGCTCACGTTCCACGGGAAGAAAATCTAAGGGGGACAGGACTGCAGAAGAGCTGGAAGTATCTCAAAGATAGGCTATTAAAGGAACCCCACAAACTAATTTGATATGAAAGAATATTAAGAGGCTCCATCAGGACCCCTTTAATGACCTGAAAATCAAAAAAGGAATAATATAAAAAAGCGAGTACATGGATAAATTGCTAACAAGAGTACAAAAGAATAGTATAAGCATGCAGGAAGAAAATTAGATGGGTTAATACACTAAATAAGTAACCCCTAGAAAGGGACTTAAAAGGCAATGAAGAGGTTGTTTAAATAAATTAGGAGCAAGAGAAAAGTGAAGGAAAATGTAGTCCTGTATAGGAGGAAGTCAATAACTGATGGCATCAAGAAAGCTGAGCTATTTGCTTCATTCTTCACTAGAAAGGTTAATATTGACTGGATAGGTGGTCAGATACTAAATATTAACAACAATCATGAAGGAATGCAAGCAAAGTAGGGAGAGATGAGGTTAAAAAATGTTTAGATAAGCTAGGTGTATATTGCAGTCAGCAAAGTCTAGTGAAATTCATCCTAGTATAGTTAAGGAACTAGCAGAAGCAATTTTGAAAATTTAATTATTAATTTTGAGAATTCTTGGAGGATGGGTGAGGTTCCAGAAGACTAGAAAAGGGCAAACATAGCTCCTATCTTTAAAAAGGGAACAAAGACAGCCCCTGGGATTATAGACCACTCAGCCTTACTTCACTAGTGGGAAAGACACTGGAAACAATCAATTTGTAAATTGTTGCAGGACAATAAGATTATAAAGCACAAGCTTATATTTGTCAAGAACAAATGTCAAAGCAACCCAAATTCCTTCTTTGCCAGGTTTACAGGCCTAGTGATTAGGGGAAGCAGTAGATGTGCTATATCTTCATTTTAGTAAGGCTTTTTACACACTCCCACATGACAATCTCATAAGCAAACCAGAATATTGTGGTTGAAATGAAATTACTACAAAATGAGTGAATGATTGACTGAAAGACCATACTCACAGAATAGTTATAGGTGGTTTCCTGTCAACCTGAAGAGGACTGTATCTAGTAGCGTTCCAGAAGGGTCAGTTCTGGGCCCGGAACAAATCAATCTTTTCTTTAATGACTTAGACAGTGGAGTGGGGAATGAGCTTATAAAATTTGCAGATGACACCCGTGTGGATAAAGTTGCAAGTGTTTTAGAGGACAGGCTTGGAATTCAAAATGACCTTGACAAATTGGAGAAGTCAATAAAGATAAGTTCAAAGTATGGGTATGTCTACACTACAGCGCTAATTCGAACTAACTTAGTTCGAATTAGTTAATTCTAACTAGCGCATCTAGAACTAAAAACTAGTTCGAATTAGCATTTTGCTAATTCGAACTAGCGCGTCCACACTAATTGGATGCAGGGGAGCATTTAAGGGTGGCTGAAACCGGTTCTGGCAGGGCATCAGGTCAGTAGTTGCTTTGTGTGGCTGCTGTCTGAGGCTCGTGCTTAAAGGGACCCCCCTGGACAGCCGGTTCTCAGCTTTTCCGCTTGCTTGCCTACCTTGCCGAGGGACAGCAAAGCGTTTTTGTCTGCGCCCGTCTGTGTTGGTGCTTCCCTTCGGGGCCGCCGCCGCAGGTGGCAACATGGAGCCAGAGCTCGCCCTGCACTTTCTCGTGCAGTTTATGGACTTGCTGCTGCAAGCCTGCCAGCAATGGCTGGAGGCTGCCTGGTTCCACCTGGTGCACATCAGCCCTCTGCCTCTCCGCCTGGCCACCCTGGGGGCCATGGCACAGCTGCGGCGGCACCCGGGTGCTGGCGTGCCCCGCTGCATCTGGTGTCTGGACACCAGCAGCGACTGGTGGGACCGCATCGTCCTGGAGCGCTGGGGAGACCAACAGTGGACCCAGAACTTCAGGATGAAGAGGGACACCTTCCTGGAGCTCTGTGAGTGGCTCGCCCCTGCTCTGCACAGAAAGGACACTCGCATGAGGCCCGCCATCCCCCTCCGGAAGCGTGTGGCCATCGCCCTCCTGAAGCTCTCCACGCCGGACAGCTACCGATCCGTCGGGAACCAGTTCGGCGTGGGGAGATCCACCATCGGAGCGGTGCTCATGCAGGTACGGCACTCGCCAGCCACTGGGCCGGGGGCAAAGGGGGGTTGCAAGGAGGGGATGGGCCGCCCGAGAGAAAATGGGAGGAGTGGGGGGAGGAGGCGAAAGTGCCCCGCACCGGAGGGGCCAGTCTCTCCCGGCTTTACTACACGCTGCCCGGGGGGGTTGCTCCTGGGAGTGGGGCGCGGGGCACTGCCAGGGCATGAGCACTCCCAGCCACCCGGGTGCCCCACTGATTTGCGCTTTGCTTTTTCTCTCCGCAGGTGGTCAAGGCCATCAACCGGGTGCTGCTCCGCAGGGTGGTCCGCCTCACCGACCCGGACGCCGTCATCTGGGGGTTTGGCGCCCTTGGCTTCCCCAACTGCGGGGGGGCCATCGACGGGATGCACATCCCCATCCGTGCCCCGGAACACCAGGCCTCCCAGTATGTCAACTGCAAGGGGTACTTCTCCGTCCTCCTGCAGGCCATGTGTGACCACCGAGGACAGTTCACGGACATTAATGTGGGCTGGTCCGGCAAGGCACACGACGCCAGGGTGTACCGGAACTCCTCCGTGTGCCAGAGGCTGCATGCCGGGACCTTCTTCCCCGACCGCCACATCAGGGTCGGGGACGTGGACATGCCCGTGTGCCTGGTGGGGGATGCGGCCTACCCCCTACAGCCCTGGCTCATGAAGCCCTACACGGGACACCTCAACCCCTCCCACCAGGCCTTCAATGCGAGGCTGACCAGGGCCCGCATCGTGATAGAGCGGGCCTTCGGGCGACTGAAAGCCCGATTTAGGTGCCTCCTCACCCGCCTCGACCTCACCGAGCACGACATCCCTCCCGTGGTGGCAGCATGTTGTGTGCTGCACAATTTGTGCGAGAGGAAGGGGGAGGCGTATATGGCCAGTACGCTCAGCCCCGCACCGCTGCCGTCCGGGAAGCCCAGCGGGGGGCTGTCCGGATCCCTTGCAGCTTCCAGGTGGAGGAGGAGGACTGAACTCTCCCTGCATGCCCCACTGGGGCCTTCTTCCCCCCTCCCCCTCTTCCCCTTTCCCCTCCCTAACCTCCCTTCCTAATGTCAAATAAAGACACCTGTTTTGGCAAAAAAAACCCTCTCTTTATTTTACATAACTGGGGTGGGAGGAGGGAGCTGGAAGGGGGTGGAAGGGGAGGAAGGGAAGGGAAAGCTCAGGCTTGGGGGTCCAGATGGCTCTCCCGTCTCGCAACATTGCGGGTGCGGGGGCCTTGGGGGAGAGCGGGTGTGGACGGTGGGACAGGAGGGATGGGAGGTGCGGAGGAAGTGGGAGAGGGAGCAGGGGCAGCCGCAGGAGCCGGAGCAGGAGGAGGCAGGAATCTGTCCACCAGGGTTTGGAGGTGGCCTCTAAGGCCACGGCCCTGCTCCTCCAGCGCATCCACACTCCGCTGGCGCAGCCGAATGTCCTCCCGGACCCAGTGCTCCTGGTTGCGGAGCAGCTGCACCATGAACCGGAGGTGCTGCCGCTGGTAGTCCTCCTCATTCCTGGCACACCTGCTGGCCCGGGCGCGGGTGGCTGTTGCAGGCGGGGTGGTGCGCTCTGCAGTCCCAGGTGCTGCGAAACAAGAGCAGCGGTCAGTTCTCCCTGGGGACAAGGTGGGTGAAACCCAGCCCCCCTCTGCAAGGCCAAGGCCCCTGCATTACACCCAGCTGCTGCTCCATGGTGGGCAAGGCCCAGGTGCACAGTCCCTGGGCTCCCTCTCCCTTCCACCCCCCCCGGTACACATAAGGGGAGCATGATGGTACTCACAGGTGGAGGCCTTCCCGGCCTCGGACGACACAGCAGATGTTGTCTGTGGGGTTCCTCGGGGGTCCTGGGTCCTGGGCAGGCTCCCGGCAGGCTCCTGGCTCGCGGCGTCCTCCAGCTCCTCCTCCTCGGTGTCCAGGATGGGTCCCTCTGCCCCAGGGTCGATGACCACCCGGGGGGCATGGACAGTGTGAGCCCCCAGGATGCGGTCCAGGGCCTGAAAGTGGGGGCAGGCCTCCGGGTCGGCCCCTGGCAGGCAGGCCCGGGAGTAGGACTGCCGCAGGTCCTTTATTTTACAGCGGACCTGCTCCCGGGTCCGCTGGTGGCCTCTGGCGGCCAGGCTGTCAGCCATGCGGCCGTAGACAGCTGCGTTCCTGTTGCTAGTGCGGAGATCGTGGACATTGGAGGCTTCCCCCCAAACCTCAATGAGGTCCACGATCTCCGCACTAGACCAAGCGGGCGCCCGCCTCTTGCGGCCCTGAGCAGGCTCCTGGGAGCCGCCAGGCCGGTCCCGGGAAGAGGCGGAGGGCTGGGTGGCATCGGGTGGCTGGCTCATGGCGTGCCAGGTGCAGGGTCTGCTGGCTGGGTGCTGGCAGGCTTGCAACTGGCACAAACTGTGTAGCCAGCCCGTGCCCCTTTAAGGGCTCCGGGGCTGGGAGGGGGGCAGACAAGTTTCCCTGGTTGTGCCCAGAGTGGCCACCAGGGCAAGCTGGGAAGGGTTAGCCTCCCGCTAGTTTGAATTAAGTGGCTACACAGCCCTTAATTCGAACTAGCTAATTCGAACTAGGTGTTAGTCCTCGTAGAATGAGGTTTACCTAGTTCGAATTAAGCGCTCCACTAGTTCGAATTAAGTTCGAACTAGCGGAGCGCTAGTGTAGCGCCTATCAAAGTTAATTTGAACTAACGTCTGTTAGTTCGAATTAACTTTGTAGTGTAGACATACCCTATGTCACTTAGGAAGGAAAAATCAAATGCTCAAGTGCAGAATAACTGCCTAAGTGGTAGTACTGCTGGAGAGGATCTGGGGGTGACTGTGGTTCAAATATGGAATGAGGGTTGTGATGCAACTGCAAAAAAGGCTAATATTCTGGGATATATAAAAAGGAGTTAAAAGCCCGGGCAGATGAAGAAAGGTTACAAAAGGTGAATGTGTTTAGCCCTGAGAAAAGAAGACTGAAGGAAAACCTAACAACAGTTTCTAAGGGTTACTGTGCAAAGTTTTTTGTCCTTCTTTCAGGGTGGACGTGGAGAATAAGTAATGGGCTTAATCTTCAGCAAGGGAGATTTCACATGAAGGGAATTCATATCTCCAGAATACTTTTACTGTTGAGCAGGCATATACAAAGATGCACAAAACAGATAGGGATGAGATAGTTAACTGTAAAGTTTAACTCTATTTTGTTCGTTGGTTAATAAAATTAGTGACTTACCCACATCTGCCTCTCCAGACTTCTGGAAGGAGAAGGATTTATCTTGGACATGTTTCTGGAGCGTTATTCAGCTTGATGGGTAGAGATAGTGGGGAAACTTTTGTTATGGAAACTTTTTGTATGTGATTGTTTTGTATTCAGCTGTTTATATGTGAGGACAGAGCATAGGATTATCATGATTTTTATAGATCAAAAGAACATGATTTTTAATTCACAATCTGCCAGGACAGAGGAAATATTTGAACATGCAAGAATGGCTTACAGAAAAAAATTATGAATATTGTACATGAAAAAATTCATTATAACCTCAAATTATTCATTCAGTGGTCTATAAAAAACCATTAATAATTAGTCAAAATAATCTCTGCATAACTCATTTGATTTTCAGACTGGCTAAAATCTGTAAAACCTCACATATGAGTTCAGTGTGTTCCTTGAAAAGACCTTCTTGTAATATCAAATACACCAGATACTAATGTTATTTTAAAAATAAATGAAGACATTCAGTGTATATAAAAACATGAATTTTGGTGGTGTTTTCATGTTGTTCTTTAATCCCTACGTAAGTATATGCAGAAGCTGACGTCATTATTCAGACTGTGTCCATTCAGCCTGGTAATTTGAATTCAGAGTTTCTTTTTGATCCGGGAAGAGCATAGACCATTAGCTGCCACAGATTAGACACTGGGGTGCTTAATGGCATATAGTGGCCCTGCTCACAGTAATAGCATCCTGAGGGAAATAGAGCGAGGGAAATGGTCTCACAGCTGGACACTGATCAATAATACATGGGACTGCTGCCTATCATAGCTTTGATCAGATGCTTGTAACCAAACTCCTGCAGGGAACAGGGAAGGGAATAGTGTGATAATGTTACCCCCATTTCCTAGTCTCATGTGGCTAAATAGCATCATTCCTATATGTAATGCAGCTCCATCAGCTGTCTGGAATCTTTCAGGGTTAAGGTTTGTTCTCTGAAATGTTTAGCTATCCAATGGAAATACTGAGATAGCTTTGGACATTGCATAGGCAGCATCTTTCATCTTAGTTTTTCTTTGGTAGTTTGGGAGGATCTTTTATTTTGTCCCCTTTCAGATTACAACTAAAAAATAATACAGCGTTTCAAAATAAACTGTATCATTCTGACTTTGAAAAAAATGCTTTAAGCCAAAACATTAGTACAAATAAAGAAATAAATGTATATTTATATGCAAAATACTATTCATGCCAACAGTTTGCTTTTTTACCCATTTCAATCTTAAGATAGTTGTATGAACTAAAATCATTGAAATGGCATTCCCTGAAAGCTGTTAATATTTTTTAAATTACATTTTCTGCTTTTTCAAGTAGATCAGTAGAATAATGTAGCTATTAAATCCACAGTTTTGAAACAGATTAGTTATTTTTCCTTCATATGCTAGTCATTGCAAGCTGGCAGAATAGCATATGGGTTAGAATAGGTTAGAACTGCTGCATACAGATTATGTTTTTAGACAACTTTTCTTGTCTTTATAATCTGTAGGTTATTGATACAGACATTTCAGGATTTGATAAGAATAAAGTACTACTTGAAATCGGGTGTACATTTTTAATTATTACAATAATTAACTGTTAGAACAATTTATCAAAGCTCATGATGGATTCTCCATCACTGACAATTTATAAGTCAAGGTTATATGTTTTTCTAAAAGATCTTCTCTAGGAATTATTTTGGGGTAAATTCTTTGGTTTCTGTTGTAAAGGAGGTCATACTAGATTATCACAGTGCTCTCCTCCGGCCTGAGAATCTATGGGTGTGTCTACACAGCTATGATAATTAAGTATCTTATCTCAAATCTATTTAGAAATTGCTTATTTTGAAATCTGGTGCATCTACACAGCTCCAAATTTAGAAATAACACACTATTTCGAGCCATCCCTTAACCCTCGTGCAACGAGGTTCACCAGGATGGTGAAACAGCACGCCTGTTATTTCAAAAAATATGATAAAGATAAGGCATGACTGAGAGGAAGACCAGTGATTTATCAGATTGTGATGCCTGAAGGAGTTCTTACAGAATTTCTGTGGCTGAAACCCAGTGGGAAGTCTCATCTTCACAATTGCTTAGAAGCCTGAAAAGCCTCTCATCAATGAGTGAAAAATTTCCCCTGCTGGCTGAGAAATTGTTACCAACTTGTGATTTTACTGCAAGTCTTGTGGTGTTTGTTGTCTTTCTTAAAGCTCCTGGATTCCAGTGATTATATGAGAACCTCAATTTTGAATTTTAAAGCAACTTTTGAGCCCTTAGAGTTACACCAAAAAGCTTGAAACATAAACTGGAAATACTGAAACACCAAAATACAAATGAGAAACCTGAAAAAAAATTAAGTCTCTCGTGGTCTTTTTAGGAATTGGTCATGATATTTGAATAGTTAAAGCTGCTGCTGCTGATGATGAAAGAATTGTTTGCACTAATCATGCCATTTACAAATATTATAGTCTTTTTATATTTTATAGTTTTTATATGTACAAATATATTTGCTTTGTTTTCACATTAAGGAAAATGTATGTATGTTCTAATGAAAATAGCCTGGCAAAATATTACTCTCTTTTAGGGTGAATATTTTCTTCCTGATTAACCTTTGGTTCCTTTTCCTTTCTAGTTATACCAGCAGAGTTGTTTCCAATGGACTGAAGGCACAAATTAACAATCCAGAATTAAAAGTCAAAGGATTAGACCCTCTCATCAGCCATTTAATTGACAAACTTCATCATTTTAACCAGGTAAGCAAGTCTTCACAATTAAAAGCTTTTCCATATTGGGTCTTAGAAGGAGTCTGAAGGTTAAAAAGCTGAGGTATATCGTATGCTATTCGGAAGCACAGAACCAAAGAACTCTTTTATTTATCACCTTATTATCTGGAAAAGTAATTCTTCTGCTCTATTCTGCATTGATTAGGCCTCAGCTGGAGTTCTGAGTCCAGTTCTGGACCCCACATTTCAGGAAAGATGTGGATTAATTGCAGGAAGTCCAGAGAAGAGCAACAAAAATTATTACAAATCTAGGAAACAAGATCTATTTAAATAATCGCGGCTTCATTTAAATCAAAATGGCCGCCGCGATGTGCCGATTAGCTGATTGTCGGCTCAGCACAGCAGTCTAGACGGGAATCTGCCAACCCCAGAACCCTTCATTGGCAGATCCTTTATGCCTCATGAAACGTGACACTGCCGCGCTGAGCCAACAATCAGCTGATTTTTATTTAAATGACGTTGTGATTATTTAAATCGTGGCTTCATTTCCCTTTGCTGTCCTGACTAATCTACATGGCTCCATTGACGGAGCCATGTAGTTTAGACGTACCCTGGACTACTAAGCAACCAAGATCCTTTGGAGGGCTGAGGGCTGTGGAGATGCCTCCATATCTGTAGTTCCGTTCATTACACAGTGGCTTATGACAAGTGTGAAGCTGGCTATGCCGCTCTATGATGTTCTTATGCTGGTGGAATTTTCCTCCAGCCTGGAGCAGAGTTGTTTGCTGCCAGAGTGGCTCCCTACATCTGTGGTGACTGATTTCCATAGAATACCAGAGTCAGTATAAAGTTTGACTAGATCAGTTAGCCTCATACTCAACTTTCAAAAGGTCTCCTTATCTGAGCGTCATTGCTAACCTGCTCAGCCATGAAAGGAAAGATGGTCTGCCAACAGGTTTACTAGAAACATGATTAACTCAGTCTGCCCTCACTCCCCATTAGCTGGGCTTGCTGTCTATCTGAACTGCTCAGTTTCAGGGATGAATTCATCATGGGTCTATTGTACAATTGCTTCAACATAACTCTTCGCAAGCTGCAGGAATATCATTAATCCAAATTAGCTAGAGCTAACAGATTTAAGAGCAATTGGTTTTCATTTAAATTAAGCAGATTTTCTTGTCCAGTTGAAAGAATGTTTATAGCCGTGGTTGTGCAATCCAGACCGGGACTCCCCCGTGGGTTAGGGAGCCTGGGATGGGGGATGTCCATTACCAGCCCCCAAATCCCACCACTTTCCAACGTTGCCCTGTCCTCTGCCCCATGGCACCCTGTCCCACAAGCACGCAGCTTTGGGGATCAGTGGGGAGCCTGGTACCTCACAGCAATTCCTCATGGTAATCCCCACAGCATCATGCTCAGGAGATGTGGGGTGGGAAGTGAGGGTAGATGGTGGGAAAAGGTGAGGCTTGGGGGCTGGTAACAGATAGCCACCCCCTCTGGCCCACGGGAAGTCCTGGTCTGGATTATGCACTCACTCAGGCTGGGACTGGCCCACGGGCCAGGAGTTTGAGACCCCTGGTTTATAGCTTTTGTCTTCAGAATTTGCCATGTTTATACATGAACTCATCCTAATTATTCAACATAAGTGAAGGGCATAACATGAGGGAGAAAACAGGCAATGTATAAGCAATGATTATTGGGCCTAACCTCATCTGCTCTTGAAGATATGGAGGCAAAAATGATCTGCCCCAGAAAATGAGCTAGGTGAATTATTTTCTTCTGGGGTGTGAGAGGCAATGAGGAACTGAGTAGTTATGACTCTGTGTCACAAGTTGATCCAGGAAAAGTGCAACTTTGTACTTCTCCTTACCCAGGGCTTATGGCAAATCCACAATGTAGCCATCAGTTGGGACTGCTATTAAATTTAAATTAAATTTAAGCTGTTTTTAAGATTTCTCTAAGCTTAAGATTTAGGGATTCTTTGTATCATGCTGTTTGATTTAACTTGCCATTGGGATTTACAACTTGCAGTAGCATGTGGTATTAAAACTGCTGTGAAATAAGTATCATTGAGCCAGACTGAGTAAAGTGATGATTCATTATTTATCAGCCTTTGCATGTTATCAAATAGCATTAATTTACTTTATAAATAGTAATTATAATTGATCTATGTAATTGTCTTCTATAAACCTGGCAATCAAATGTAATTAGAAATAGATTGTTTGAGTATCTGAGTTTAACCACAATGCTGGTACATCAGCTCTGACCCCAGCAGCCTGGGAGGAAACACCAGCCACGCTCTAGCCTGCAGCACCCATGGTGATTACCTGCAGCAGCACAGTGAATTACATTGCCCGTCCGGGATCAGAAAAGCCCAACTGATGCTCTGCGCTCTCAGCCCTTTCTGGACAGCCCAGATCAGTGGCCAGTGGTTCCCAACCTTTTTGAGCATACAGAATCCTTTTCAATCTATTAAAATGTCATAGACACCCCCAAACAATCCGTTTTTTCTAGCCGAACTAAACCCTTCCTGCCACTCTCAGGCTACGTCTACACTGGCATGATTTTCCGGAAATGCTTTTAACGGAAAAGTTTTCTGTTAAAAGCATTTTCAGAAAAGAGCATCTAGATTGGCAGGATGCTTTTCCGCAAAAGCACTTGTTGCGGAAAAGCGTCCGTGCCAATCTAGACGCGCTTTTCCGCAAAAAAGCCCCGATCGCCATTTTCGTGATCGGGGCTTTTTTGCGGAAAATAAATCTCTGCTGTCTACACTGGCCCTTTTACGCAAAAGTTTTTTGGAAAAAGACTTTTGCCCGAACGGGAGCAGCATAGTATTTCCGCAAAAGCACTGACAATCTTACATGAGAGCCCGGGAGCAGCTCTGGATCCATGTTGCAGGGTGCTGTGGTGTCCCAAGTGAGGGCAACCAGAGCATGAAGAGACAAAATGCTTTGCTGTCCCTCATCAAGGTAGACAAGCAAGCAGGGAAACTTGAGAACTGGCTGTCCGGAGGGTTCCCTTTAAGCACAGACCTCAGATAGCCTCAGGCAGCAGCCCCACACAGTAAGTCCTGATCTGGTGCTCTGCTGGAACTAGTTCTGGCTGGCCTTAAATGTGATTCAGAGTCCACTCAGAGTGGACACGCTATTTCGAAATAAGTTATTTTGAAATAACACTGTAGTATAGACATACCCTGAGGCTGTGTCTAGACTGGCCATTTTTTCCGGAAAAGCAACTGTTTTTCCGGAAAAACTTGCCAGCTGTCTATCTTGGCCACTTGAATTTCCACAAAAGCACTGACGATCTCATGTAAGATCCTCAGTGCTTTTGCGGAAATACTGTGCTGCTCCTGTTCGGGCAAAAGTCTTTTTCCAGAAAACTTTTGCGCAAAAGTCCAGTGTAGACAGCAGAGACTTATTTTCCACAAAAAAGCCCCGATTGCGAAAATGGCGATCGGGGCTTTTTTGAGGAAAGGTGCGTCTAGATTGGCCACGGACGCTTTTCCGCAAAAAGTGCTTTCTAGACGCTCTTTTCCGAAAATGCTTTTAACGGAAAACTTTTCCGTTAAAAGCATTTCCGGAAAATCATGCCAGTGTAGACGTAGCCCTAGTGTTTTTGAATACCAGGCCTGCTGATGATGGGGCGGGGGAAGAGGAGACAGTTCACCTGGAACCCAGCAATGCAAAGGGGCATGGGGTTCCCAGCTGCTGCTGCTTCTATTGTGGCAGCGGTGGCAGCTACTCCAGCTGGGCCCTTTACATCACTGCCAAAGCACCGCGCAGCACACTCTGTGCACTCTGAGGCCTGGGGGCATGCACGCTGAGCTCCAGGTGGCACAGAGGGTTATCTGTCCTCTGGCCTGCCCCACAGGATTGTGGAGGCCTCCCCCCCTTGCCCAAAGGCCTGGAGGGGCTGTTGGCTCCTCTGTTGGACACCAAATAGATTTGCAAACAAAACTGGCTCACGAATGCGTCTCAGAGCCAAAATTTACTACATTTTGATCTGTTGGTACCATTGGACACATTTGCATGACTGACATAATAATACCAGCAGCCTCGCATATCAACAGATTTAACTGAGTTTCAATTGCGGAATCCTTGTTACTCTTGATAATACACAAGCATCACAGCATATGAAATCCCAGGTTGATTTTGAAGTACTAGCAGTGAGACGTAATATATTTTCCATCCTTCTGTAAACAAAACTGATGTGATCTAGGGTTCACTGAGAGATGATAAAAAAGAAATCCTACACTACTTCTTTTTATAGGCACTTTTCACCACATAGACATGCTTAGGTATTTTATTGTATTTTTTTCATTATAACACATTTTCCAAATTCAAACATGACAGACTTTGAGACTGGGGTTAGAAATCCTAAAGGATCAATTACATTGGGAAGCTGATGAGAATGTTAGGAAACTGACAAAGCATTTACTGTATCTGTTCTCTAAAGTTATATGCTCTCATGTTTAACTTTCCGCTCTTTTGGTTACACTTGTCCTCTGTAATAAAACATAACCTAAGTCCTCGGAGATTTCTGAGACTACAAAGATTGGAAGTATTGCCAGAAGAAGTGAATATTCAGAAGTCTGGTCCTAATTCAGGAAAGCAATGGGACTTAGATGCACAGGTTACCTGGTTCACATAGAAATCCTTAAAGCTAAAATTCCTTGCAGGACTGCAAATTAGTCAATTTCAGCAAACTTTAAAATAATGGCAATGAAATATTTGTTAGAATTAGTGTGAGCAAGCAAATTCAGAATAGTTTAAACCTAGTTAAGAAGCACAGGACAATTCCGTAAAACAGCTTACCTAGTGCTTATCTGAAATGTAGGTACTCTATGTAACTTCTTCCAGCTCATATAAAATTGACCACCTCATCTGGGACTTTTTCTGTTGCATGTAAATATAGAAATGCATGGCAGACTGAAGGTTGTGCTATTTACTCACATAGAAACTAAGGATGACATAACAAACCTCAAAAAACTACAAATAGTTTAGTAGCACTTTAAAGGCTAACACCACATGTAGATGGTATCATGAGCTTTTGTGGGCAAAACCCATTTCTTCATCAATTTCAGATCCAAATATAAACTATCAAGGAAATGATACACAGAAACGATATTAATGCAAATACTGGTAGTTTCGTAAATGCTAGCAGGCAATGTATTTTGCCAGGGAGAACTAAAGACACTTAATGAAATTTAGCACCTGTTCTTTAAAGTTCTCACAACATCAGGAAGCTTGAGAGAGATTGTGACTTTTTTGTTTGTTCTTTCTATGCTCATTTTCACTACTCCCACAGGGGGTTATGATGGCTGATCTCTCACTCCAGATAACCCAATAGATAGATTTCCAAATTACTTAGTCAAATTTGCATGGTAGTTTCCCTCTCCTTCTCCTCCTCTCCTTCTTGTATGTTGTTTTTACAGTGTGCATCTTAATTATACCTAGGCCGTTTCTTTCCCACCATGCTGGGAGTCAGACTCCTCTTTGTTTATGAGATAGACACTAAATGCCACCAGGCCTGAAATAATCTGTGACCTTTTAACTAGCCCACTTGAAATGAAGAGATTCATCTCAACTCTTAACACAGTCCAGGCCCTGTAGGGGACATCTACACAGCAGTGTGATTTCGGAATAACGCCTGTTATTCCAAAATAACATCTTCCACATCTAAACTACCAGCAGTTATTTCGACAGAATGTCAAAATAATGTCGAGCTGGAGATCTTCTTACTCTGACTCCTGTAACCATCTTTTTACAAGGAGTAAGGCAAGTTGGAGGAAGAGTGCTCTACCTTGGACTTGCTGTTGTGTAGAGAGCATGTGATGGGGCATCTGCCCCGCACTGGCCCTTTAAGGGGTTAAAACCCCAACCCAGAGATGAGGGCTGGAGCCATGAAGCAAGCAGCTGCAGCAGATAGCAGCTGTGGGCTGTATAAATAAGGGCTCCAGGTGGGAAGAAGGGAGAGACTCACTCTTGCTCTGTGGCTGTGTCTAGACTACATGCCTCTGTCGTCAGAGGCATGTAGATTAGACACATAGGCAAAGGCAAATGAAGCCGTGATTTAAATGATCGCGGCTTTATTTAAATTTACAAGGCTGCCGCGCTGAGCCAACAAACAGCTGATCAGCTGTTTGTCCGCTCAGCGCGCTAGTCTGGACGCTCCCCTGCCGACATCAAAGCCCTTTGTCGGCAGCCCTGTTATTCTTCGTGGGATGAGGTTTACCGGGGCTGCCGACAAAGGGCTTTGATGTCGGTAGAGGAGCGTCCAGACTAGCGCGCTGAGCGGACAAACAGCTGATCAGCTGTTTGTTGGCTCAGCGCGACAGCCATGTATATGTAAATGAAGCCGCGATCATTTATATCGCGGCTTCATTTGCCTTTGCCAAAACAATGAATCTACATGGCTCCGTCGACGGAGCCATGTAGTTTAGACGTACCCTGTCTGGGGAGCAGGAGGTACCTAGCTGCCAGGGAAGCTAGAGGCTTCTGGACTTAGAGGAAGGCAGAGCTTGGGAAGCTCTGACCAGGCAAGCTCCCAGGCTGCAAGGCCTGAAGCAAGGCCTCAGGGTACTAGGGCTGTGGGGAGACAGTCAGGGTAGGCAAAAGCAGCAGGTCCACAATCTCCCTTGCCAATGATGAGTGGCCATTTCAGACTGCAGTTTGCCCCTGAGGCAAGGGGCTAGATGAACACTGGCAGTGGGTCACTGAGGCAAGGTGGGCATAGGGGGATTGAGGGACCCAAGAAGGGGAGGACTCCAGAGTGTGGGTGCACTGCAGTAGGAGGGCACCACAGCTGGGGTGAGACCTGGGCTCTGACACAGAGTGGTGCAGAATAACAATAACAGCGGGTGAGACACGAGCCAGAAGGGGGTCTCCAGCACTAAAAATGCTAAATCCCTGAGTGAGCCAGTAGGAGGTGCCTTGATGGAGGTCCACCGTGTTACACAGCGCCAAAGCCGAAATAAGCTATTTCAGCTTCAGCTGCGCAATTGGTGTAGCTGAAGTTGCATAGCTTATTCCGACTTTAGTCCTGCTGTGTAGACATGCTCTTAGAGACAAAGACAAAGCTTAATTTTCAATCCCCAGGCTACCAGATTTCTTAAGAAATATACATGTACATATGTAATTAATATTTCATAGCACGTGCTAGAGGAATCAGGTCTTATCATGTCTGCCATAGAAAAGATACCACCAATGGTTTGACTCCAGTTTAAAAAAAGGTTAGCCGTAATCTAGCCTGCTTTAGTTTCTTTGTGAAACCAGGCACATTTCTGTCATATACAGTTTTCAGTGAGGCATCTTTGTTTTCATTGCTTTTGGCTTATCTAATGTATTGTTACATTGACCTGTCAATCAAAGCTGAGACAAAGTGCCCTGCATTTTGTTGCTGGACACTTTTGACTGCCCTAAAGGAATTAGTTTAAACACTCTTTCTCTGTATAACAGCGCTGCCTTGAAGTGGCAGACTATATGCTAAGTGGTGGCATGTCAGTGGAAAATCCTGTCGCTATATGAGCAGTAATGCCTGTAGATTTCAGATGAGAATACTCACTGATTAGCTATGAGTTTTACTAAGGATCTTATGTCTAACTCCAGTGCTCCAATTGGAAGAGAAAATAAAACCATGGAAAACTTGGAGCATACATTAGATAGAGACCACACAATGTAGTCATGTCCTTTTCTCCAGGCATTGTAAGTGTCTGCTGTCCTGGGAAGAATTAGAAGCCAACAGTTTCCACCTGCCAATCACAGCCCCTACCAATCATAGCCAATCACAGCACAAACTCCATCAAGGGGAGGGGCAGGGCAAAGGGGAAGTGGGGGGGGAAAAAGCCTCACTCTCAAACACAGGGGAAAACAAACAAACAAACAAACAAACAAACAAACAAACAAAAAAGAACACACACCAACCCTCACTCACAAACACAAGCTCAGCACACAGCAAGAAAGCCCCAAACACAACACACACTTCCATCAAGAGTCCTGTATCTGCTTCTCCTTTACCTGGAGAACTCCCTCTCTAAACTCCCTGTTAGCACTCACCTGTTCGCCATGGGCAGCAGCAGGCGGCAAGGAGGCACTGCGCACGGCAGGGACGGTCCGGGGTTGGGGTGGGAGAATTTGCTGGGGGTCCAGAGCCCGGGGCCCGCTCCAGGCAGAACCGGGGGAGAGACCCAGCTCCACATATTGGTGGAGCAAGGCCCCGGCTGTGTGACTCACCGGCACTTCTGTGTTCAGGGGCGCGGGGCCCAATTCGACCAAATCAGTCGAATCGGCCTAAGGGCCGGCAGCCACCAGGCACGCTGAGGCCCGGTATTTTTTTCCCGCAGCCTGGTACAGGGCCGAGGCCCATAGTTTGGGAAACGCTGCTTTGTGCGATTACATTTCTGCTTGAGAGGTTTGGTCCTTTCAACAAAAGGACGCAATTTGCTACTATGCAAGAATGAGCAGAGGCAGGAGCCAAGAAAGAGTCAACTGCTGTAGGATGAGTGAGAGATGGAGACCAGAGCTTGCCCTGTACCTTCAATGGGGGGAAGGAAACTCGTTGTGGGGAACCTGACTGTGGGTATAAAAGGATAGCTGACTCATTGTGTCACGGGGAATGGGCCGTGTGAGGAGGAAAAAGCTAATGACAATCTTCATTCACTAAGGCCAGCATGTGATAGTTGGTCTACAATAACTATTACCCCATAAGGGGTCCTTTGTGATGTAAGGCTAAGGGGTGTCGAACTGGGCTTGTCCAAGAATGTCACTGCCCTTGACCAGAAGTATATGAGGCAAAAAAAGGGAATATATTTGACAGATATGTTAATTTATTCTTCATTGTAATTAATTACTTTTATATTAATTTTTAATATGTAGAGTTATAATTTACTTATGGACATGCGGAGGGTTATTGTAAGTTATAAAATATTTAATTATTTTTATTTTATGGTTGAAATTATTACATTAGCCAAGAAGAATGCTCTCCTCAGTATTTAACAGTATTCTGGGACTTGCAGTATTGGCACTACTTGGGTGGGTGTGGCAGCCAGTGCATGGTTTTCTGAGCAGCACATCTTACGTTAAACCATCTATTTATTTTGAGAGTTAATTTAGATAATTGTATTACAGTGGTAAAAGGGGAAGTAAAATCTGGTGCTGGTTCATTTGGAGCAGAGAAAGGGCTATCAGACTGATCGTAGTTCAAATGTGGTGTTGGGACAAGGCTGGCAATTTCCTTGTCCCCAATTCAAGAACAGAATGAAGAAGGTACATAAAACCGCCACCACTGAGACAGGCAGAGTGAAGTCTGCTGTATAGCCTTAACTCAGAGGAAGCGGGCTTTTTAGCTCCTGTGGTAGAGGAACATGGCATTAGCCCCTACAGTTCTGGGTTCAACCTCACCTTCTGACAACCAGGGTCTGTCAGCTTTACAAGTGAGGGCTCATCCGGGAGGAACTGCTGGAAGGTCTCCGAAGCTCGGGATGTGATTCCTCAGTTGAGGGAAGTATGTGGCCCTGAGAAAGGGTGTGTGAAGTGTGCTCTACAGCCTTTGCTAAGAACCAGTTGGTATGGGGGCACGTTAGCCCTAAGGCTCCAGGTTCAATTTCCACCTGCTGATGACCAGGGTCCATCAGCACATATGCCTTAAGTAGAGAGCTCCCAGTCCCTATGTTCAATGTTAAGGCTTGGGATCTGTCTTCATGAAAATAATTAGGCCCTAGCCTCACACTCTGAAAACACCTGTGTGGTTGTTATAATTGATGCCCCATTCCTGTTGCCAGCACTGGATATATCAGGTGATTACAATGGACTCTTGAGTGACACTCAGCATCCTGGGGTTTCATGCATGTAAATAATTTGATGCTATATTTGTTCATCATGCACTTTCGCATGCATCCAAAATCAAAGGCTCCTTTGCTGCTGTCATCTGGGGAAAGGATGTTATGTGGATTTGAGCACACAAGGATCCAAAAACTAAGGGCATCCTTTCCATCATGCAGAACTTCATTTTGTGCAGAAACAGGCAGATTTTGCATCACTTCAAAACTAATAGCTCACATGAAAAATTGAGTAGTCAGTAATTGCAGTACCACTTCATCTACGGGGAATTTAGGTTTTCATTGTTGCTTTCCCTACTTCACTTTAGCACTGGGTAAAAATGCCCATGTTCACACAGGTTGAAAGTCATCTCAGTGGGATGAGTCTGTCCCAGTGGTTCGCAAACTGTGGGTCAGGATCCCAGTGTGGACTGCAACTCTGTTTGAATGGGCTCACTTAGACTTATTGGGTTGACTTAGACTTGCTGGGTCCTGGGGACAAAGTCCAAGCCCTAGTGTCCAGGGCCAAAGCTAAAGACCCATGGCTATGGCTTTTCACCCATCCCATCGCCTTGCCAGGGCAGTGAGGCTTGGGGTTTGGCTTTGCACCATCCTCCCCCCCCCCCCCCCGCAATCTGGGGGGTAGGGTTCAGTCAGTCTCAGACTTTGCTCTCTCTCCAGAGGTCGTGTAGTAATTTTTGTTGTCAGAAGGGGGTCCCAGTGCAGTGAAATTTGGGAACCCCTGGTTTATGCACCTTTTAAGCCACACTTAACTCCTTGAAGTGCTGAACTTCCGTACCAAATGAATTTCACCCAATGTCAGTAGTTATGTGTGAAGTTTGAACTTTGTTCCAGATGGAATTTCACTATTGTATAATTTTAATATTTCCTCAGAGAGGTGATTTTTGTTATGGAAGTGACAGAAACTCATTTTTCATCTCCTCCAAAAATTCAAGTATTTCCCATAAAACTATTAATATATTCACAGAAGCATAATTTCTTCCCCTTTTTGGTTCTGACAAAGGGCTTGGTTCAGTAAGATACTTCAATATGTGCCTAATCATGAGCAAACGAGTAGCCAGTGCAACTATTTGTATATTTAAAATTATGCCTATACAGTACTTACGTGCATTGCTGATTTTGGGCACGCATCTGCACATGCTCATCACACATACACAATAGAATTCAATATCAAAGCAACCACTCACACACACAAAATACACTTTCACACACCACAGATATCTGAGGGTGAATTTTTGAGGTATCGTCAAATCTTTTAGTATATTACATTTAAAAATAGCAAATCAAAGGCTAATGAACAGTCAGTGATTTCCACCTTTTAAAAACTGTTTCCTAGCTTTCATCTGAGGTAGTGGACACTTCTCTATATAATCAACATCCTTCCAATAACTAATTCAATTTGATTAAGTTTAAATGCAGCCTATGAATGGACAGAAACAAAGAGATTCCAATATAGACATTTGATAAGTAGCGTTTCAGGTGCAGCCATATATCCCATTCCATCTCAGACTTGCAGACATGACCCCATGGGTTCAATTTCATTTTGATAGGCTGTGGTTTACTTTGTTCCTCCTGAAGTCTCTTAGTCAAGCTTCTCAGTAGAGTTCAAAATGACATGTTTATGGGAATGAACTGGAAGACAAACAATGTACTGATTGTTAATATAATGAAATATGATTTGTTTTTCACTGCAGTAAAATGATGTAGGATCATATTTAATATGGCATTTGAAATAGCAGAATCCCATCATATAAAATGGATTTTAGAATGGTAAACGGAAAGTTTTAGAGCTGGCTTTCCAATTCTGAAGAGACGATACAAATTGGGCCTGGATGAAGTCATAAAGCGAGACCTCAATGCATTGTGGGGTTGAAGCCTGTTTGAAATTCTCTATAAAATGACCATTTGAGCTGGGGGCTTGAATAAAACTTTAATATTAAGGCACTTTGATGCATGAAGTTTTAGTCTCAAAGGTAATGTTGAGTCATGCGGCATGATAAAGGAATTTTAACTGTGATACTTAAAAATGAAGCTCTTTAAATATAAAAATCCAATTCTGGATTACATTTAGAATGTATATGAACCATACAAAATGATATTATACTTACTTATCATAAGGAATATCTCAAATATTATTTAGAAAACTTTTTAACAGATTTTTTCCCCTTCAGTTCTATAAATCATATCAAATTACTTGCATACTGAAAAGTTACAGAACAACTATCACATGTACAATATACCTGTAGCCTAGTAATTTGATATATTACCAAATAATCCAGGTGAAAGATGACAAATGTCTATTCAGTTCTGAGGTACTCAAATATAGCTATTATACTGAGTTTATTTTGGAAAAATGAATAATTACTGTCTGCAATAAGAGGTCTTAATTTAGCACTGCAGTGGTCTAATAATTTAAGATACAAACTAAGTACAAAGCCCCAAAATCAAAACTAAAATATATGAAAATAATAGTCCTTTTAGATTTTGCATAACTAACTCATTTATTAAAAATGTTGCTTATTTTTCTATGACTTTTTATTTTATGCACTTTTTACTTCTCATAATCTAGTCTAGTGGCACTTCAAATGCCATGCTAAGAACAACATCAGTGCACTCATTTTTTTATTTATGCAAATTGATGCAACAATAATTGTAATAATATAATGATAAACAGAAAGCTAACTTCAATATTGTACAAAGGGGCACACTTTGCACCAGAAATAAGGTACTTTTCAATCTCATAAGAGGGTAGAAGAGAAACTCAAAGCCTTTTCCTGGTGCAACTTACTGATGTGTCTGAATGTTAAACAGAAGATATGATCCACAGAGGTTACATCCCCAAAGTTTTGCCTCTTTCGTTCAAGCGGTAGCAGCTCATGCTTTTAGTTCTGGAGTTGCTGGGTTTTTTCTGCACCTTCTTCCCCCATTTTGAAAATAATGTTGATCACTTCCTCCCCTCTGCACTCCCCTAAGATTTCTCTGGCTTTTGAGGAGAGCTGGGAAAAGCCTTGCCTGATTCCTGCAGCAACTTTGCTGGGCTGCTTGCTTGTCCAGAGCTGAGGCATAGAAATCAGAGAGGGCTTTCCTCACGGCAGGGCTAAGAACCATGTGCCATCTTCACCAGAAAGCTGTGCTGTCCGTACACTCCAGAGCACTGTACGGACAGCACAGCATGTGTACTAGTGCCCTTTCCCTGCCTGTCCCATACCAGCTTGGTAGAGAGGTTCTCGGGAGCTGTCATAGCAGCTGTGTTCTATCATGTCTGTGTTGGGGAGATCTTTTATGTCAGATGGCTCCATATGGAGTGTTTATGTAGCATCACCAGATGTTCCATTTTTAAAAGGACAGTCCCATATTTAAATCCTCCTGCAGGTGTCCGGACTTACTAATAATGGGCACATATTTGTTCATACTTTCTGCCTCCCCCACAGGTACCAGCGCGTCCTGCTGCTGGCCAGATCCCTGCTTGGCTCCGTCCATCCATCAGTAATGAGCCAAGTGTCCGGTGGCGGACGATGGGGGTGGGTGCGAGAGGCCGGTGATGAGGTGAACATGCAGTACGCGGGCAGGGATGCTCCCCCTGCCAGTCCGTCAGCCCAGCCCCCAGCACATGCTGGTTCTCAATCAGCAGGGCCCTGCCTCCCTTTCCATTTCCAGTCAGCACTGTTTAAGGCTTTTGGGTTCACATGGCGAGGGTGATGCACCCACCCCAATAACCTCACACATGAGGAGAGAGGACACACGTACACACCTGTGCCTCTCTCTCACACGGGGGAGGAGGTGACCACCTACCCCACTGGGTACTCTCCCTCTGCCCCCATGCCTGGCTGGGCTGGGCCCCAAGGCAATGGGGGAGGCACTCAGGGTCACATGCCTCCTCCCCAGATTTCTGCCAGTGTGGTCAGCAGCCTCCATTCCCACTGAGCATGAGGGAAGCGAAAGGAGCTGCTTCCAGCCACAGGGGAGAATATGGGGGAGGGGAGGGATGACCTGGCTTGTGCCTTTGCAGAGCTAATCCCTTGCGCCGCCCCTCCACCCCATAGCTGAGATCAGCGTGTCTTTTCCTGTCCCTCCCAGCTGCTGCTAGCCACTGACAACCCAACCGCCTCCTGTCTCCAGCCACATTGTGGGCAGGAAGAGTTAAGCTCCAGGGCCTAGAGAACCCGGCTGCAGTGGTTTCAACGGCCAAGGAGCCTGCCAGAGAGGTGGCTCAGCAGAGGGGTTTGTGTAGAGGACAGAGCAGCCCTGCACTCTCTGGGCCAGGACCCAAGGTAGTGGGGGAGGGCAGGCAAAGAAGGTGCTAAGCACCTGCTCCAGGGGCTACTATCAAGCCTGCAGGTTTGGGATGGGCCAGACTAGAAACTGCCTTCTCCCCTGCCAACCTGGAGCCTAATTAAGGGGCAGAGAGGCTTCCCTGTGCCAGTGTGTGTGGGGCTTTGGCACATGCAGAGCGTGGTTCCCCTTAGCTGGTGCCCCAAGACAGAGGGTCTTGGGCTTTCCTGGGGTGCCAGCCTTGCCAGAGGCCAGGGAAGGAAGGAGCCTGTTGGCCAGCCTGTGAGTAAGCTCAGTGCTCCAACCAGGGCGTTGCACAACGCCCCACCGGGGGCAGAGGTATATGGAGGAAGAGCAGGGCTGGGGGTGTGTGAAGGGGAAAAGCAGGGAGAGAAGAGCAGGAGAGGGCATGTGAAAGGCCGATGGGTGGGCAGCAGACCCCCTGCTGTCTGCCCACACTCACCAGGCACTGCAGCTCACAGCAGGCAGCACATAAGGAGGTAAATAACAAGAACCCAGCTGTACAGAATTTCCTTTTATCAGCAGCTCAGTCAACTTGATGTTGATTTTAATGTTTGTACTGCATAGTTCTTATTGCTTGCCATTGGACTCACTTGAATGTGAGTCATTTTACCAGGTGTCCTATATTCTGCATAGGGAAATATGGTCACATTACGTTGGGGGCCCTTTTACATGGCATGAAATAGCTGGACTGGAGTAAGGATCTCCTCCCAAGTGACTGACGTGGGCTGCACAGTCTGTGCATGGATAGTCGCAGATTAAGCTACACGCACGCCACTATTGCCCGTTGAGGGGAGCCGCACCCTCTGCTTCTGGCGGGGGAATGGCAGAAGCAGGGAGAGCCGGTTAATGCACATTTAGCCCCTTTCTGCATCCTAACCTCACTCTCTGCAGGGATTCTGGTCCAGTAGGACCAGATTGTGGAGCAGGCCCTGCTTTGACAGACACTCAATGCATCTCCCTGTGGAAATCAGTGTATATAACTGCAGTGACCTCCACTGTGCCAGGACTACCCCAGAGATAAGCTGCAGAGGAGATGGCAGCTGACAGAGGAGTGTCTTGTCAATGAGGCTCCTGTGGGACACGACATGGTCATGGCTGAGAGGGAGGTAGCCTGCAGTGATTCTCCAATGAAGAGCAAGTGTGGTGGGTTTAAATTCTCTTCCTTTCCACTTCCCAACACAGGACTAACCAATGAGCAGTCGCACAGGGCTCAAGGGACAGTAAGCTAAGGAATGGGGGTTTGGAGAACTCATCTGCATGAATTCTCTGCTCCCTCATCTGTTGAAGCTTTGCAGTGTCGGTGCACACAGGGCTCTGTGGCTGCAGTTTGGCCCCTCAGAGTGGTGTTTCTCAGGCTGTTTGGCCAGTGTATACTATTCTGGGTTCGGCTTAAAGACCCAATTATATTAAACCATGACTTGAGAGTGTGCTGTTAATAACCGTGGTTCCCACTTTATTTAGAAATTAGTGTCCTTCAGAAAACTATCCACTGAAGCTCTGTATGGTGGGGGTGAGCGGGGGGGGAGGGGGCGAGGTGGCTAATTACCGTCATTACCATTTTCACATAATGCTTTTGGAGACATCAGGTTCAAAGGCTGTGAATCTGTCAGAGATAACCATCTGCCTGTCTCAGCAATTTCACGTAATTATTCTGCTGTGCTTGTCATATTGGGACTCGTCCCCCCATCTGTCATGATGGACTGACATTTTGGTGGTCATCCATAAAATAAAAAATATCCTGATCCTCCTCATTACCCATGGCATCAGCTTCCTATATGGAGCATTTACTCCTGACAGCAGCATTTTCATCATGAATTTTCAGGGACAGATGGACTCTCTGAACTGAAATTCAAGTAAACTCAGTATTGGATTCCTCCAATGGATAAGGCCTCTCTAATCGATTATGATTCCCCATCTTGAGACTAGCAATCCCCTCCAGTTCACATTTGCAATGGAATATTCTCTCTGGCAGAGAACAACTCACCCAGATGTTTTCACTGGGCACCAGCTTTTGGGGAAGGATGGGCATTCAGGGATAAAGAGCTGTGACTACTGTCTTTCCTTGTGTCTGTTACCTGTCAGACTGCAGACGTGGTCCTGGCTCTGACTCTGAGACAGGTGCAAGATTGTCGGTCTGAGGTTGGACTGAATCATAATCGGCCTAGTGGTATTGTATTCAATACTGATACTTGCTGTCTGTCTGCAGGCAGGTAGTCTGAGTACTGTGTGTTTGTGTTGCTTTTTATTTTCAGGGTAAGGGATTTCTAAATTCAACTATCCCCTTGATTTGTCCTCGGCTCAGAATGACTGTTTCAGGGAGGCAGATGTGAAAGGGCTTTGTTCCTTGAAGTTTAGTTGCTTCGTCTCTCTTACAAGCATTTAGACACCTAAGAGTTTGCAGGAGAGCTGAGTAAAAATGAAGCATAAAGGACTATTATTCATTGTGGGCTTTCTGTTTTCACTATTTAGTCCACAATAGGATTACACAGTTTATAATTTGTTTTATACAATGTCTGTCAAGTTTTCCCTCTCCAAAAGCAGACATCTTGAGGACAGAGGGGTATTTAAACAAGGGCCATCTTGTCATTCATATATTTTGAAGATCTCTATGCATAGAACTCACACCCACGTCTCTTCAGAAGTGTAGGTGTTGTACTTAAAGTGCTGCACGGGCTCTTTTCAGAGGGATAAGGCAAAACACCACATTTATTGGTAATACACACATATAGCAATCAACACTTATATGCATATGATACATACATATACATATATATACACACACACACACACACATACACACCCACACAAGTGCACTCTGTCTTATTGTTACCAATAGTTTCTCTTCCTAACTGCACTGGCCAAGTGAGTTAGGTGGGGCGGGGTGGAGCCGGGCTTCTGCCAATCCGGATCAATGCTCCCATGTTGACAAGATGAAACCCGGGGTTCCCTACAAGATGCCTTTGATTTATAGTATCCTCCCTCTCCTGCAGATCTACACCAGTGAGTCACCACATGCATATGCATAATCTGTTAGTGTCATCATATGCATATGCAATTTGACATTTGTGGCTCCTTCTTCTGGGTGGTGTCTCAATGCTGCTACATTCACCTTCAAAGAGGGGGCTCCCAAAAGTAGGTACTTGCTGCTGACATATGATCATATGACACGCGACGGGCCTTTTGCAGGCCTGCAAGCCTCAGAGAGCAGGAGTGGAAATTTCCATGTATGCTGTCTGCAGTTCAGTATAGCCCTGTACCTGAGGGCGTAAACACCAGATGTCTCTTATCAGATGGCCTTCATCAGCCATAACTCCCTATTCTTGTTAGCTGGGAGCTGATTTTGGGGCAAATAACATGATCTCAGCTCTCAGTCCCTTGGGAACATTGAAGGTGGCATTCAGCCAGTTTGCGCACACACAGTAAACAGCTAGAGGATAATATCATTGGGAGTCCTGCCTCTAAGGGAGTCTCCTCGCGGACCTCCCACCTCAGAGGTGCCCCGAGATCCCCCAGCTGGAGCCATGTCCGCCAGGGCCCTGATGTGAGGCATCTCGGGATTGGGACTGCCCATGGCAGAAGGGACGTAAGCATTTCAAGGGCCTTTTACTCCTTTAAGCATTGTTCTGTAGTGCTTTCACTTGCTAAGGTGTACCCCGTGAAGTGTAGTAGTGGTGGAGTAGTAAGCTTAATAAAGTATATTATCCCTATTGGCTCTGTGTTGAAATGAATCATATAATCCTGTTCGTCCTTGGGCATTGTTAACTGACACATATGTCCAGTCTTCTTTCAATGAGCCCACTTAACGGGTCCCATTGTTCTTCTCATTGCTCTTGGATCTAGCTTCCATCTCCTCTCCAACCTCTGAAGTGGGGACCTGGGCATTAGAGCCAATATAGTAAGTTGCCCCTTTGTGGGGCCTGCAAAGCTGAGTGAGACATGGCATCGCTAGGAGGCCCAGTTAGGAGAAATGGCCATTTTACACTGCATAACTCCAGGACAGAATTAAGACACTGATTGTTATAAAGAGGAGGACAGCATAAATGCATTCCATTTCTCTTCCCTCTCACTCCCGAGAAGAAAGAGCCGAATTTAAGCTAGGCTCATTCATAGTACACAGCAGCCATTATGAGATCTCAGCTTAGTGCTGTGGTTAAAAACTAGTTGCTGAAAGTTAGTGCCATTACTGACAGGACCTGCTGTGCTAAGAACTGCCATGCTTCCAGACAGTATAAATTAAGCGTTCAGGAGTGACATTTATACTGGATGTCACCATTAAGTTTCAATGTTAATTTCATCTTGGATGTTCACTTTATTACTGAACACTTCATTAAATCACAAACAGCTAAGTTGTATAATTGAGGGGTTAAATCACAGAGTTGACAGCTGTCAATCACACAAATTTGGTCTGAATAACTCCAAATGAATGTCAAACACATGGAAGAGATTTGTTTAAAAACCCTAATACCCTCCAATTGTAAGTCTCAACAGTGAGACCATGACCAACTATGCCTAATTGTTGCTATAGCTACTTAAATATGATCTACAAAGCTGCCACTGAGTAAGCTCATAATAAACCAGAGCCATGGTGTTTAGAAGGGAAAACAGTGTCTAGTTAAAGTATGCTATTGAAAATACTGTGTAGCGAAATAGGCCTACGCACTGAGCCCAGCTCCTGCTTCAGGAGTCAGTTATTATGATTCTCAAGATAGCTTCAGACTGCAATGAGCCACAACAAATTTTAGAGTAGCCAGAGGGGCTGCTCTGTCTTCTGCCATCTGGCTATAGTCACCAAGAGGCCAAAGATCACCTAAGCATAGCCAGAGTGCACAGTGCTCCAGTTATAGCCTTGCCCTGGCATGCCTCTTGCAACAACTCCAGCAGGGAGGTGGTACTCAGGCAACCTACAATGACTCTGTGCCAACTGAGAGTTTCCCCATGCAGAACAAATTTGCAGGCAGACAGATTTGGCAGCTTTTCAGCTGCTAGTGCAGAATGTAAAGGGGAATCTGGCTCCTAAATTTAGCAGGGAGTGCACAGATCTCTGCTCCCAACTTTTGTCTGTTATACCTGTGCTGCCAGAGGAGGGCTGATGAGAGATCTGACAGGCATTGCCAATTAGCTGCACCTGCAGAACATGTGCTACCTGGAGAAGAGGAGATTAAAAGGTGACACCTCCCTGGGTGCTGCCAGCAAGCTCCAGCAGCAAAAAGGAGCCCAGCCCCTGTGCTGTGGTGTCTGTTTCCTCCGTGCCTGTTTGGGGGCAGACTGATGCTGCAGGCCTGGTATAAGCAAGGGGCCATGGAGGGCTGCTCCCAACCAACAACTGTGAATGCCACCAGGGACTGGAAGCAGTTGGACTCCAAAATGGCCATGCAGAGTGAGTTGGACCAATGCCAGTAGCAAAGAGCTTAACCAGGAGCAAGCAAGCCTAGGCTGTGGATCAGCTGATTACTTCATTCTTTTTTGTTATCTACCTGCAACACCTTGGGTGGGAGAAATCGGGAAGCAGCTGAGGGAACTGTGACTCAACATTGTTCTCAGCTCAGCTGCTGAGACAGAACAGCTGCGGGTGATCCTTCCTCAAGGGACAGAACATTCTAGCCCTTAATAGATGGACATAATGACATTATAAATAAAAACTCCAGGCTTGTGCACAATATTAAAACTGAACAGCAGTGCAGCCTGATTCAAGCACTGGAGAGTGTGCCATTGTCATGATCATGAGAGATGGCTGGTGGCCTGGAGACTAAGGGGTTAACTAAACCTAGCCAGGAGTGGCGGCCAGTGGGAATGCAGGTAGGAATTTCAAACTGGGACAAAGGAATTTTTGGTTTTTCCCTCCTTTCAGAGGGTTCCCTCTACCTACTGAGGAAGACAGACATGTCCCTCTCTCTCCAAGAAACAATTCTTCACTTTCTGTAAGTAGGGTAAAGTTTAGATAAATCCATTAGGTTTTATTATTTAATGATTTGGAAAATGGGATCTGATGTTTTGGCTTTCTTTTGTAATGAAGTTCTAGGCCCATGGCAGAGTTTCTCCATGAGTATATTATTATGTTACTTTTCCATCTAGTCATTATGCTTGCAACAGGAATATTGTAATGATAATAAAAGTTCTTTCTCTTTTATTTGTATTAACTTGGTATTGGTTAATTTTTATGTCCTGATTTTTACTTTAGGGGTGGGATTTCCCAAGTAGTCTCTCGCAGATTTCTTTAGCATATTTGGGTGGTGGCAGCGGAGAGTTTATTACCAAAATCTAGGTTGTTAAGATTTTTGGGGGAAGTTTTATACCAAAGCCTGGTAGATAAGGTTTTGGGGTATGTTTGCTGGCCCCCACTTCTGCATTTATCGTGCCAGAATGGGGAAGAAGCCATGACAGCCATGAAATGGTGAAGTGAGCTGAATGAGAAATAATTGCTATGAAATCCCTCATCGCCATTTTGCTAATCTGCAGTTGTTGGTTTCTCCTGACTTCCGAATATACCTGAAACAGGAGAGCATTGTGGAAAGCTCCCTCAGTGGCAAGACTGCTACTTTATTTTTGCACTGGAGGATTTACCAGGCATTGCTCGGGCCCTTACCTCAATTCATTTGTGTTGAAATGAAAATGTCCATGCTTTGTTTGAATCATTGCTCGGGGGGTGGGGGGACACGAGGGGTTCAGTGTGCAGGCTGCCCTGGGGAGGGAGGACAACCCCAGCCTTCTCTCAACTGCAGCACGTTGGGGCCAGGTGAGAAGCACCTCTCCATGACCCCTGCAACTCCAGCACACACAGCTGGGGGAAAGGTACATGTCCCCCAACGGGGCAGGTTCAGGTTCATCTGCCCCCTGTGCTGCCCCACCAGGGTGAGGAGTGCAGCAAACTGTGCACTGCCCTCTCACTTTCTGATGAAGGGGAACAGCCAGCAATGTTCCTGTACAAATTGGGGGGGGGGGGGGGAGCTTCAGCCCTCCCTGAAGAGCACCTGGGTGGTGGGATGCTTGGAGCTGAGGCAAACCTGGCTGGGGGGCATGCCCCCAGGCAGCCCTTTTCAGTCTCTTTTCTGTGTGGTTTTGTGAGAAGCAATCCCACTCCAGGAACATCCTGTTTTCCTGGCACAACTAAACCCTTACCTTTAAGTTGTCATAAGAGGAAGTTGGAATACCACTGAGGAGGCATTCTTAAACAGACACAGATGTACAGAAAGACAAACTCCCTCAAATACACAGTAGATAAGATACTGCAATATTGGTTATGGGATTGCTTATAAGTCTGTACAGTAGACCTCTCAAAGTGAATGACCCAAGTGTGGTCATACAGGCAGGGGAAATCAGCCAGGTGCTGGGGAAGTCCAACAGAGGCAGCTATATCAGATGGGAAGGTTGGCCCCGTAGGTAAGGTGTTGTATGACGGGTCAGGAAACCCTGGTTCGGTTCTTGTCTACTTTTGGGCAAGTCAGTTATCTAGCTTGTGCCTTAGTTTCTCACCTGTGAAAGGGTGATAATACTTCTCTATCTCCCAGGGATGTTGTGAGGCTAAGCTTGTTACTGAGGCTAGGTCTACACTACACTATTGCCCTCCACAATTTTTATAGTTTTTTTCCGATTGCTTTTCTGGAAAAGGCTTTTCCACCATTTGGCCCAGTCTAGACAGGGCCAAATGACGGAAAAGCCTCCTCTTTCGGCAGAGCCTTTATTCCTCGTAGACCGAGGTATACAAGGCTCCCCAAAAGAGTGTATCTGCTCTTCCACAAAAAAAAGCAGAAGAGCAAACGCGTTCCTTGGATGTACCCTGAGTGTGAGGTCCTCACGCGTAGAACATGGAAGGGCAGCAAAGTCACTATGGCTCTTACTCTGCTCAAGTGGCAGGAGTAACGACTACAAGAAAAGATTCCATGGGCTGATCTCATGCTTCCAGCACAGTAGATTTCAGAGAGTCCTTGTTGCTCTGAGGTTGTGCAGCCCATTTGGCCTCCTCAAATCACTTGTCACATGCACTGCAAAATTGCTGCTGCAGAAGACCCTCTACACTCACAGAGAAAGGGTTCACAGATTTTGCCTATTTCTTATGGGTTTCCCTATTATTCGTGTAAATTAATGAAGTCTTGTTGTCGTCTAAGAGTAAAGGGTATTTGGCACCAGTGTGCCTCCATCTGGAATACTGAGTGCAGGACTAGTCACCATTTCATAAGAAAAGGGCCACAAAACAATACAGGGTTTAAGGGTTAAATCCCAAGGTGCACTGATCTCAAGGGAATCAGTTTTTCAGCAACCTAAATTGCGAGGCCAACACTGTTTTTTTCACTGGTCAAGTTAGAGGTGGCAAAACAGAGCTTTACAGGGCAACAATCAAATAAATACAATTTTTGTGCTACTATAGTGGGTAAAATCTATAAGGGTATGTCTACACTACCACCCTAGTTCGAACTAGGGCGGTTAATGTAGTCAATCGAAGTTGCAAATGAAGCCATGAGGAGTAACGAACTACCGGGGATTTAAAAATGGCGGCGCCTGGCAAGATGCAAATGAAGCCCGGGATATTTAAATCCAGGGCTTCATTTGCAACTTCGATTGACTACATTAACCACCCTAGTTCAAACTAGGGTGGTAGTGTAGACATACCCTAATTGATTAAACTGGGAGTAAATAGATAATTAAAGGTTTCGTTCATCACTCTAAGGACATATGGAATAAGTTCAAAAAAGCACAGCATTTTAGGTCCAAAATGTAATATAGTGTGACCATATTTAAAAGCCTGCAGTGAATACAGAATCATAGAAATATAAGGCTGGTGAAGGAATCTTGAGAGAGCATCTAGTTTATCCCCTGCAGTGAGGTAGCACCAAGTTATGCCTACATTAACCCAATGGCTACGTCTAGACTGGCATGATTTTCCAGAAATGCTTTTAATGGAAAAGTTTTCCGTTAAAAGCATTTTTGGAACAGAGTGTCCAGATTGGCACAGACACTTTTCTGCAAAAAATGCTTTTGCGGAAAAGCGTCCGTGGTCAATCTAGACGCGCTTTTCTGCAAAAAATCCCCAATCGCCATTTTCGCAATTGGGGCTTTTTTGCGCAAAACAAATCTGAGCTGTCTACACTGGCCCTTTTGCGCAAAAGTTTTGCGCAAAAGGACTTTTGCCGAACGGGAACAGCATAGTATTTCTGCAAGAACACTAGCAATCTTACATGAGATCGTCAGTGCTTTTGCGGAAATTCAAGTGGCCAGTGTAGACAGCCGGCAAGTTTTTCCAGAAAGGCGGCTAATTTTCCAGAAAAACTGGCCAGTCTAGACACAGCCAACGAGTGTTTGTCTAAGCTGTGCTTACAAACTTCCAGAAACAAGGATTCCACAACTACTCTTGGAGTCTTTTTATTCTCATTCAGTGGTCTCCAACCTTTTGAACCGCTAGATCACTCTTTCAATATAGGTGCAATGTAAGATCTACCTCAAACCCAAATACCTACTCCTGGCCCTGCACCACTGCTGAAAGCAGCTGGCATATGCTGCAGTGCCACCAGTGGCCACAGTTCTCCATTATTGATCAATAGGAGCTGCAGGAGCGGTGTCCACAGCCAAGGACAGCATGTATAGACCCCCTGCTCTGACCTTCTCAGGGGCTGCAGGGACATGCCAGCCACATCCAGGAGCACAGTTGCCATGGGGATAATTACTCCAGCCACAGCAGGCTGGACATTTTAGAACTCACTCCTCAAAGAATTAAATGTAAGCGTAAGAGAGAGATGAAAGAAAGTTATGAAATGCACAGACCAGTCACAAACTAAAAATAACCCACTTTGCCAGCAGTACAAGTAGTAACAACCCCCCCCCCCCCCCAATGTACATGCTGGGTCAGGAGATGAGAGAGAGAGAGAGAGAGAGAGTGTGTGACAGAGACACACAGTGTTGAGAGCGACAGAGATTTGCATTGCCGAGCTCCCTCCATCCCCTTCTCTCGGTGTGGAGATGGGGCCAGTGCCCCCCCTTCTCTGTCCCACACCCTGCACAGCAATCAGGAGGCTCCCCTGGGGCAGCTCCAAGGCAGAGGGGAGGAGCAGCATGACATCAGGTAGAGGGGCAACTGAAGTGCCAGCACTTGTCATTCATTATAACTCCCATATCCTTTTCAGCAATACTGTTGCGTAATAAGTTAATTTCTCTTTTGTTGTTGTGCATTTGATTTTTCATTCCTATATGTAGTACTTTGCACTTGTCTTTATTTAATTTCACGTTGTTGATTTGAAACCAACGCCTCAATTTGTTCAGGCCATTTTGAATGCTAAGCCTGTCCTCTCAAATGCTTTCAACCCCTCCAGCTTGATGTCATGTGCAAATTTTAGAAGTATACTTCACCTCCTTTTTCAAATCATTAATAAAAATATCAAATAGTCATGTGACCCCACTACATACATCTTCCACTTTGAGAGCAAATCATTGGTAAATACTATTTGAGTACAATCTTTCAACCAATTGTGCTCTCCCCTTATTGCTGTGGTATCGGACCAGTTCTGAAGCAATAGCCACTATAGTGTCTACTGCTATAGTTGAAACAAAATACAGGACTATGTAGCACTTTAAAGACTAACAAGATGGTTTATTAGATGATGAGCTTTTCGTGAACATATGTGTTCATTTTTTTAATTGTATCCTTTGGTATATATGGTTGTAACTATTTTCTTCCACTATTTGATCTGAGGAAGTGGGTCTGGCCCACAAAAGCTCATCATCTAATAAACCATCTTGTTAGTCTTTAAAGTGCTACTTAGTCCTGTATTTTGTTTCAGCTACACCAGACTAACACGGCTACATTTCTATCACTACTGCTATAGTGAACTAGTCACATTCAACCGGCCAAATAGCCACATTGTTCAAGCCAACTAGCCATGCTCAACCAGCCAAATAGCCACATGTGGCTAGCGGTTAGTGTCTTGGACACCACAGCCTAATCGAAATTTCACTAGTTTGCCTATAAGAATATCACGTGGGTGTGTGGCTAAGCCTTACTGAAATCAAGATATATCACATCTACTGCTGCCCCCAACCACTAGGCCAGTAACCCTGTCAAAGAAAGAAATTAACTTGCTAAGGCATGATTTGGTTTTGACAATTCCATGTTGGCTATTCTTTATTACCCTGCTATTACCATGTTGGCTATTCTTTATTACCCTAGATATTACCTCTAGGGGTATGTCTACACTACCACCCTAGTTCAAACTAGGGTGGTTAATGTAGTCATTCGAAGTTGCAAATGAAGCCCGGGTTTAAATATCCCGGGCTTCATTTGCATCTTGCCAGGCACCGCCATTTTTAAATCCCTGTTAGTGTGGAATCCGTGCCCGTGGCTACACGCGGCATGGAGTAGGTAGTTCGAATTAGGTAATTCGAACTACCATTACTCCTCGTAATGGTAAAAAACCATTCTTGATAATGTTAACTGAGGGATGCTATGTACAATATTTTTGTCTACCTTAAAATTCTCTCCTGATTTACTTTTTCTCAATCAGCTCTATCTATGGGGATCATAACAATACTTATTATTATATAGTGCTTTTCATGTTTGAAACCCTTAATATAGGCAAATGATATAGTCTTCACAATAGTCTTGGGAGATATCAATACAGCAGTGGTACTGCAGACATCTTCTTCAGAAAACATTTGATTTAAATAGGCAGAGTATGGAAGGTCCTGATTAGCGCTTTGTAAAGAGTCGTATTAGATGACCTAGGGCCTCATCCAAAGCCCACTTGAAGTCATAGGAAGCTCTCCATTTAATTTGCAGAGAATTCATTCTTTGGTTGGTAATAAATTAAATTTGTCAGCTACCCTGCACCATAGGTTAATCCTATTTGACATTCATTTGCTTCTCCAGATGTCATAATTGTGACTGAGAAACTGGAGCTCTCTCACATTGCTTCCTTTAATCAAGCCCAGTTTAATCATAATGGGTACTTTAGTAGGGAGCTTATATCTATGAAATTTTACCCAGATGGACTGATTCTGCTTCCCCTGAAATCAGTGGCAAAGGTCTCACGGACGCAGTGGTGGAGTATCAGGGCCTGATACCACATATCTTTTTTTAACCAGCCATGCTGTGATTGATAATGCCAGCTGAGGAAATTTTTGCTGAAAGACTTGATTGAAATGTGTTGCATAATATATGGTGCTTGCCCTTCAATCTGAGAGCAGAGCCCGGTAAGTTACCTTGGATTCAAAATGCTAAATTTAATGGCATTCATGGGGTGACCGGATGTCCTATTTTTAAAAAGACAATCCTGTATTTAAATTATCCTGACATTCATAAAAAACAGGCACATTGCCCCACATTTTCTGTCTCCCCTACAAGTATTGCAGGTCCTGCTGCTGGCCAGATCCCTGCTTGCCAGGCACTCACCCACCAGCTGGGGAGTCCAGTGACCGACCAGAGGGAAGTGTGCAAGGCTGGTGCCGGGGGGAAGATATAGTACCAAGGCCGGCTGCTTCCCTTACAGTCCGTCAGTGCAGCCCCCACTGCGTGCCAGCTCTCAGCCAGCAGGACCCTGCTCATCAGCTTGTTTCGGGCCAGCACTGGCTCTGCAGCAAGCTGTGGGGTTGGTGAGTGGTTCTGGTGGGTACATGTCACCTTTGCTGCCCAGACATCGATTCTTTGGGTACCCCCCCTCTTGCTGTCTGCTCCGTGCTTTGCCCCTTCACCTTCCACCAATCCTGCTGCTTCTCCATGTCACCCTCAACAGGGTACAACCCCTTCCACCACTATCCGAAGAACCAGCTCCTCGTTGGGGCATTCAGCTCACCAACAGCCTGGCTGGCAGGCTCCCCCCACTGTCTCTGGCAAAAGCCCCACACAGCACTGGCGGGGGCAAGCCTCTCCAGCCCTCAGCTGAGAGTCTTTGTGGGGAAGCTGTTTCTAGCCTGTTCATGTCCTGAACCTGCAGGACCTTAGCACTTCCCTCACCTGCCTGCCTGGGTTCCTGCCCCAGGAAGTGTAGGGCTGCTCCATTACCTTGGCATCCTCCCTTTCTGAGACACTTTTCTGTCCAAGTTCACTGAAGCTCCTGCAGTCAGGTTCCTGGGGTCCTGGTGCACTATGCATCCTTAGGGCTTAACCCGTTCCTGCCTGCTCTGTAGCTGGGGCGCAGGAGGTGGCTGGGTTATATTGGTGGCCAGCAGCAGCCTGGCAGTGTTAGCTGCTTTTTGAGACCATACAGGCAGGAAGAGACATGCTGCTTCCAGGGCTGGGAGGAAGGGGAGAGAACAGATGAGTTCTGCGAAGACATGGGCCAGGTCATCCCTTTGCCCCTCCTCCTTGCCTGTTGCTGAAAGCAGCTCTTTTCCCTTCCCTCCAGTGCAGCTTGCTCATGGACATTCTGGTGTGAACCTTGGCAGAAATCAGGGGCATGTGACCCTTTGTGCCTCCCTCCACATGTTGCCTTGGGAAGATACTTCCTTCTGTTTGTTCTAAACCTGCTGCCTATTAATTTCATTAGATGACTCCTCATTCTTGTGTTATGTGAAGGAGTAAACAACACTTCCTTCTTCACTTCCACCTCACCATGCATGATGGTATAGATCTCTAGCGCCTCCCACCTTAGTCATCTCTTTCCCCAGTGTTGCCTGTTATTCAGATCATGCATTAAGTGTATAGATTACTTATGGATTTAAGGGTTAACAGGTTCTTGCCACAGGATCAGGCCCAGTATTTAAATTATTCTATAGTTAGGTATCCTGATGTGTACAGTTGCAACACTCACACTTTTGCATATCTACTATATATTTGAGAGAGTTTGTGCATCTGTCTCTGTCTATCTGCCCGTCTGTCTGAGAGTCCATTTGTTCAAGAATTCCTCCTAAAAAGTAAGAGTTTGGACCACCACATTCAGTACACATCTTCCTCTAACCATAACATAAAGCAAGGTCAGGGTTTGATAATGAGATTTGCCTGGAGTATGATTGTTTCTTTGTGATAGCAGGGACAGTTGTACTCATGAATGACCAGCAAGCATGGGGACAGATATAACCCTGAATGACCATGCAGATGAAAATGCAGTGTAATACCTAGGTGACCTTATTAGTATTATTATTCAGATGTGTTTGTATCCCACCAAATACAATGGGTTCTGATCCTGATTGTGGCCTGTAGGCGCTTCTAGAATGCAAATATTTATAATGTTCAGAAATTGAGGGGGAGGAGGGAACAAAACCAGAAAATCCTAAGCCGGGTTCCTTTCCTGAAAAATACAACCTCCCCCACCGCCCATTGGGGAAGTGTACATTAATTAGAATATGTTAAAACCACACAGGAGAAATTTGAGGGAGAGATGGATTATGTGAGTGAAAAAGGCATTCAGGATCCAGATTAATTAAAGGATAAGGGCAAAGTCATGTCTGCATCACAAAGTATTTAAAGGGAAATAATATTTCTGCAGAATGCTCTGATTCCTAAAAGGTTGTGGTAATTAATTGATTTCATTGGGACTCCTCAAGGCGTAAAGTACCATTCAGCATGTGCAGAATCTGGCCTGAAATGATTTGGGACATTTAGTGTTATAAAACTTTCCAGCTGCAGAAACGTGAAAAGGTATCTTGTGGGAGTTATTTAGAAACAGGCCACTTGGCTTCGTAAGAACTGAGTATTATTATTGTGTTATTTATTATGTTCATAATACGTTGTCTGGCAGCACTCAACATTCACTGAAATTACATGGTGTTAAGTCTTCTGACAGTCTTTTAATGTTATAAAATACACTTTTTATAGAGCAAATAAATTAAAACTAACAATAGTCTTTATGCCACAGTTGACAGATACAAAAATGTGTGTGTATCTCTGTCTGAATTTTGATATGATCAACCAGAAATCCTGGCTAGGCACCAATGACTGCAAATTGGGAGTTACAATTGTTTTCTGAATTAAACAATCTCAAAGTGTATTTAAATCTGTGTATTGTATACTTAGTCCTATGCGGTTTGCCTCTTACATCAATGAGACCAGGATTTCACCCATACATAATGGCTTATTTTCCATTGTGTGACTCTTGGACTCAAATACTGAAAGGCCATAATTGAAAACTAACTAAATTGGCTCAGTGTAGTCTATATTGGACATTTGTTCCCATTACAGAACTTCTATCCAACGTAACAGAATTGCTTGCATCATCTGAAGAGAGGAGCAGGATGGAGATGCATTGGCAGAACAGTCTGGATCTATGTATACACTACAGAGATTTTTCGGAAAAACGGCTATTTTTCCAAAAAAAAAAATTCACTTACATACACACTGCAATTGCTTTATTTCAAAAAAACTTGTAAGAACAGAGGGTTTTTTCTGACATTAGTAAACCTCTTTCTACGAAGAAGAAGCCTTTTTCCGAAAGAGCTCCTGTATGGAGAGGGAAGAGGGAGTTCTTTTGAAAGAAGAGGAAAGAGGAAAAAGCACAGGTGTGCTGGTGGCCACTTGGTCCATAGTAATCACAGCGTAAATGCAGACCATTCAGTGTGGACACTATCTTTTAAAAAGTAGATCACTTTTTTGATGCGCTTTAACAGTGTGGATGCTCTCTCTTGGAAGGTTTTTCAGAAGATCTCTTCCGGAAAAGCTTATTCCGAAAGAAGCCTGCAGTCTAGATATAGCCAGGGAAAGTTAGCACAATGCCTACACCTTTCAAGGTTTAGATCTAGTCAGAGCTATTAATTCTTATGGTTCATGAGCTGAAATCTTAAGCTCAAAAAATTAATAATTTAGCTTATGAGAAAAGATTTCTATAACTTTCTCACCATTCTAGATTAGAATTAGGAAGTGTTCACTTTGGAGATTAGTTCAACATATCAAAAATGCCCCCACTGTGTTTTTCTTTCTTTCTCTCTCTATCAGGATCCTGATGCTGAATTGTCAAGGTCTTTTTCCCCACCAAGGGCTGCGTGCATTTAAAAAAAAATACTAAACACCAATTAATTTGTCTAATTTACATGAAAAAATGCAAAAGATGTCTTTTTCCATAATTAACTATATTTTGCAATTCATTAAAATTCTGCAGCCCTTCACATAATTGAGCCCTATTCACTACATGGGAGATAAGTGCTTAATTCCAAAAGGGGCAGACGGAGAAGGCAGAAAGGAAATGGAGGAGGGCAAGATTAGCATTTTATACATTAGTTATGAATATTTATGAGGGAAAATGAAGCACTGCCAGTTCACGTTCGTTTTAAGGTTATTTCAGAGTAATTCACTACAGTTACCTCAGCAAATGTTTTATGTGGGATCTTTGCTATTGTTATTGAACAGGAACAGAGTCCTTAACAGACCAAAAGCACAGAGAACAGGTGAAGTTCCATACGAAGCTGTAGTTCTGTACTAGAGTGGTGCTGCTCTCGTAGAAATGCCATCCAGCAAGTGAACCCTACAAAGCAATTTGGTAGAATGCAACACGCAGATGAAGACCAACTGCTTTCTGGAAATGAATTCTGTCAGATTAGCAGTGGTTTTCACATGCTCTTTTGTAGCTCTGTTCACTTTTTAAAATATACTACAAGCAGAATTTAAATAGTCATAACTCCCATTTTTCTTACAAAACTGTCAGATAAGTATTTCCTATTTTCTGGGGAAAGTGATTTTGATTTAATGGATCTGTATCCTATGCAAAGGAAAATAGCTACGTGTATTGGTTCCACCTGTAAGGTTTGTGTTTCCAGAGAAGGTACAGAAGCCACCAGATAATTCACATGACCTGTTTGACTCATAAAATGTACAAACTGCTGAGAACATATGTCAATAAATGTAAAGGAAGATGCATATGCTAAAATCTGAACATTATTAAAATACATATGTCATTTGTTTTACTCATAGGGTTAATAGCAGTAACATATTTGCATTATATGTAGCAGTGAATGAATAGTTCTTTGTCATTAACACGAACACTTAAAAGCAGTAATTTAAAATATTCTGCTTTGAGGCACCTGTGTTCAGAAGAATCAATATAAGGAAAAGTCAAGATACTATCTAATATTTCATACAGGAGTTCCTAAACTTTTTCCTGATGCGGGCCACATCTTAGCAATTATTCCCCTTTATTCAGAATTGGTGAGGCCACATCTAGAGTACTGCATCCAATTTTGGGGCCCACATTACAGAAAGAATGTGAACACATTGAAGAAAGTCCAGCAGAGGACAACCAAAATGATTAGGGGGCTGGAGTACATGAGTTATGAGAAGAGACTGAGGGATTTGGGCTTGTTTAGTCTGCAGAAGAGAACAGTGAGGAGGGATTTGATAGCAGCCTTCAACTACCTGAAGGGAGGTTCCAAAGAGGATGGAGAGAGGCTGTTCACAGTAGTGATGGATGACAGAACAAGGAGCAATGGTCTCAAGTTACAGTGGGGGAGGTTTAGACTGGATATTGGGAAAAGCTATTTCACTAGGAGGGTGGTGAAGCACTGGAATAGAATACTTAGGGAGGTGGTGGAATCTCCATTTCTAGACTTTTTAAGTCTGGATTGACAAAGGCCTTGCTGGGATAATTTAGTTGGGGTTGGTCCTGCTTTGGGCAGGGGGCTGGACTCAATGACCTTCCAAGGTTTCTTCCAACCCTGTGATTCTATACTCTGTGCATACAAATAATCCCTCTAGGTATATCTACACTTGCACCCTAGTTTGTGCCGGGACGCATTATTTCGAACCAAACCCTTTGGTTGGAACTAATGTTACTCCTCAAAAAATGAGGGGTAATGTTAGTTTGAACCAAGGGGTTTGGTTTGAACTAACGCGCCCCAGTGCGCACTTTCACTTTTGAAACAGCTGGCATTCAGAGTAACGCACCGGCAAGGTCATGCTAATGAAGCATGGGATATTTAAATCCCCGCTTCATTGACTATTTTGAATGCCTGCATTTGCATCCCTAGTTTGAACTAGGGTGCAAGTTCAGACATATCCTCTCAGTCCCTGAGACTACTCCGATGCACTGGGAATTGCTTGCAGGCATTTCTCTTAGTAAACGTGATCAAACATTGATTTGAGTTAAATCAGAGCAAACAGACTTCTCTGGTACTAATTTAGCTCAAGTCAGTTAGGAACTAATTTAAGCTAAACCCAAATGAGACACTCTTAAGTTAAAATAAAGAGCAGCTATGCAAGGATTTAACTAAATGGGTTTGGAAATAGATTTAAGTTAAACCATCATAACTTCTATTTGTAGACAAGACCTGAATGTTTGTGGAAAGGTGGTTTTATGAAGCAACGTGCATCTTTTATTTAATGTGTGCCCAAAGCAGGTGTCTGCTGCAAAGTTGTAAGCCAAAATTAAAGAACCTTCTGAAAATGCAGCAGTCAATGTTGCTTAAGGTATGCACTGCAAGAGAAATATTTTATTCATTGAAAGTTACTATACCTCTCATAATTTCACTATTTGTTTTACTGTTTATTTTGCAATAAAATGAAAATAAAGTAAAAAAAATAAAATTGTATTGCAAGTCCAGGGACTGACTCAGGAAAGTGTTAACTACTGAAAAGCCTGATCACCATTAAGAAAAAAAAAAAAGGCAGCTATTGTTCTGTATGAGTTGGAGCTGATGGATGACACGATAGGGAGTCCTGCATAAATTCATTACAATAATGAAATCACATGACAAAAGGACCCACCAATATCTCTGGTCAAACAATGTTCTCAGCCTAGCTAGGGACTCACTGGAAAAGTGACCCAGGGGTCAGGATACAAGCCTAGGACTTTGCAGACCTCACTTCAGTTCCCTGTGTTGTTGCAGACTTCCTGGGTGAACCCAGGGAAGTCACTTAAATGGTCCTTTGGCACCTAACTCCCATTGCTTTCAGTGGACGTTAGGGCCCTAAATACTGCTGAGGATCTGGGCCTGAGTCCTCTGTTTTCCATCTGTAGAAGGGAGACAATAGCACGTCTCTTGTGTTGTGAAGATAAACACATTAAAGATTGGGGGTTGCTCAGCTGCTTCAGTAGTGGAGGCCATAGAAGAATTGAATTGTGACTTCAGGTGGCGGAATCTCCATCACTGAAGATCTTTAAGAGCAGGTTGGACAAACAACTGACAGGGGTCGCCTAGATGGTGGTTGGACCTGCCATGAGTGCAGGGGACTGGACCAGATGACCTCTTTTGAAGAAAGAGTGCACGTTAATATAAGAACATAAGAATGGCCATACTGGGTCAGGCCAAAGGTCCATCTAACCCAGTATCCTGTTTGCCAACAGTGGCCAATGCCAGATGCCCCAGAGGCTGTGAACAGAAACAGGTAATCATCAAGTGATCCCTCTCCTGTCATCCATTTCCAGCCTTTGGCAAAAAAAGGCTAGGGAAACCATTTCTACCCATCCTGACTAATAGCTATAGATGGACCTAACCTCCATGAATTTATCTAGTTCTTTTGTGAACTCTGTTAAAGTCCTGTTCTTCACAGCATCAATATGGATATTGATAGGAAGAGTTTGTAAGGCTGGGTATCAATCACCTGCTTATCAGTGAAAACACAGACCGCTCTGACTTCAAATGATACCATTGCAGCCGGTAGACACACACACACACACACACACACACAAATCCAGAAATAAAACAGTAATCTGTACCCTTACACAGAACAAACTTTGGGGAATTCAAAATATTCTTTCCAAGATCTGTACAGATCATGTGGACGATCTGCATTCATTTCGCACAGCATAAGGAAACAAATTTATATGGTGCTTTCTAGTTAGCTCCATCATGAAATATTAAACAGATATTGACTTGCATTGAAGAGAACATCAAGACTTACTGACCCAAGAATTAAATACTGACTGAGACAAAAGCAAGTTCAATATTAATGATATAGGGCAGTGTTTTGATGACTAAAACATTAATTTAGTGCATTTATTGTGGCCTACATTAGGAAAATCTTCAGAATTAAATAGCTGAAGAACTCTCTACTACAGCCCACAATTTAAAAGTATTTAAAACGAACACACACACACACACACACACACACACACACACACACACACACACACACACACACACACACACAGTCAGAGATGCTGCTGTGCCTCCTGGCTGGAAGTGGTTTACAGGTTGGTCCAATGGCTTTCAGTTTCCCCAGTAAACATTATTCCAGCCCCTTTGGGTGTTACCTGTCTATCGAACAGAATAAGGAAGGTCAAAGGTGTTTAAAGACACTTCCCAGAGAGTTATTGAATAACCCGACTCATCCGCTTAGGAATGGTATTTCAGGTTGGGACTCCTATTCCGTATCTAATCACCGGCAGAGTGTCAGCGCTTAGATTGAGATGGCACGTTAAATAAAAACTTAAGACTTGGGTTTTCAGTGATAACCACAAGACTATATTAAGCAGATTAAATTTAACAAACAGTAGAATTTGTAAAAATGGTATACCTCTAATTAACAAATAAGGGGGCAGTCCCCTATTAAACTACACGGACAAGAAGGGGAAGTCCCTCCAGGTCCCTATACCTACTCACAGAGTCTGCGGCGACGAAAGGGCGATTGAGGTGATGCTGGTGACCTTCAATCCCTTGGCTATTTGAAAGCCGCAGGAGAGGAACGACCAGGTGTACCTCGCCGGCTGTCTCAGGGTCGAAGCTGGCGACCTCAATCCGTCGGTCCTTCCGGACCTCAAGAGAGGAACAGCCAGGCGTCCCACGAAGAGCTGAGATGAATTGCTGACTTCACCTTCCACGAAGTGCGATTCTTCAGGCTCTTCAGCGCCTCTGGAACAGGCGATGGATGCTAGACTCCGTCTCTAACTATTCGAAACCTAGCCGAAGATAAAACCTTAAGCTAAAACGTGACGTGCCCGACGTACAGACTCGATGACGGCCGACATGCGTTGACCCGACGCAGCCTGATGGACAAACACGACGACGTGAACTAAACTAACTAATCACTAAACTAACTAACTTAACCTAAAAGAGAGAAAAAGACCTTCCGTCCAATTCTCTAAAGACAAGATCTTTACAGGACCTCTCTCATACTGGCATTCACTCCTAATCTATTGCCTAAGCCCGACGCAAGCGACGCCCTGATCTCAGGATACGCCCGAAGACCAGAACGAACTGATGCTAGGCAGAAGCTTTTATAGCCTCCGCTCATGAATATGCATGAACTGCAAGGTTTTAAAATGATTGGATGCCAAACGATGCACCTTGGGCGTGGTACAAACTGATTGGATATTGGGAATGCTCATGAATATTTATATATTATGTAAATGGAAACCGACAGGTGAATGATGTTTTAAACTTTAACAGTCACCTGCGGACGTGACAGAATGTTGGACTTTAATGGATGGTACCAAAGGCATTCTAAAATCAAAATGGAGTTTTAGACTCCATTTTGAGACATTGCGAATCTCTAAATATTTCAGGTATACAGACATTTATAATAAAGTTCACATTGACAAAATACATTATGCAGTCCCTTTGCACTGTTCACATATGTCTCAGGGTGATATAGATTAGACCTTTGCATTTATAATCAAATAAATCTGTATTTTGATATTTCTGCCTTACATGGGGTGTGTCTACACAGAATCCTTATCTTAAATAAGCTACATAGTTTGTGCTATGCAAATTACATAGCTTATTTCGAGGTTATTTTGGAATAAAGCGCTATTCCGAAAAATCCCTTAACCCTCGTGGAATGAGGGTTACAGGAATGCCAGAATAGCATGCCCATTATTTAAAAATATATTTTGAAATTACAGGCACATTTAAAGACATGGAATTGCTATTTTTGGATACTTTCAGTATCCTGAAATAGCCCTCCTGTCTAGACGTAGTCTTGTAGAGCAGGATAAGAGGTCATTTATAGTCTTGAAGAAAATCTATTGTTCTGTAACTTTAAGGGTGCAAAAAAAATGGTGGATCCCATAATATGAAGATGTCCCTATAATTTTTGCTGTGGTCTGAAATGGTATGTTCTAAACTACTGACTTTTTTTTTAAATGGCCTTTATCATTGAGAAGATACAGCTGATAAACTGGCTGATTCTTATGCCAGAAAAAGGTCATTATGGTCATCTAGTGTGATTTCCTGCATAACACAGACCAAAGAACCTCACTCATTAAATCCTGCATCAAGTCCACATCTTCTTGGTGAGCTAAAGCATCTTGCTTACAAAGGCATTTGGTCATGACCGAAGACTTTAAGAGATGGAGAATCCATTACAGACCTTGGGATATCTCGGCTATCCCAATGCACTGTGCAGGGAAAAAGGGGACCAGAATCTACGGGGCAAAGCAGGTGGAGAGGGAACAAGGATCTCATACAAAGCTGTAAAGCTTCTCTGGGTCTTTCTGCACCAACTTGAGTGATCTTGATTAAAGCAGAAATAGAACAGCAGGAAGCTAAGATACCACTGTGTCCCATATAATCTGGATTTGAAATTAGGCCTCAGTTAATAGAAAGTGATAACTATTTATTAAGGAAATGATAGTCTGGGGGCTTTAAGCTTTTGCACCACCCCCCGACATGGAAATTCAAAATAACAATATTTGAAACTGCAATGTATATTTTTAAAAAATCAATTACTTTCCAATGACTGAGTGCCATAATAAAACTAAAGTACAACAAGGCTTCACATAAGGCAAGTCATTTTTCAGCTATATGAGCATTAATGAAACATCTCTCCCTATTTTTTTAAATATTATAAATTTTATGGATGCTTTGTTCTTAATGACTCTTAAAACCCTTTTTTTCTGTACTGAATTCAAAGAAGTTCATCTTCTACCACAGTTATTTAAAAGACCTTGTGACTTGCAATTGGGTTTTTTTCTTTCTGATGTAGCTTCCTTTATGTTTTAGTTAAGTCCATAATGGTTGGTGGAATCTTTGTTTCTGGGTAGCTGTACAGATTTTGTTTTGATAAACCATGAGTCAATTTACAAGGTACTACTGTAGATATCTATATTGTTATTTTTAACAGTATATCACACATGATCTTGTGCTTTATTATCTGTGATATATCACATACATAAACGTCTCAAGCCAGCATCCAGTTAGTTTTGAACATGCTCAGAGCACAGCAAAAAATTCTGTGTGTGACATCTGTAGCACTGATAAATGTGGTTTATATTTGTGATGACAAATTACTTTCCATTTGGCTTGCTCCGAAAATAAGGAGTAAAATCTTCCTTTTCTGGCCAGGCCATTTCATGTTACTGTAGTCTGATGTGCCAGCATTTCTGTTTTGAACTTCCTACTCCAAGTGGTTTACAGTTGAATTAACTGTAAACTCTCACTCAACGCAGAAACTAAAGATATTAGGTGTTAACAAAATCTGAGGTGGTTATTTCACATCAGGAATCCTAATTTTTAAGTGAGTAATTTCCCCTTTAAATATCCCTTTAATTTTCAAAAATTCTGAGCCTGCTTTAAAAAACCCAACCATTGTTATCTTGAAGGCACATCTCCTATTCTCCTAAATGAATGACGAATTGTACAGTACTTGCCCTATTGTAACCCTTCATGTTTGTTCTTTGTCTTCATTTAAGGTTCCATTTGGACTAACCTGTATGGCTGCATTAGGGCTGCCCAGACCATTGCTCCCCTTAGCAGCCAAAACTAAAAAGCTCCCAGCTGCTCCCAGGGAGAAACCGGACAAGGAGTAGGTGGACTCTTGGATGCAAGTACCTCTTTGCCCCCCTCCCCTGTGCACAAAGGAATAAACCTCACCCTGAAAAAGACTGGAGCAAGTGATTGTCTTCCCGGTGTTTTCAGAGGCTACGTCTAGACTGTAGAGCGTTTCCGGGATACTGGCGGTATCCCAGAAAAGCTCTGCTGCGTCCAACGAGTAGTTTCTGAAAAAAGCAGATGTGTTCTTTCGGGTTCCCTGTATTCCTCTGAGGCTAGGTCTACACTACAAGGTTTTTGTGCAAGAACTCGGAGCGTCCACACCTCAAGCGCATTTTTGCGCAAGTAAAACAAAAGAACAGAGGGGGTTTTCCGGTGTAGGTATTCCTCCTCCTATGAGGAATAACTCTCTTTTGCGCAAGAGTTCTTGTACAAAAAGGCACGTGTGGACAGGCAACAAGTTTTTTTGTGCAAAAACAGGGAAGAGGAAAAAGCACAGGTGCCCTGGTGGCCATTCTGTAGATAGGTATCAGCGCTTTCTTTTGAGAGCGCGTCCATGCAGTGTGGACGCTCTCTCATGTAAATGCGCATCGCTTTGTTGATGTTCTTTTGCAGTGTGGACACTCTCTTGAACAAGAAGTTTTTGGCAGAAGATCTTTTGTGTATATTTTTCCGACTTTTCTCTGCAGTGTAGACATAGCCAGAGTGTCTTAGCCTCATTATGCTTCTCGAAAGCCCAGTGCCTCCTGTGGTGGTGCAGCTACACAATGCCACAACTCAGGGCTATGCAAGCACTTAAGTAGGGGTATATCTACACAGCAAAGGTATTTCAAAATAACAGCCCTTATTTCGAAATAACTTTCCTAGTGTCTACACAGCCAAACCGCTATTTTGAAATAAATTTGAAATAGAGTGCTTATTTTTAATTTGGTAAACCTCATTCTATGAGGAACAATGCCAAATTCGAAATAGCTATTTCAAAATTAGTGCTGTGTAGACACTTCTTTCGAAATAGGGGGCCTCCAGCCTTCCCAGGGAGCCCTCCAGCCTCCACCAAGAACGCTCTACTCCCTCCCCACCTCCCCAGAGCCCTTAAAGGGGTAGAATCTGGCCACTGTGCCTGTGCCAGCTCCAAGCCTGCCAGCCCAGAGCCAGCAGTCACTGCCCCGACCCAGTGGCCCCAAAACATAAGCCAACAAGCCACTAGCAGCCAGACCTCCACCGCTCTCCAGGAGCAGTCTGCCAGCTTCCAGGAGCCTGCCAGGGCCCGGAGAAGATAAGCGCTTTCCTGGTCCAGGGTGGAGATGATGGACCTTATTCAGATTTGGGGGGGAATAACCCCAAAGTCCATGATCTCTACACTAGATGGAGGAACGCTGCAGTCTATGGAAGGATAGCTGCCAGCCTGGCCACCAAAGGCCACATGGGAACCCAGGAGCAAATTGGAAGGACGTGAGGGAGGAATGAGGCACAAGCACCCAGTGGGGCACACCAGGGAGGCTCTTAATGCTCCTCAGGGTGGAAGCTCTCCCGCAGGGCCTCCTGGACACTGACAGCCCCCCGATGGACCTCCTGGATGGCAGCCTGCAGAAAGTGCAGCCAGGCTCGCAGCAAGGCATCCAAGGGAAGCACCAGAGTGCTCAGGAGAAGCTCTGGCTCCATGTTATAGAGTTCTGTGGTGTCCCAAGTGAGGGCAACCAGAGCATGCAGAGATAAAATACTTTGGTGTCCCTCATCGAGGTAGACAAGCAAGCAGGGAAACCTGAGAACTGGCTGTCCGGGGGGGGATCCATTTAAGCACAGACCTCAGATAGCCTCAGGCAGCAGCCCCACACAGTAAGTCCTGACCTGGTGCCCTGCCGGAACTGGTTCTGGCTGGCCTTAAATGCGATTCAGAGTCCACTCAGTGTGGATGCGCTATTTCGAAATAGCAAAATGGTATTTTGAAATGCATTTTGTGTGTAGATGCTTTATTTCAAAATAACTATTTCAAAATAAGGTATTTTGAAATAACACTGTAGTGTAGACGTATCCTATGCGTTTTGACATCAATATGACTACTCACATGCTTAAATCAAAGCATACATGGACTTTTCGAGACCAGAGCTAAAATATACAATCTCACCTTTATTATGTGCAGTCTTTGGGACAGGAAATTCAGCTTTATTTATTGTGCATATTTATGGCACCATAAAAGTAAATAATAATAGCAACCATTTTTGTTCCATTTGAAAATATTGTTACTGTGGCCATTGTAGACGTAGTTTGCAAAATTCCTGTTTAGTGCATGGAAGTGACTAATCAGAGAAGCCATATTGTTTGCCCAAACAGGTAATTTGTCATTTCTGCTGCTTATCTTGTATATGCTCCATTGTTCTGACTGAAAGATTTTACATGGAAAGAAATCACTGTAAATATTATTAACATTTATTCATATTTTAAAAAGTAACCTAATGAGGCATATTCATAACTGTAAACTATGGGATAGCAGCATAAACTCTGCAGAAGATCCAAAAGAGCAAGTTGAAAAGAAAACCCTGTGCATCAAAAAGGAAAAACTTGTTTAATGTTCCTGTGAATAGGTCTCATCTTACAGGAGCTATCGTATATGGATAAGTCTCATGATAATTCTAAATGGATACAGTCTGCTTTGAGGCTTATAGATGCTCCCATCCATCAAAAATTTCACCATTATTTCCCAGCACAATGAAATTTTAAATCTGGATGTACCCTGCATGCCAAACTTTCTCTGATATAAACCTCTTTTCCTCATTCATAACACTTATGCTGCGGAGCATGTGAATGTAGATATCCAGTGAGTACTTTATTTTCTACCATGCTAGAATATAAGTGAAGTCCCACTTAGTGATGTTCACCCAGAAGGGTGCTTACAGGAAATTTTCCTTCTGCCTTGATGATGTATTCTGCACTCAGAATTCTTTCATGCACTCTGATTTAGAATTTCCTCCCACTTTGTTACAGCTCACTGTGTAAATCAGCGGGGTGGTCCCACAAATGCAGAGAAAAATGAGATTTGGGAGACAAACTGAAAAGCAACAAAATCTCACGCTTGCTTTTAACAATCAACTGAATTCCAATGAGGTCCAGTGGGGAAGAGATGTATATGATTAAGACTTAGCCACTCAGCAACTGGGAAAGACAAGTCTCTAAATATTTAATGCTTACAGCTGTACTGCAGCTGGCAAAGCATCTCATTGTAAAACATATTTAATATTTAGAGTCACTCAGCAACTTGTTAAGTAACTTCACATTAGAGCCCTGAGAACCTTAAAATACCTTGTCTGGTGAGCATGCTCTATCTACTAAAAAAAAAAAAAAAAAAAAATCCTGGAGGCTCACAAGCCTAGGTCAGTTTTTTTTAAAAGCCCTAGGCTTTCAGGCCAACATTTTGTACTTTCTAATGAAAAAGTCCTACAGAATGTAACGGGTGAAATTTACAGGGTGCTACGGTATAGGAATTGTTCTGAACAAATAATATAACTCAGGACAGAATTATAGCTTTGCTAATAGAATTGCCTAATTTGGCTTAAGGATTCAGTAGAAAGGTTATCATTATATAGAAAGTTGTTTGAAATTTTTGCTTTAGGAGTACAGAAGATACTCTAAACTTATGGGTAAAGGCACCTGGACTGCAAATACGAAAGACTGGATCACGTGCTCATGAAATCAGTGCAGCGATATTGATTCCAGCGAAGGTTCTTGGCCCTTGAAAATGATCTAAGCATAAAAAAGGAGACCTATAAAAATACAAAGGATGAATGTAAATAATCACAAGTATGTAGGGGCAAAATTAAAAAGGCAAAGGCACAATGACCTCATTCTAGCCAGAGACATAAAGGGTAACAAGAAAACATTCTACAAATCCTAGAATCCTAGAACTGGAAGGGACCTCGGGAGATCATCATGTCCAGTCTCCTGCCCTCACGGCAGGACCAAGCATCATCTAGATTATCCCTGGCAGATGTCTATCCAACCTGCTCTTAAATATCTCCAGTGATGGAGATTCTACATCAACCTCCATAGGATTTATTGCAAGCATTTAACCACCCTAACAGGCAGGAAGTTTTTCCTAATGTCCAACCTAAACCTCCCTTGCTGCAATTTAAGCCCATTTACTTTTTGTCCTCTCATTAGAGGCCACGGAGAACAATTTTTTGCACAAAAAGGTATGTGTGAGCAGGGGACATGGGTTTTTTTGTGCAAAAAGAGGCAATCGAAAAAAGCCCTGGTGGCCATTCTGTAAATAGCAATCAGAGTTTCCTTTAGAGAGAGCGTCCATACAGTCTGGATGCTCTCTTGCACAAAAGCGCACCACATTTTTGATGCACTTTTGCAGTGTGGACACACTCTTGCAGAAGAAGCTTTTTGCGGAAGAGATCTTCCGCAAAAACTTCTTGCACAAGAAGCCTGCAGCGTAGACATAGCCTCAGAGAACAGTCAGTTATGCACTCACCTTTTAGCCGGCCCATCTACATTGAATTTCCCTAATTAATTGATAAGAATGCTTTACTAAAGTCTACGTATACCACATCTACTGCTTCCTGAATCTGGGGGCCAATTCTGTACTTTCATATGTTAGTCATTCAGACTTGCAGTAGTTTTCAAACTTTTTGTATTGGTGACCCCTTTTACACAGAAAGTCTCTGAAAGCAACCCTCTTTGACAATAAAAACACTATATATGACTAACTATTTTAAATGCTAAATTTATATTCCAGTTGTTTAAAATTAATTTACCTTTTCACACCACTTTTAAATTAAGGCTAAATGATATTTTTTTCAAAATATTGTTATAAGCAGAAAAGGCTTTGTCTAGGTTACTGGGGGGAGGACATGAAAAAACTTTGTCAACACCACTTTTCACAGCAAACCTAGTACAGGCAGTCCCCGGGTTACGTACAAGATAGGGACTGTAGATTTGTTCTTAAGTTGAATCTGTATGTAAGTCGGAACTGGCGTCCAGATTCAGCCGCTGCTGAAACTGACCGCCAGTTCCGACTTACATACAGAATCAACTTAAGAACCCCAAGCGTCCCCAAGTCAGCTGCTGCTGAAACTGATCAGCAGCTGATTCCAGGAAGCCCGGGGCAGAGCAACTCTGCCTCGGGCTTCCTGTAGTCAGCGCTGGTCAGTTTCAGCAGCAGCTGACTTGGGGACGCCTGGGGCAGAGCAGCTGGGGTGCTGCTGGGTTGTTCCAGTAGCACCGCTCCTCGGCGCTACTGGACCAACCCAGCAGCACCCCATCTGCTCTGCCCCAGGCGTCCGGAGAAAAGCCTAGTCTGCTTGGGGGGGGGGGGGAGGGGGCGTACTAGCTGCGCCCCCCCCCCCCCACCCCAGCAGACCAGGAAGACGCAGGCGGCGGACCGAGACGCACCGCGGTCCCGCCGCCTGGGTCCTCCGCAGCTTTGCTCCCCGTCTCCCTGGTCTGCTGGAGACCAGCAGACCAGGGAGACGGGGAGCAAAGCCTCTGAGGACACCAGCAGCGGGACAGCCGCGGGGCGTCTGGGCTGCCCCGCTGCCAGCTTCCCCCGAGAGTTTGCAAAGCCGCGGAGGGGCTCGGGCAGCGAGGCAGCCCAGGCGTGCCTGGGCTGCTCCGCTGCCGGCTTCCCCGAGGCTTTGCAAAGCCGCTTTTTCTGAACTTGGGGGTTCTAATTTGTCAGCAGTTTAATGCAGCTCCACAGCTACTGAGCAGCAAATTCTCTAAAGTGATATCAGTCCCAGGGACAGCCTTAGGGAAAATGGCACCGGGAGCAAACACTTATTTTGACACCCTTTCCTGGGAAGAAAAATCATTCTGGATGGGCTCCGGCTTCCAGCCCAACCACATGTGAAGCACTGCCATATGCTCCCACATAATAACCTTGTGTGATCTCCTCAATTGATCTTGGACCAAATTCAAACCTGTTCCCCAGCAATTTTCAAAGTGGCAAAACTATTTGCAGCATATTGTTTGTCAGTAGTGGAATTCTGTATGCTTCTTCGCTCTCTCATTTATCAAACTGCCTCTTCAGTCTTCAAATAAATAAAAGGGGGAAAAAAAACTAAAGATGATCCTGAAAAAGAAAATGGTCCTTTCAACTCCAGAAAAGCTTGAAAGCATGGGTATTTTTTTGTGCCTGAAAGAGCTAGATGCTAAATTTATGAGCAAATCATTTTGACCAGCTAATATGTGCTTCAGATACAGCTGCAAACACCCAGGTAAGTGCTGTATCTTCAAAGCGCGTAACCATCATGAAGCAAATGAACAGACTGACTGCCAGCTTGCACAAATTTACATGACCACTTACATTATCATCCAGTCATTTCCTGCACTACTTTTTTAAATGGGAACCATCAATGGTTACTAATGGACAGTGTCAGTTGCACTTCTGCTCAGCTCATGGCTACATGCTCCCTAAGAAGTCATTAGCATATCTAAGAATGTGCTTTCACTGATGCTCTCAGCTCAGAGTACCCAAGATCATGTGTGGGGATATTTATGTGTAATGAGTTTACAGAACTGTGTAGAAGAGAACATATGTTTATTTGATATATCTAAATGTGTTCCTGCTTCTTCTCCTCCTCTCTTCACCTGTTCCATGTCCCCAATTTCTGATATCTCCTACTTTTAATCAGTTTATTACAGTGGTAACAGTTTGTTTTTGGGGTGTGTGCATGTGAGTTTTCTCCCATGATTGCTCATAATAGGCATCACAGAAACTTGGTGGAATGAGGACAATGAATGGCATATCCTCAAAAAATGAGGAATAACGTTAGTTTGAACCAAGGGGTTTGATTCGAACTAACGCGTCCCAGAGCACACTTCCTGGTTCGAATCAGCTGGCGAGTGGAATAGCGTGAGGGCAAATTTATGCTAATGAAGCACAGATATTTAAATTCCCGCTTCATTAGCAATTTCAGTCGGCTACACTTGCATCCCTAGTTCAAACTAGGGAGCAAGTGTAGATGTACCCATATTGACTGGGTACACATCACCTCAGGATGGGATGCAGAGATAAAATTTCCTGATACCTTAAATGACTGCTTCTTGGAACAGCTGGTACAGGAACCCACAAGGGGAGAGGTAATTCTTGATTTAGTCTAAGGAGAGCGCAGGAGCTGGTCCAAGAGGACTGCTTAGAAATGGTGACCATAATGTAATAAAATTTAACATCCATGTAGTGGGGAAAACACCTCAGCAGCCCAACACTGTGGCATTTAATTACAGAAAGGGAAACTACACAAAAACAAGGAGGTTAGTTAAAGAGAAATTAAAAGGTACATTGACTAAAGTAAAATCACTGCAATCTGCATGGAAACTTTTCAAAGATATTATAATAGAGGCCCAACTTAAACATATACCCCAAATTAAAAAACACAGTAAGAAAACCAAAAAAGTGCCACTTTGGCTTAACAACCAAGTAAAAGGAGCAGTGAGAGACAAAAAGGCATTGTTTAACTCCAAGTGAGGAAAATAGAAAGGAGCATAACTCTGTCAAACTAAGTGTAAAAATATCATACGAAAAGCCAAAAAGGAATTTAAAGAGCAGCTAGCCAAAAATTTAAAAAGTAATAGCAAAATGTTTTTAAGAACATCGGAAGCAAGAAGCCTGCTAAACAACCAGTGGGGCACCTGGATGATCAAGATGCTAAAGGAGCACTCACAGATGGTAAGGTCATTATGGAGAAGCTAAATGAATTCTTTGATTCAGTCTTCACAGCTGAGGATGTTAGGGAGATTCCCAAACCTAAGCCATTCTTTTTAGGTGACAAATCTGAGGAATTGTCAGATTGAGATGTCATTAGATGAGGTTTTGGAACAAATTGATAAACTTAACAGTAACAAGTCACCAGGACCAGATGGCATTCACCCAAAAGTTCTGAAAGAACTCAAATGTGAAATTGCAGAGCTGTGGTTTGGAACCTATCCTTTAGATCAGCTTCTGTACCTAATGACTGGAAGATAGCTAATGTGACACCAACATGTAAAAATGGCTCCCGAGGTGATCCTGGCAATTACAGACCATTAAGTCTAATGTCAGTAACAGGCAAATTAGTTGAAACTATTGTAAAGTATAGTATAGTATATTGTCAGACACATAGATGGATATAATTTGTTGGGGCAAAGTCAACATAGTTTATGTAAAAGGAAATCATGCCTTACTAATCTGCTAGAGTTCTTTGAGGGGGCCAACAAACATGTGGACAAGGGGGATCCAGTGGATATAGTGTACTTATATTTCCAGAATGCCTTTCACAAGGTCCCTCAACAAAGGTACTTAAGTAAAGTTAGTTGTCATGGGATAAGAGGGAAGGTCCTTTCATAGACTGATAACTGGTTAAAAGACAGGAAAAAAAGGGTAGGAATAAACTGCAAGTTTTCAGAGTGGAGAGAAGTAACTAGTGGTGCCCCCCAAGGGTCCATACTGGGACCAATCCTATTCAACATATTTATACATGATCTGGAGAAAGGGGTAAACAGTGAGGTGGCAAAATTTGCAGATGATACCAAACTGCTCAAGACAGTTAAGACCAAAGCAGATTGTCAAGAGTTTCAAAAAGATCTCACCAAACTGAATAACTGGGCAACAAAATGGAAGATGAAATGTAATGTTGATAAATGCAGAGTAATACACTAGAAAAATAATCCCAACTATACATACAATATGATGGGGACTAATTTAGCTGTACCTACTCAAGAGAGAGATCTTGGAGTCATTGTGCATAGTTCTCTGAAAACATCAACTTAATGTGCAGCGACAGTCAAAAAAGCAAAGACAATGTTAGGAATAATTAAAAAAGGGATAGAGAATACCATAAAAACTTGGGTATAATGCGTACTTTTCCCCCCCTTGTTTTTAGCGTTCAAGTCAGGGTGAGCATTATCCTTAGGAGTTTTTTTTTTAAAGTTTTCATTTGGCGGTTCCGCGGCAATCAATTAATCGCAGAACACCAGAGGTTAAGTTGGTTTTTATTAGCATCAACAAGTAACTATATACACAGTTTCAAAAAGTTAAGTTAAACAAATGAAATCAACACTGCAGCACAAACAAGCAAATACCAGTATGTTAATTGATCATCTACTTATCTTCAAAGCCCTCAAATTCGCTTTTGTTTGAATCTTCCTCGAACAGTTGAGCAATATCTTCCGGGGTATAGTCCTCGACATACTCATCCAGGTAATACAAATTATTGTCATCTTCGCATACCAGTAATTCACCCTCGGCCGATTGATCGTCGCTGGGATCCATCCAAAGGGCATCATGCTCTCTGCCATACATAGCATTAGAGATGCTGCATTTCAGAAACCCCTTCCTTAATATAGCGGGATCAAGTCCAAGCCAGACATCCGCTATCCACTGGATAACATCTTGCAATGTTGGTGTTCGCATATGTCCACCTGCAGTAAATGTATGTTCACCTTCCAGAAACCAGGTGTTCCATTTCCTGCGCAGTGCATCTTTCATTAGCTTGTTAACTGTCTCGTCAAGCGGCTGCAACATTTTGGTCATTCCACCAGGAATAATGGCCAAGTCTGTTTTGTCCTGCTGAAGACTTTTCTTCATAGATGGCATACGATGACACCAAAATGCATCCAAAACAATTAGAGACTGCTTTCTCATAAGTCCACCCAGCCGTTTCGCCCAAACTGTCTGTAGCCAATCAAGCATTAAAGTTTCATCAATCCAGCCTTTAGGGTGAACACGCACGTGAACAGAGTTTGGGAAATTATATTCCTTGGCATTGTCTTGCGCTTGAACACAATATAAGGAGGCAGCTTTGTTCCGTCGGCCATGTAAGCAAGCATTATGGTAAACCTAGACTTTTCATGGCCTGTGGTAGCAATGGAGACTGTCTTGGCACCTTTCAGTTCAAGCGTTCTGTCGTAGGGATTATCGAAATTTAACGGTGTCAGATCTGCGTTGCCAATTAATGAAAAGTTGTAGCAGTGCTGCTTCCGTAGCTTTATGATAAACTTTTGGAACTGCAGTAACTTGGTGTCTGAGTCCATTGGTAGCTTCTGTGCAATTCATGAACCGATAGCCCCAGCGATATGAAGCTTTAAACACGGCTGTTAGCGCATGTTTTGGCAATGGTCAAAGCCTTCATTCTAACCTCCGCAATGCTAACACCTTTCATTGCTAACACCACCGCCTTGCTGTCTACGCTCAGCAATCCATTCAGCCAGCTTGGCCTCCAACTCAGGATATGCAGCGCTTTTACCTCGCTCAGCCATGTTCATCCTAGGCAGCGCTTGCAGGTGCTCTTTCTGCCGTCTCCAAAGGTGAATGTTAGACTCTGCTATGTTATCAAATTCACGGTTGCCAGCTCTGTTGCCATGAGCCTCAGCATAGCTAACAATTTTCAGTTTTTCAGCGGTTGTGTAAGATTGCCAACAACTCATGGCATCCCAAAGAGAGCATGGAACACCGTGCACTATATACTCGTGCATTCACGCATGATTATCCGGCAATACAAAAGGCAAGACAAAACACGGCAAAGTTGGGGTGCGCACTATAGATAAGAGTTCAGTTTATTCAGGGTTTCTGACGTTTAAAAGGTAGGTGCGCATTATGCATTATACTCGAGATTTTACGGTAAGACAGATGTAGTCACCTCATCTCAAAAAGGATATATTGGCATTGGAAAAGGTTCAGAAAAGAGCAACAAAAATTATTAGGGGTTTGGAACGGGTTCCATATGAAGTGAGATTAGAGAGACTCCGATTTTTCATCTTAGAAAAGTGGAGAGTAAGGGGGGGTATAATAGATGTCTATAAAATCATGACAGCTATTGAGAAAGTGAATAAGGAAAAGTTATTTACTTGTTCCCACAATAGAAGAACTAGGGGTCACCACATGCAATTAATAGGTAGCAGGTTTAAAACAAACAAGAGGAAGTTTTTCTTCATGCAGTGCACAGTCAACTTGTGGAACTCCTTGCCAGAGGATGTTGTGAAGACCAGGGATTTAACAGGGTTCAAAAAAGAACTAGAAAAATTCATGGAGGTTGGATCCATCAACGGCTATTAGCCAGGATGGTTAGGAATGGTGTCCCTAGCCTCTGTCAGAGTCTGGAAATGGATGACAGGAGAGAGATCACATGATGATTACCTGTCTGTTCACTCTCTCTGGGGCCTCTGGCATTGGCCACTGTTGGCAGACAGGATACTGGCCTAGATGGACCTTTGATCTCACCTAGTATGGATGTTCTTATGTTCTCATAGCAATAGTATTCACAGAATTCATAGAATCACAGAACTGTAAGGAAACTAGAGAGGACATGAAGTCCAGTCCCCTTCACACATGGCAAGAAGCAGCACCATCTAGACCATCCCTGACAATTACTTGCCTCTTTTAAAGCCCTCTTCTTTGTGTTAGCCAGTCTGTTTCCAAATACCCTCTTCCTCATCCCTGATAGTTGGACCCCTTCTCTGCTTAAATGTCACTTCAGAGAGTGACATTTAAATCACAGCATTTTATTCTCAAATGACTGTCTTATCTGGACATGTTTATTCATTTGTGGCATCCAAGAACTCGTTCTGCAGCTCCTAGGACTCATAGCACGTTACGCTGACCTCTGAAATTCACCCAGGGATGATGTGATATTGCAAAAGTGAAATCAGAAGAGGACTACTGGTTTTCCTTGGAAGCTAATGTTGTGTTGAATAATAACGATGCTATGACATTTTCCCCTCCCCCTGTATCTTTTACAGTTCTGGACACTGTGATCCAGGGTGTTGTACATTTCAGGCCAGATCCTGATTATGAAGATCACTTTGCACTAGGGAAAAATGTTCTTAAAGGTGCCAGGCAGGGGCTTCTGAGGGATTCCCCCAGGCACCATATCCCCCCTCCCCCCAGTGCTTAAATCATGTGGGGGAAAGGCTTTAAGGGCTTGGCCCCCTTACTACGTTTAGGGCTGCCTCACTTCCACCTGTAGTCAAAGTGAGGAAGGGAATGTTCTGTTATTAAGTCCTGCCGTCTTTCCCTCTCCCCCCCCATAATTCAAGAAGGGCCTGCCCCTCCTTGTCTGGGTTGTGGGGACAAAGGAGGGGGCATTCTGGGGTAGGGGGGTATGTTACAGGGGCTGGAGAGGGTGGGGGCAGAACATAATGTTATCTGCTGAACCCTGATTGGTGGACCAGTCCATAGAGAGCTGGTCTAGACAGAGTAAACTGGAGCAGCGCCCTGGCTACGTGGAAGGAGAAAAGAGGAGAGGATGCAGAGGGGAGGTTTGGTAAATTCATTTGGATGGTGTGTCAGATTATTTTAGAAAGGGCAACTAAACCTCTTGGGCCCGCCAGAGCCATTCTGAGTGGCACTGCCAATGTAACAATAATAAACTGTTTATCATGGTTAGCATTTGAAACTGTGAGATGCTGATCACAGGAGTGGAGGCCTGTGCTGTTCTGCAGTAAATCAGTTCCTCTCACAGAAATGTGAAATAGTCATCTTATTAACTGTATATCAAAGGTGCAAAGATTAGTGCTGCAATGAGGGACCAAGTGCTTATAAATGGAATTCACTGAACAGCAGTGCACCTTTTGCATTATAGTAGAGCCCCCAAGAGTGGGCTTTCCTAATTGTCCTTCTTAGTTGCCTTATTAAATCTTTCTTCACAATTTATGATCTATAAATATAGAACATTTTGAAAATTAAATGTTTATTTTTTCAGAATTGACTCATAAGGTTGACTAATATTATGCTTAAGTGTTTACTGTCAGCCAAATACCAGTGGTCTGCTATGCTAAGTAAAAATAAATGCTGTTTACATATATGCTTCATTGGAAGATTATGGCTGTAAATTATAGAGTAGATAAAGGAGTCGGTTTCTTTTTAATAGCGATCCTACTAGCCCACTGTCCAATTGTGATATGCTACACAAAACTGATCGTTCACTGGGATGTTGAAGAACTTCTGGATTGGTATGACCCAGTTTATTCATAAAAATTTGTCTCTAGTTTCTAAGGGTATGTCTACACTAGCTCCCTGGTTTGAACTAGGGAGGTTAATGCAGGCATTAGAAGTTGCAAACGAAGCCCAAGATTTAAATATCCCGGGCTTTATTTGCATCTTCCCGTCCAGGTGCCATTTTTAAATCCCCCTAGTCCGAACTAACAGCCCGCGGATACACGCGACAGTCAAACATTAACTCGAACTAAGGACTTAACGTTTGACTGCCGCGTGTAGCCGCGGGCTGTTAGTTCGGACTAGGGGGGATTTAAAAAATGGCGCCCGGATGGGAAGATGCAAATAAAGCCCAGGATATTTAAATCCCGGACTTCACTTGCAACTTCAAATGCCTACATTAGCCTCCTTAGTTCGAACTAGGGGGCTAGTGTAGACATACCCTAAGATCTCTTTAAATCATGGCATTGAGACTCGATGGTAAGATACCCACAGAAGTAATGTCTCTTATTGATTGTCTGCCATACTCCACAGTCCCACTGACTTTTAAGTTGCTTTCTGTGATCATAATATCTTTATCAGAGACAACTCATGCCTGCCAATGGTAGGGGAGTCAGAGTGAGCAGCTGGCTTCAGCCGTGTTAGTAAGTATGCTGCATCCATGCAAGCATGCTCAGTACACAACAGGCAGCAAAGCTGGGGAACACCCCACATCTCCCTGCAAGCACCACTTCTGATCCTTATATAGAACTATAAGAATAGCATAAAAATACACACGCACCCTTCCCACTGTATGGAATCCTGGCAGGAGTATTAAATCTGGATAGACTTCTGCAGCACCAGCCTCAGCAGTATTTATCACAAAAACTCAGTATTCATATAACTGAGGACAAGTGACTTGTGATACGTTGGAAGATCCTGGACTCATTGGAGTCAATGGCCTGTTGATTTCAGTAAATGCAGGCTTGAGCCCCCAAATGGAGTGACTAAAAATGACATGCTGACAACATGACAGCCACCTATTGATGTTCAAGCCTTGTATATCTACTAGCTGAAAATTATCTAGAACATTTAAATGTCATATTGTGTGTGGTTTAACCAGGCATCCATTCTTGACTAATCAAAGGTTTGGAAATTTGATAAGAAGAGTTTTTGTTTGCATTGGAAATGTGTTATCCAAATGTCATGTGTTAAAAATATTCCCCTACTCAAAACAAGCCCCTCTCTTTGTAGACAGCAAGTTGGGTCCTATTGTACAGATACATCATTTTGCATATGAAAAATTCTGTTAGTCCATGGTATAATTTATTCTGAAGGTCTGCAGCTGGAACTCAATAGGAAGTCAAGCCTGAATATGTTGCTGGAATATATGAATTGCTTTGGATGGGAAGAACAGAGTTAAATATAATGTGCAAAACTCTGAGAAACAAATCTGACATCTCAATAGAGCATTGAATGGTTCCTATTAAGCTTGCTAAATTCTGTGTCTCTCAGAATACCCAATATAACCTCATGCACTTTTCATATTAACAGATTTTATACTCCATCCCAGTTATGTAAATATGAAACTAAAATATTTAAAATATTTAACAGATGTGGAACAGTAGAGAGAACTCTATTGCATGCAATATGGGATTGCTTCAAATTAAATACTAATCTGAGGTTTTTAAATATTAAACACAGCTCTAGAGGGAGACCATTATCCCTGACCCTGTGTTGGACATCCTGGCAAGTCTATCAGAAACAAAACAAAGAGGAATTCTTCACAGAAATCTTTGCATGTGGTTATTACAATCAATAATAGGGAAATGGTATACAATTTATTTTCGGAGTACCCAGTTCTTATCTTGCAAATAGTGGCTAATACCATTGTGTGAGATCAGAATCATGTTCCAAATATCAATAAATGTCTGATATTTGCCCAGGTATTCCTCCATTTTGAGGAGCTTAGAAGGGGCACAAAATGCTTTATTTTTTTATTGTTTATATGGCAGAATAAAAGGACAGGTGACTTCCACTTAATATAGCAATTAAAGTGCAGCTGTGAGGGTTTTCAGAGTGCCTGACCTAAGCAACCAGTCATGATTGAGTTTCAGCAGGCTATGGGATTTGTATAAGATCAGCCTGATGAGTAAGGATACCAGCATCAGTTCTGGGAGATAGCAAGATGGGTGAGGGGCAGGCAGAGATGTTAGGGGGGAGGTCTAGGAGAGGAGTTATTGGACCTTACTGTGATATGGGAGTCAGTGAACAGCAGAATGGAGAAGAATCTTGTTGGGAGGAGGTAGGGAGAAGGATGAGAAAAGAGAAGGGAGATTTCATAGGGGTTACATAAGCCTTCTAATCAAGAGGGTACTAAATTTCACTCACCACTGCTTTCAAACAATGAGTATAAAATAATAACGGGTTAAGCAGTGCTTCTGCACAAAAAGACTTGGAGATTACAGTGAATGAGAAGCTGGATATGAGTCAACACTGTGCCCTGGTAGCCAAGAAAGCTAACTGCGTAATAGGCTGCATTAGAAGGAGCACTGCCAGAAGATCTAGGGAAGTGATTATTCCCCTTTATTTAGTACTGGTGCGGCCACATCTGGAGTATTGCATCCAATTCTGGACCTCTCATTATGGAGAGAGTCCAGCAGAAGGCAACCAAAATGATTAGAGGGCTGGAGTACTTGACTTATGAGAAAACAAAAGGAAAGAAATTATGTAGCATTTTAAAGACTAATGAGATAGTTTATGAGGTGATGAGCTTTTGTGGGGCAGACTCACTCTTCAGATCATATTTTGAAAGCGAATTGGCATGACCATATAACAAAGGAATACAATGAAAAAAGTAAACTTTTAGTAATCTTTACTAAAAAAGTAAAGATTATAAACTAACAAATCAGCTACTAGAACAGAAGGTGGGGGTGAGGAGCAAAGAAGAGACAAGGAAGGAGGAAATAGCTTATTGTAAACCAATAAGTGGCTAATCTGGCGTTGCTACAAATATCAAAAGGTGGGGGGAGTCTGTCTTTGTAATGTGTAAGGTAATTAGCATCTTTATTAAGACCCATTCGCAATTTATGAGAAGAGGCTGAGGGATTTCGGCTTATTTAGTACTCAGAATAGAAGAGTGAAGGGGGATTTGATAGCAGCCTTCAACTACGTGAAGAGGGGTACCAAAGAGGATGGAGAGAGGCTGCTCTCAAGAGTGATAGATGACAGAACAAGGAGCAATGGTCCCATGTTGCAGTGCAGGGAAGTCTAGGTTGGATATTAGGAAAAACTATTTCACTAGGAGGGTGGTGAAGCACTGGAACGGGTTCCCTAAAGAGATGGTAGAATCTCCATCCCTACAGGTTTTTAAGTTACGGCTTGACAAATCCTTGGCTGGGATGATTTAGTTGGGGTTAGTCCTGCTCTTTGTAGAGGATTGGACTAGATGAACTCCTGATGTCTCTTCCAACCCTATGATTCTATGGCTCTATGATAACTACTTGCTGACCTGCTCTGGATTTGCCACATCATATAATTAAACTGTTGAAGAAAATAATAGATAATAACATTAATATCAAAGTATGGTTTTCACAGTAGAGTTACATATTCCAAAGGCATTCACATCCATATGGAGGGATGTTCGGTCATTTTCAGCAGTGGATTTTAAAACAATATAATAGTTACATTTAGAAAGAAAACCAAAGAGGGTGGACCATTATTACTGAACATCCGACTGTATCTACAACATTAAGAGAAATGTTAGAAAAAGGCCACTAATAGAAAACATATATTTTAGAGCTAAAGAATTTATTTATGTATATCTAGAGAGTTAAAAATATCATACCCATGCATGTATGCAAATACACACACACAGAGCACAGTTTACTTGACTAGTGGTCATGAAAACTGTTATACAATAATTATGAAATTACACTTTCCCTTGAGTCCCAGTTACTCTAAGTAAAAGAGTTAAACAAAATATAGTAACATCACATATTATCACATCTAACATTGTCTCATCTGCTTTTCTTCTCCTGTTAGTATTCGGACTCTTCCTTTCATTTCCCATCCTGAAACATTTAAATATCAGCATCTCTACCATCCGACACAAGACAAAATATTTCTGCATTACAAGACATAGAAAATCTCATCCGGAAATGCAGTGCACACCGTGCCGAACACCTTCTCAAATAGATCTAAGAGGCACAACAGATTGTGGCAATTAAATGACTGTCTCAGGCACTTCAAAACACGGATACCTCAGCTGGGATTCATATAAATTCAAGCCTCCTACAGATACATTTTATAGGGAGATCCTTTACTATGGTTCCTTATTGTCTTCTCGCTTAGCAAAAAAACACCTGAAGCAAATGAGAATTAGTGTGTAGCTATATTTAAATATTCATGGTAAGATTCTCAGTGTGTAGAGTCATATGACATGACTTTTGATAAAATCTATCAAATTAGAAGGACTTAGACAAGGCTTGAATATAAAGTGAGCAGAATTTTAAATACTGTTCCCTTACAAAAACTGAGTAATTAGTTAACTGTTGCATATTCACTGTAATGTAGAAGTGGTTAGATCAGATTTAAAAAGAAAATAACCTATCATCTGTACTGTATAAAAAGAACAAAAAGGAGGGCATGTTGTTTTTGTTATTTATCATGTGAACTACAGCAGGTTCTAGGGACTGACCCAGAATAGGATCCCATTATACTAGGCATTGCACAGAGGATGTCTACGCTGCAATCAGATGTGGCGGTATGGGCTGAACAAGCACACCCCAACTCTCATTCCTAGCCCATACTGCTGTCTGTGCAGCTTTACCTTCACTACTCTTTTGAGGTGCACAAGCTAGATTAAAGCCTGAGTACATGTGCCTAGCCGAGTGCAACTCACACTTCCAACTGTGGTGTAAACATCCTAGCAGAGTAGCTCCCTGCCTCAGAGAGCTTATAATATAAATAGACATGACCATACAAAGGGGAGGGGAAAGAGATTTAGCACATACTGGTGAGGTCAATGTAATGGTGGTAAAACTCATGGTAGTGCCACAATTTTTTAAAAAGATATTCTGAACTGTGTCTTGGGTGGACAGCCAATGTGTCAGATTTGTATGGGAGTGAAAGGGTTAAGGGATGAACTGCACTATTCCTATGACTTCAACAAGCCTCAGTACCCTACCCCCATCTGTATGAAATCCAGACTTCCCTAGCATTTAGAAAACTCTTTCATGTGTCTTTACTGGGACAGGGATAACCTATTCCAATAGCACATTTCTGAAACTTCCAAGTGAAATGCTAATTCAGCTTGTGGGGCTTCATAGGGAAATCCCATACGCTGTGTCTATATTACAGGGTTTTTTTGAGGAAGAGCAGACGCACTCTTTCATAAGCTCTGTCTTCCTCCCACAAGGAAGAAGGGCTGTTCTGAAAGAAGAAGATTTTTCCAAAATTTGGCCCAGTATAGACAGGCCAAATTTCGGACAAGCCTCTTTCAAAAAAAACTATCGGAAAAAGGTATGCAAATTGCAGAGCGCAATTTACTTACCTTTTTCTGATAGATCATTGTAGTGTAGACATAGCCATAGTATCCCCTGGGATGAACAGATTGATAGTCACAGGCAGAAGACCTAGCATGAAAGAACTGACGATATTGAACTGAATGGCAAGCCTTCATTGAATAGGGTCAGAATTTCACCAATGTTTATAACATGGAGGTCATTGACAACACCACCAGAATAATCAAAACAAGTCAGCAATACTTTCACCCAACAGGGCCATTAAAAGCTCAGTGTTAACATTCTGGATCCTTGCTGCTACCTTAGATTCCCCATTGTGAATGTAATGCATCTACTTTGCTTGTAGCTGCAATCACAGAAATGTCTCTTCCATTACCAAAATTATGTTGAAATTTTGATTTCAAGAGAGAGGCTGGCTGTTATCTTGGAGACTGATTACTTCTTTTCATAGGTTAATATACAGTGAATGTCAGATGACAATATCTGAGGGCAGTGTTATTGCTGTTGATCATGTTGGAGAATCTCAAGAAAACCTACCAAGAGATGTAGCAATCACTCCAATGGTTCTTTAAGAGACCTCAGCATCTTCTATTTCCAGGCTAGTCAGAACTTCTATGTTTGACTACAGTGAAGAATCGAGTCACATTCAGGAATCTGCAAGATAAGAACTGAAGTTATGGAAGAGGAAAGAAGTACCTTAGAAATTTAAACCTGATTTTTATTGCAAACAATCTCCCCATGCCATTTCTTCCTTCAGTGCCCAAGGGCAAGTCAAGCATGGATGGTGGGTAAAGGTAGGGCTGGTGGATGCAAGCCTCTAGCCTTGCCCCCAGCCCCACTGCTTCTGCCCAGACCCCGCCCCCCATATCACAGGCTGGTGGGGCAGCACAAGGCCCTAGCCTGCCTAGCTCTGGAGCACTGGAAGGGCAGAGGGCGTGCGGCCAGTTTCTTCAGTCCCAGAGCACAGGGAGGATGGGCGGCACGTGGCCCAAGCTTCCCTGGCCTCAAAGCATGGGCAGGGAGGAGGGCATGCAGCTCCTCCCCCAAGTAGGCGTTCTGGGGGGGTGGAGCACAGGTGGAGCCAGGCTGGTGGTTTGGGAAGGCAATGCCTTCCCCGGCCTATTATACCTGCTGCCCATGAAATCAAATACCATGAAAAATCCGCCTCATGTCATGACAGATCATTAATAATACTGACAAGTCAACTGGAGTAGAGCCCAAGGCTTTTTCCCCCCTTAAAATATCCTTTGTTATCACTTCCAATAATTGATGTAAAGCATGACGTGCACTTTTGAAGCATTAGATACGCATTTAGAAATAACCCTGTACATGCGTATGTAAATAAGATTGGCCAAATCACATAGTTCTTCATTTCAAAGGAAACTTTGCATTAGCTGGAGCTGCTGATTTTCTCTAAGTGTTAGGTTTCTTTCTTCCAAACTAAAATCTTCTTCATTTGTAACTTCCCTTCATGTTAAACTTAATGCCAGCTCGGAGACAGAGAGAGAGAAATTTCTGATACCTGCTGCAATTTTAGACAATGATTAAGCTGGAACAAAGAGCAAAATTTTAGCAATCCCTCCTAATTCTCCCTCTCCAACCACCCCAAAACCTGAGGCCATAACTATGCCAGACTTTAGAAGGCTATTACACAACATGGACCAATTTACAGCCAGAGAGTGAGTTCTCCATGGATAATAAACACACCCAAGGAAACTCCAGTGCACCTCAGGTCACATTTCTTACCTACAACAGTATGATTTCAAGTAGTCCAGGAACTGACAGACTATGATCTATGAAGCATTTGCTAATGGCACTGAAGAGCTGACTGGTCTCAGGGTTTTTGTTACACCTCCTTGTTTCCAAACACTGCCCATGCTACTCAGTATGAAGGAGAAGCTAGAGGTGTGTGAAAGTAGCTACAAACATGGAGGGGGAAAGAGCTGATCTTCCATCATTGGAGGCCTCACCTATATGAAAAAACTGAGTGAAATTCCCAGCCCTGAGTTGTGCAGGTCAGACTAGATAATCATATTCGTGTCTTCTCCTCATAAAAACTATTAACCTATAAAAGATCGAGTGGAGTCCCCCTAAAGCCTGGCCCACAAGTGGTACTGAAACTGCCAGCCACCAACAGAAGAGGAAGGTTCACAAGAAATAGCTAACTGTCCAGGGGAGCAGGGGAAGAAGACCAGATGGCTCTGTAACATGCATACAGGACCAGCGATCCATGTTTAGGTAGCGTCATGATTTGGAGCAACAGATGCATGTCACAGAAGAAGAGCAGGATGGGAGAAATAGAGAGGAATGGAGATAAAATGACGAGCAAAAGTATCTCTGAAAAGAGGAAAAAATTAAGTATCAATACAAAATTGTATATCTAAATTGAGTATTCTTCAGTGTTAGTGGCAGACCATTTGGCCTGGTATATTTGTGATTTTTGTCATTCACCCATTCCAAGTTAACTCTCATCAAGGGCTACTCAACATTGGAAGTCCCGGGGGCCACAATGATACTCACAACACATGCCGAGGGCCGCAGCTTAAATGTGGTTGCATATACATTCAAATGTATATGCAAATAGCTTCTTTCACACTGACAGGCATGAATACAAAGATTATGGCAAGAGTACACAACACACAGGCCCCATTTAAGTCAGTTCTGCTGATATTAATAAAATGCAATATTTACCCGATTTCCACCTATATGATAGCACTTTTAATGAGCAACGAGAGTCCAGAAATTTAACTACTAAAATGCATATCAACAGAAGACTATTATATTGACTACATTTTTGTTTTGGTTCCCACCCATGGGCTGCGAACCAACAGGCCACGGGCCACATGCGGCCCATGGGCTATGTGTTGAGTAGCCCTGCCCTAATTGAATCTCTAATGGGAATCTCTCTTCAGTCACTAAAGCTGTCTACACTGCAGCACTATTTCGGGGACACCAAGGATATCCCTGAAATAGCTATTCCTCGTCTTTTGAGCGTGCCCATTATTTTGAAATATAATAGGCTCGCTATTCTGACGTCCCTGTAACCCTCATTGTACAAGCAGTAAGGGACATTTCAGAATAGCGATTTATTTCGAAATAAGTGCTGTGTATTTCAAAATTGACTCAAAATAAGATACACAATTTGTGTAGCTCAAATTGCATAGCTTATTTTGATCTATGGGTCCAGTGTAGACACACCCTAAGAGAATTGACCTCTGTTATTTGCTCTTCCCCACCATTGCTTGTAACTTAGTTAAAATCTGCAAGAGTAACTTGGACCTGTCGTCAGAGAGGAGAGGGCATTTGTTTTAAATTTTATGATGACAGGTAAAAATACAGAAATGGAAAAAAATTTAGAAGTCTCAATAAGCATGCTTCAGTGACAGTGATTTATTTAATAGGAACTTTAACTATAGAGAAAATGATCTGAAATAAAATATACATGAGTGTGAAAAGTAGCAGAGCAAATGAATGTTGCAAATATACACTGAGGCTGCCTGAATGAGTCCTCTATGCTAATGTACCAGTAGTGCAGGCAGTGCACTGTCCTGGAGGCTTCATGCCTCTTCTCTACTACAATAGCTCAATTAAGCAGCCTGAATGAGATGCAAAGATGGCAATTGTTGGCTTTCAAAACATTTTCAGTATGTATTGCAGTTTGGGCCAATTTCCATTTACTGCAGGATAGCCATATTCTATACAAGGCAGAATGTGGCTGTCATTTTTCTCAAGTACATCCTCTGACAACTTTTGATCTTTGTGGCCAGATAATCTTGTTAGTGTTTTCCTGAAAAGGCAATAGAATAGGATGACAGTCTATGTGCTAAAAGGACTGAAGCATCAGAGCTCATTTCATGTATTGTGCTTGTTTTAGAGAAGAATCCAAATCTTTGATGTGAAAAGCAAAGATGGTAACCGGTACAACACGTACTCTTGCTCTCTTTAATAATCTATTCTGAGAGTATGTGGTTCTTTTCCTAGACTCTCACACACCTGTTTTATTTTATTGAAATTGATTTGGCAAAGAAGTTGTTCGTCATGTGGCTTGGAAAGTTAGAATGCAGTCATGAGAGTACAGCACAAAGGAAATAAGTGTCTTTTTATATTTCAGACCCACAGCAAATTAGATAGAGGATTTGGTACACCAGAGAAATCAGTGGTTTAACATGCTAAATACTCTGGTAAAGATATTTAGCTGGTGACAATTGTAGTAGCTCCACTGAAGTCAATATGCTGATTTACATCTTGGGCCTTCTGATCCGACTCACTAGTGTGAAGGTATCATAGAAGACAATCTCAAGAATTCATTACATCCAGGCACTGAGGCAGGACCAAGCAAACCTAGATCAGCCCTCACAGGTTTTTGTCCAACATGTTCTTAGCAATTCCACAGACTTCTTTAGAAGCATGCTCAGAACTTAACTACCCTTAGGGTTACACAGGCTTCCATAATTCCTAATCTAAATCTCCCATGCCTCAGGTTAAGCCTATTACTTTTTTCCCTGCTTTCGGTGGACATGGAAAATAATAAATCCCTATTCTCTTTGTAACAGCCTTCACCATATTTAAAGAAAGATGTATAGGATCCCTCTTCATAAGACATGAATAGCTTTTTAAATCTTTCCTTGTAGGTCAGCTTTTCTAAAAAGCTTGTCATTGATGTTACTCTCCTCTGCTTCTCTTCATTTTACCCACATCTTCTGTAAAGTATGGCTCCCAGAATTACACATGATAGTCCAACTGAGGCCTCATCAGTGTTGAGAAGAGGAGACCATCTTACATACAAAAGTGGTTCTCAACCAGGGCCCTCTGCAAGGCCACAAAGCAGGTTTCAGGGTTTCCACCAAGTGGAACCAGTGTTAGACTTGCTGGGGTCCAGGACAGAAAGGCATAGCTCAACTGCAATGGCTGAAGCCCCCGGGGCTCTGAGCCCCACCATCTGGGGTGAAATAAGAAGCCTGAGCAACTTAATTTCTTGGTGCCCTCTGTGGCCAACAGTTGCCCTGCTTGTCACCCTGTAACATTGGTCCTGGCTTTTACATGCAGAAAAGAGTAGCTGTGTTACAGACAGGCAAAGGAGTTTTTATAACATGTTGGGGAGAGCCCAGAAAGAAAAGACTGAGAACCTCGACACATAGCACTCCAGTTGATGCAGCCAAGAATGATAATTTTCGCAGCTGTGTCACATTGTTTATTCACTCAACTTATCTTCCACAATACCCCTCCACCTTCTTCAGCATGGCTAATGCTTAATGCAGGGGTCGGCAACTTTTTCAAATCAAAGAGTCATACTTCATCAAAATTCAGAACAAGTGGTCAACGAAGAGCTGTTTAAGAATGGCCATTTGCATGACTGAAAATATGCAACTGAGTATTGTTGATAATTGACATAATGATTAATAACAGCATAAATGAAACATTGTACTCACAGGTTTTAGTTAATGGGACTTCTGCTGCTGCATCTTTTCACACATTTCTTTGAAGTTTACATTGGAGTAGGGGGCAGAGGGCTGGGGTGCCAGAGACAGGCTCTGGCCAGGACATTTACCAGTGAGACTAGCAGCCCAATACATTTCTCAGGCAGGAGCATGCCCTGCCCCCACACATGCTGCCTGGCCATGTGCTTGGTGACTGAGTCTGAAGGGAAGGGTGATTGGTGCATCATGTGCTGCCTGTTCTTGAAAAAGGCAGCTTTTATTAGAACCAGCCAATGGGATTGTGCTGGGGGTAGGAGCAGCCATGAGGCACCACTCTCTCCTCCCTCTGCTGGCTCACAGGGTGTGAAAAACAAAAGGCCCTGCAGCAGCTTTTCTGTGTGGCATGTGGGGGTGGAGCAAGCAGGGGAGTCTGCCTGGGGGCTCCCTGCTGTGTCCACAGCCTGATTGTTTTGCCCAGGCCTGCTGTAGAGCCAGCATGTGCTCCCTGCAGCAGGGGGGGATCAAGGGAGGAGGCTGGGCTTGAGCTTCAAAAGAGCCATATCTGGCTCCCTATTGAGCCATTTTTGGCTCTGGAGCTATAGGTTGCTGACCCCTGGCCTAAGCAGTTATTCCTCATTTGGTAGTAGTGCAAATGATTTTTGCCTTCCCATGTGTTTAATCATACTGATTTTCACACCAATGCCCTAATTTGTCAATGTTATTTTGAATTCTACCCCCATCCTCCAAAAGTGCTCCCAGCCCTCCCAGCTTGATGTTATATTCTCCATTCCATTATCCAAATAATTAATGAATACACTGAATAGTACCAGAGCCAGGGCTGACCTCTAAAGTACCCCAATAGACACACCCTCCTGTTTCACAGTGAGCCAGTGGTAAGTATTCTTTGAATACAGATTTTTAACCAGTTGTGCTCCCGCTCTTTAGTAATTTGATGCTGACCACGTTTTCCCAGTTTTCTTATGAGTATCTTGTGTGAAATCCCTTATTGGACTTGTGCTCCATAGAATACTTTTGTAAACCTGCTTCTTTAGATGCCTTAGTGGCAAGATTGTGTAGCACCCCCTTTTCCCCTGGTTACCTTCTTTAAGGCCAGTCTGCTTATAGGTTTTGATGGATAGGTCTGGGTTCTTCTGGATCCCGCCACCCACTCAACTTTATTTTTTCCTACGGATTTATTTGGCGGTGCCTCCACCCCCCTCACTCCTTCCTGGCAGGGTCACCAGGGCAGCTTGGAAGGAAAATTCTAATCCCCATGTACAGATAGTTGGAGACTCACAGAAAATAACACAAACACATACACTATAATAAACACAATTATATTAAACGGGAGACAAATATAACAGAACAGGGTAAAACACTATTTTTAGGTTCACCGGTGCCCAGCAAACTGTAAGATTAGTGTCCTGTTGGTACGCGTACTTTGTTGGGGCCCTTGATGACTTATGACCGCAAAAGTCTTCTCTGCAGTGGTTTAGCAGTTAGGCTAAGTCCAGTACAACCCAAAGGACTCCCAAGTAGGAGAAGGTGATAAATCCTCCACAGGTTTAATATGCAGCAGGTTATAAAATCCCCAAACAAATTCCCTGACTAACTAAAAGATGGTGCACTCACACACTCCATGAATGAGTCTCAGGTTTGGCAATGACTCAGTCACTGCAGATGGCTGGTCTCTTCTGGCAGGGATCCTCTTCAGGCAGGAATCAGGCTGCTTTGATCCCAGAATTTCCCCTCACCACAAAGGGTTGCAAGGCTCAAGGTGCAGGTTACACAACTGCACCAAAATTCAAACTATAACCTCCTAGCCCAGCATTCAAACACACACAGCAGGCAGCAGCTCTCAACTAGCAGACAGAGCAGAGCTGACCACGTGGTGACTGGTCTCACCCAGGGAGCTGGAGAGCTAACTCAGCCTGGCTGGGGAAGCCTCCCAGTAAACTCCACAAACTGGGAATCATCAGTGGAGAAGGAAAAACCAGCTGAGGGATCCTGCCTTCAGGTCCCTAGAGGCTAGTTCTCAGCAGGAAACCCTGCATGCAGGCCTGGGGCTTACTGGCTCCCACACAGCAGCCCTCCTCTTGCCCTGGCTGGCTCCAGACTCCTCAAACAATGGCTTCTCCTCCCCAACCTGAACTCCCTGGGAGGGGCATCTCACTCCCTATGGGTTGCAGGGCAGACTCTGACCCTGGTAGGGAGGAGGAGCCAAGGCAAACTCAGTGTGCCTCTCCCTGAGCTGCCAGCAGACAGAGCCCCAGGAATCTAGGTAATGTCCTTGGGGGTTACAATTGTTTTTAGATTTTTCTTTTGATGGCTAATTTTTTGTACTTTACAGCAAGTTAGCTTGCCTATCTAATACATTAGCTTGTCTTGGTTAAAACCACAAACCCTTATCTTTCTTAGTGATACTTTTCCATCTTCATATCCATGGAATTAGATGAATTTTGCAACTGAATAGCTCAGTTATTTCAAAAGAAGCTAAACAGAGCCCTGTGTGTGTTTTAATATTTGAGACCTAAAATTCAAAACCTGACTACAAGTACCTGTAGTGAGATATTTGGATTGTTCACTAGTCTTCCCAATGAAACATCAGACTTGTCATACTGTGATGAAAATGGTCTCCAATAACAGAGAGCTTGAAAACAGATAATTATCCAAGAACATGAAACATAATTAACATGCAGCAGAGCATGCCATGAACATTTTCTTCAGCAAATAAAAAGGTAATTGCTGTCTGTGTACAAAGCAACAAGAAAGGTTTGGCTCAGTTCCTTCAGCCAATTTAGAAAGGCCACTGTTTACTTATTTAAACCATAAAAACATGCATCTTATCAAAAGGGTGCCATTCAAAGACTGATGGAGTGCACCCAAGCTGCTGATTGCATGCACTTCTCATTTCACACTTTCTAATCCTGATCAAACAGAGTCTTCTTATCCTGTTATTAGAACTCTTCAATGTAACAAGTTGAAGCCTACAGTTAAACAGGACAGCCATATCCCAGCATAAATGTGAACAGCAATTAATAAATGCTGAGTCAAATTCTGCTCTCCTGTGAACCCCCGCTCACTGCAATAGGATTACACACATGGACGTGTGGACAAGAAGATATTAAGTAGTCTTGAAAATAATGGTCCAGTAAATTAAGTTAATTTTAGTGATAATGGTTTGTGATTTTTGAGATTAAAAACAATTTCAGAATAAAAAAAATCTAGCAAAATATGAAACAGGTGTTGAAGAAAATGAAATCTGTAAAATAAATAAACATAAAAAACCAGTTCAGTCAGGAACAAGGAATTGGCAAGTGTCACCTTGTGGGGTAGCACACAATAAAAACACCTGTCCCTGTACTGTTTACAATTTCATCAAACATGTTACTTAAACATAATAGCTGATGCCTGGCTGCAGTAAATTCCTGAAGTTTTCCCTCAGTCAATGCAGGACAAAGTGCGTCTGTGTCCCCAATCATCCATGCTGAGCTGGCATTCTGTGGTGTGTCTCACACTTGCGCCCAGGAATAAGAGCTACCTCAGCCAGAGGTATCATCAAAATCTGTCCAGTGCAAGCAGACCTCCTCTCACACACAGAGACACAAATTGGAGATGCCAATACCCTAGTTTTATTGCAAGTGACCACAACACACTGATTATTTTAAGGCCCTCACCCAATCCAGATAATTCCCTGAAGTCTTTAATCCTGTCATGCACTTATGTGTGTCCCACAGCAGTGCCATCCACCAGTGGTCCAGATCTTGGTGCACTGTCATGGGTACCTCTGTTCAGCACTTGGCAGAGCCTCCTTTTAGCCACGGTGGGGACTAGCTGTTTCAGTCTGATCAGGGCCGGCTTATCCATAAGACACAGTAGGCACAGTGCCTAGGGCCCACAATACTTTTAGGGGCCCACGAAAATATTTTAATTTCTTTTAAAATCAGAAGAAAAAAATGAACTTTTAGGGTTGAAGAAAATGTTTTAATTTTTTTCTCACATCAGAAAAAAACAAAACTTTAAGGGCCCACAAAAATCTGTTACACTTTGCCTAAAACAGAAAAAAAATAAAATGTTGAAGTATTTAAAGTTATATCAAAAATAATTTTTAATATTGATATTATTATGGTGGGAGGGGCCCATGAAGGCAAAAGTGCCTAGGGCCCATGAAAGTCATAATGTGGCCCTGAGTCTGATGCCCTTTTGGTAGTTCTTCATCCCACCTTCTCACTCTCTTGGTCTGCAGCCCACTCTCTTTCTCCTCACCCTCTTGGTTTAGCCCTTCAGCCAAGTCACTGGGAGACATCCTGGTTCACAGACACCAGCTCCAGGGACAGGGTCATGGTCTCTGTCTCCTTTTCCTCCGGCTGGCCCTGGTCCTCCTGCCCCTCCTCCTCCGTGTCCTCATCTTCCAGAGTAATACCAACTTCTTCCTTGCCATCCCAGGCAATTCTTACGTTCACTACTCTCTCTGGGTTACTCCCTCAGAGCATGTCTACACTATGAGATAAGCACTGTGGATAGCTTTGAATTCCAGGCTATGTTCACAGTGCCCTCTGGGATCAAAACTGTGCAGCGGGTGCATAAAGCAGGAACATTCATAAAGCGAACCTGGTTAATCAATACACCAGATACTGGTGTGGTAGTGAGACCGCTAGAGGGCCAGAACTTATCTTGGGACATTCCAATTCATCATCAGTGAGGCTGTCATAATCATAATCTACTAAAGTATTATGTATTTTAAATTCATAAGAAATGTTTCCTCGTGGATGAGGAGTAACAGTTAATTCGAACTGAGGACTTAGTTCAAATTAACGTTTCATTGCCATGTGTAGCCGCACGGCAGTGACTCATCCACGAGGAGTAACAGTTAAATTGAACTAAGGACTTAGTTCAAATTAACATTTCCCTGCCGTGTGTAGCCACGCAGCAGTGATTCATCCACAAGGAGTAACAGTTAAATTGAACTAAGGACTTAGTTTGAATTAACGTTTCACTGCTGCGTGTAGCCACGCGGCAGTGAGTTCGGGCTAGTGAAATTTCAAAATGGCAACCAGACGGGAACATGCAAATAAAGCCCAGGATAGTTAAATACTGGGCTTCATTTGCAACTCCAGTCGCCTCATTTGCCTACCTAGCTCAAATTAATGAACTAGTGTACACATACCCAGAGAGACCTAGTGGGATAATAAACACGGTTAGAATATTGGCATAGAAGGGTACAGCTTACTCAGGATGGACAGGTGGGGAAAAAAGAGGGGGAGGTGTTGCCTTATATATTAAAAATGTATACACTTGAACTGAGGTGGAGATGGACATAGGGGAACAGACTTGTTGAGAGTCTCTGGGTTAGGTTAAAAGGGATGAAAAACAAGGGTGATGTCATGCTAGGAGTCTACCACAGACCACCTGCCAAAGCAGAAGAGGCAGATGAGGCTTTTTTTAAACAACTCACAAAATCATTCAAAGCACAGGATTTGGTAATGATGGGGGACTTCCAACTATCCAGACATCTGTTGGGAAACTAACACAGCAGGGCACAGACTATCCAATAAGTTCTTGGACTGCATTGGAGAAAATTTTTTATTACAGAAGTTTGAGAAGGCTATGGGGGGGGGGGGGGGGGTGCAAAGCTGTTCTAGATTTGATTTTAACAAATAGGGAGGCACTGGTTGAAAATTTGAAAGTGGAAGGCACCTTAGGTGAAAGCAGGGCCGGCCTTACCATGAGGCGAACTGAGGCGGCTGCCTCAGGTGCCAGACTGTGGGGAGGCGCCACTAGGACCCAGAGTGTTAGTCCTTAGTTCGGATTAACTGTTACTCCCTGTGGAATGAGGAGGACTTAGTTTGGATTAATTTTAAACTGCCGCGTGTAGCCATGGGCAGTTCATTCGAACTAAGGGGGATTTAAAAATGGCGTCCGGACAGGATCATGCAAATAAAGCCAGGGATATTTAAATCTCAGGCTTCATTTGCAACTCCGGTTGCCTGATTTGCCTACTTAGCTCGAATTAATGAGCTAGTGTAGACATACCCTGAGGTACTTCCCCTCTGGGGTGGCAGTGTTGATTGAAAGTCTTGTAAAAGGGCCTTTCGTGCTGCACCTGTAGAGAAAGAAGCACAGTCCCAGAGCTCTTCCTGAAACTCAGGTGTGTAGCCCTGTCTGTGATTACGTGAATTTTTGCTATTAGACTGACTAGACCAACGCTGAGGCCTGGAAAATTTTGACTTAGATCAGGTTTGGTCTTGAGGATCCCCTGGTGGACCCTCAATCTTTACAGTTGGGGTCTGTGGATCTTGTAGGGCTCCGGTAAACAGTGCTGTTGATGAAGGAGATGATTGTAACATTTCATATAAGAGAGGATGCTGATCTCTTGGGGCTTTTTTCACCCCCTCCCCTTCTGAATCTGAGGTTATCAGAATAGTGTCTGTGTCCAAACCCACCTCCGAGTCTGCGTAACCTGACTCATCCCCCAGCACTGTGGCTGGAAGACTTCCTTCTTTCTCTGTCAGATCACTCTCTGCTAACAGCTTATCAGCTTTCTTCAGCTCCTTCATTAAGACCTCAGCTGCCTTTGCCATCCTGTGAGTGACCAGACCCTGGGCTAAATCTTCCTTGGCAGGTGTTATTATTGCTACAGGGAGTTTTCCCTCTGGTGGAGCTGGTGGAGAACCTTCCCTTTTTATACTCTGTACACTTTCTATTACTGGGACCAACTCAGTGATTTCTGCCTTACCTCTTCTTAACATTCTTTCCTTCTCTATCTTTCCTAGCCACTGAAAGCCTAGAAGCATACACAACTCTTATACACTTTATTCCTCTCTCTTCCCATTCCTCAATATCCTTTTCTCACACTCGGATTTCCAACTCACCCTGCAATACGCTACGAGTCAATGTCACTTGCATCTCCATAATGTCACAGAATCGGATTTTTCACCTCTCAATCTCCTCTCCTTTCTCAGTCATTCCTGCCTGGAGCTGTTCAATCGGTTCAGACTGCCCAGACCCCTTGTCTCTTAACATACGGTAAGCAACTAAGAGGCACTGCATAGCAATTCCTTTAACTTCTCGAGGCTCCCTCTCTTGTTTCTTTATTACCGAATTGAATATCTGGTTCACCTTTCCACATGGGTCATCATACGCCAAAATATTGTCTATACATTTCATAGGCTCCTATGCCTCTGGATATAATGATTAGCATATGATTCCAGATGCCCATCTCGGGGGATCTGTGCACTCTGTGCCAGCTCTGACCCACTTATCTCAGAATGACTCTGCAATACACAGAGCTCTTATAACCAGGGCTCGATAAATCATGTAATTTACTTGCCCGTGGCAAGTAGATTACAAGCTGGCACAGCCGGCATCGCATGATCTGCGCATGCATAGCTCGCAGAACCGCGCAGCTGGCAAGCCCTGCTTATAACACTACAGACATTCAAATACAACTACACAATCTCCTGAACCCGAGATCAGGAGATGTCCAGCCCACACAAATAATTACCCCAGACCGGTCTCACAATTACTTCAAAGAGAAGATCCAAAACAGAAGGACAGGAGTAGATATCCTACTCTTCTCTCGAAAGCCACAAAATATCGATGAATCAAGGGGTATCAAACCCACATCCAGGAAGTCCTCAAACTGTGGAGGAAAATCACTCTGGCTGGCTAGGGGGCCATGGCCCGGGGAAGCTGTGGAGACTAAAAAGGAGGAAAACCCAGGTGAGGGTTCCCAGCACTGGCCACTTGACAGTGCAAAAACTGCTCTCCTGCAACCCCAAAGGGCGGGTTGTCAGGCCCAGACTCAACCAGTGATAAATACAAAATGGCCAATCAACGCAATAGTTACAATCCCCCTTAACATGCACACACAAATCCAATTCCTATGGGGATGGTTGCAAAGAGTTAAATTGCACATATCCTCTCTCACTCCCCACAACATAGGTGTTTAGCAAAGGAAATTAATGGCTTAAACCAGATAATTGAGTGAGCTGTTACACAAGGTGATAAATCTCCACTATATACCAACACAGGAAATCAGACTGCATGCTCAGGTAATGCTACTACAGTAAATTTAGAATTTAGGGGAATTTGGAATTTAGGGAATTTATGCTGGGAGTACTGCAACCACCATAGATCTCCTAGATGGCTCGCCAAATATGCAACCTGGGAAAGGGGTATAATAGAATTTTTGTGGGTAAGCCTTGCCAATCTGACTACAAGGTTCTAGGTTTCACCCTCTGTACCCCAGTTCACATAGAATTATCCTTCTGCAGGTAGATCTGGGTGTCCACAACAGCATCCGTGCTGACAATGAGGATAGTACTGTGACGTAGTGGGGGTACCTGGCTGGTTTCTATGCTGCTGGCTCTGGGGTAACCCCCACTGGCTGCTGTGGGTACCACGACCCAGCAAAACAGGATGAGTCACTGTGCAAACCAGTGGCCAGACACCCCCCATGGAGAGGAACAAAGGAAGGTGGAATGCTGCCCTGGCTGGGGGGAGGGCTGGAAGAGAGTTAGTGAGTTCCTGTCTGAAAAGCAGGGGAGAAGGAGCTGGGGAGGGGGCTGGGACTCCCCTATCTCAAGGGGGGCACTGAGGCCTCTTAGCCCCAGTTCCTGTAACCAGATTACATCTGTGCTGCGCTGTGCTGGAGGAACAATAAACAACCTCCATTCTACTGGCTGGTGAAGTCTGTTTGTGCCATTTCGGGGTGCAGGAGACAGGGGACCCCCAACGCGCCGTCACACTGGTGTTAGAAGTGGGATACACTGCACCCCGTGGATGAAGCTCCCAGCGGCAAGCGACAAGTCGCCGTAGAAGCAAGAGCCCTGGAGCCAAGCGTGCTGGAGGCAGAGCGAAGCGGTTCCGGGGAATCGTGGGGCGCTGCAGCACTAGACTAGTGAGTCTGCACCAAGGGGACCAGCGGGCAGATGGCCTACGCCCGACTCTTGAAGGAAGAGCTGGTGGGGCTGTGCAGAGAGAGGGGCTTGCCTGTGCGGAAAGCAACCAAGGCCCAGCTGATTACCCAGCTGGAAGATAATGACCAGCCACAGGGCCAGGATCTTGTCCCCAGGGGAAGCAGCCAGACCCCCCCTGAGAGTGTCAGGCTCAGAGAGGGGGAGGAGCGCTGGAACCCAACGGAGAGATGAGACAGCGTCTCCCGGGAGTCCTGCAAGCCATAGCCCATCTAGGGCAGGGACCAGCCCAGCGGAGCTGCGGCGGCTGGAGATCCAGCTGCGGATGAAGGAATTGGAAGTACAGGATCGAGAGAAGGAGCGCCAAGATCGAGAGAGGCAGCGACAGCATGAGCTGGCCATGGCAGAGCGGAGAACCTGCGGGGCCCCGGCTGCGCCAAGTGCGGATGGGCCCCAGGGTCCCGGGGCTGCCAGGTGCTTGGAGAGGCTTACGGTGGCCCAATTGAAGGACGTGGGCGACATAGACGGGTTCCTCAGCTCCTTTGAGAGGGCCTGTGGACTGCAACGGGTCCCCCCAGCTGACTGGCTACAGGAGCTCGTCCCCGCACTGAACCAGGAGGCGGCCGGAGTCCTCAGTCAGCTGGAGGACCTACAGCCAGGGGATTACAACCGAGTCAAGGAGGCCCTGCTGCACAAGTTCGGGCTGACCCCCGAGATGTACAGGAAGAAGTTCCTGGGGGTGCAGAAAGGGCCAAGGGAGACCTATGTGGACCTGGCCTCCCGCCTGGTGCAATACTGCCGCAAGTGGGTGTCTGGAGTCGGAGCCCAGACCGCAGAGGAGCTGCTCAAGCTGGTCATGATGGAGCAGCTCTATGAAGCGTGCCCACCCAAACTGAGGCTGTGGCTCAAGGACCGAAGACCAGAGAACCCCCAGGAGGCTGGGAGGCTGGCGGATGAGTTCACGGAGAGCCGGTCCGGGTGTGAACGGGAGTCCCGGAGAGAAAAGGAACCGCGCAGAGACCGGATCTCGGCTGAGCGACGGAGGGAGTCAACTACGGGGCGAGACCAAGGAACAAGTCGTCTGTGCCCCAGAGAACCAGCCAGGGCCTGGACGGAGACAGCCCAAAGCCTAACTTGCCATCGCTGTGGGCAAAAAGGCCACAAGAGGGCTCAGTGCACCAGGTCCCAGGACCGGGGACTTTCCAGGGTTAACTGGCTGGGGCGGGAGGAAGGGCAGGCTGCCCCAGAGGCAGGGGCTGGCAGGCAAACCTCAGCTCAGAGAGAGGGGAAGGATGCTCAGTGCACCTCCCCTGGGAGGTCTGATTCTCAGGAGGCGGATTTCTCTGTGTACCGGGTGGGGGCAGGACGGCCCCTGCGGAGCGAGTGCCTCATACCCCTGGAGGTGGATGGTAGGAAGGTTATGGGCTTCTAGGACACGGGGGCAGAGGTGACTCTGGCCCGATCCGACATAGTGGCCCCAGACCGGATACTACCCCACACGCAGCTGAACCTGAAGGGCATAGATGGGTCCCCGTTTAAGGTGCCTGTAGCCCGGGTGCATCTGAAATGGGGGGCGAAGGAAGGCCTCAAGGAAGTGGGGGTGCACCCGCACTTGCCCACCGAGGTGCTGATGGGGAATGACCTAGAGGAGTGGCCCCATGAATCCCAGCGGGCTCTAGTCACTACCCGGAGCCAGAGCCAGCGGGGGGCTGACAACGTGGGTCCAGGGAAGGACTCCTGGCAGCGTCCTCAGGGTCCCATCCCAGCGGACATGGGGTCCAGCCAGGCTGGGACTCCGGACCTAGGCAAAGGTGGGGAACAGGTCCCGATTCCTGCCTCAGCAGCTGAATTCCAGGCTGAGGTGCAGGCAGACCCCTCCTTGCAGAGGCTGAGGGACCAGGCTGGCCTCCGTGCAGCTCAGCCCCGGGGGAGAGGTGGCCAGGAGAGATTCCTGCAGGAGCATGGACTCCTGTTCCGTGAATTGCTTCCCCCCAGGAGGGCGAGGGCATGGGGGGTCCAGCGGCAGCTGGTCGTTCCCCGAAAGTATCGCCTCAAGCTGCTGTATTTGGCCCACGATGTCCCCGTTGGGGGCCACCGGGGGATCCGGAGCACCCGACTGAGGCTGCTCCAGCACTTCTATTGGCCGGGAATCTTTACAGCCGTGCAGCGGTACTGCCGGTCCTGTGACTCCTGCCAGAGGGGCGGGAAGGCCCAAGACAGTAGGAAAGCAGCTTGGGGGTCTCTACCCCAGATAGAGGACCCTCTGGGTTTGCTGAGAGAGTTATGGGAGGGGAAGTCCTCCCTGGATGGAGCATCGGGGATGGAAGCCGCCCTGTCTGTCCAGAGAAGGCTCGCTGGGCTCATGGCCCCGGCCCAAGAGACCCTGGCCAGAGATCAAGGCCAGCGGAAGGGTGGGTGTGACCCCCGAGGACAGGCCTGTGCCAGTCGCCCTGGAGCGGGGCGGTGAGTGGACAGAGGGAAGCCAGCTCATGTGGGGCCTCGCCACGGCCGGCCCGAGTCAAGGGGAGCACCCATGTCCCCAGGGCGGGTTCCCACGCAGAGGACCCGAATTTCCTTAGGTCACGAGCGGAGTGACCCTGCTCATTTCGCTCTCGGAGGGGGGAGAACTGTGACGTAGTGGGGGTACCTGGCTGGCTTCTATGCTGCTGGCTCTGGGGTAACCCCCACTGGCTGCCGTGGGTACCACGACCCAGCAAAACAGGATGAGTCACTGTGCAAACCAGTGGCCAGACCCCCCCCATGGAGAGGAACAAAGGAAGGTGGAATGCTGCCCTGGCTGGGGGGCAGGGCTGGAAGAGAGTTAGTGAGTTCCTGTCTGAAAAGCAGGGGAGAAGGAGCTGGGGAGGGGGCTGGGACTCCCTATCTCAAGGGGGGCACTGAGGCCTCTTAGCCCCAGTTCCTGTAACCAGATTACATCTGTGCTGCGCTGTGCTGGAGGAACAATAAACAACCTCCATTCTACTGGCTGGTGAAGTCTGTTTGTGCCATTTCGGGGTGCAGGAGACGGGGGACCCCCAACGCGCCGTCACAAGTACCAAATTACAACAAGTTTTATTATGACAGATATTAAAATGGCAAACAGCACAAAGCACAGAGCAATGATTACACAGATTGATTGAATCACTTCCGTGGTTAACATTAATACAAATCTGGTTCTGTAGATTGTACTTATCTAAGTATACAGAGAGATTTACCTGACATAAAAACCTATACGCACATTCCCTTCTCCTGAAAGGCGAGCATGGAAGGACCAGCCTCCTTCCACCTGTGGGACCTTGGGGCATAGTTGGAGTAGGAAATTTAGAAACAGAGACTTAGAAAGAATAAGTAAAGTTAAGCAAATAGCTTACAGGAAGAAATACTTGAAGTGGAAGCTAGAAATGTCTCGAGCCCCGAGCTTCCTTATCTTGCAGCTTTTATTTCTCTTTATGCGTCTTTACTGTCCCGTCAAAGTTAGAGTTTCGCACCCTAAGATTTAGTGGGTACACATACTTGATTGGATGGTGGTATTGGGATGTCTTTTGAATATACATGAATAAAACACCTGCTACTGCCCTGGATCTAGTCACAGATATGGAAAAAGTGGGTGTTTTGTGGTTAAGTGCAACAAGGCCTGCTTCCTTAATTCAAGAGGATGGTTAGCGGGGTCTGGCAGATCTGGTCTTTTAAGGTATCTCAAGTTCACAAGGAACTGAGTCACACATATCCATCTCTGTACTGACCCAACTGACAATTTTGCCACAGGGTCTTTCATAATTTCTAAGAAAAAATATATTAAGCACAAATAATTTATAGAAGATACATCCCACAATACTACTGCTAAAGACAACTCATACAGGACAAATTAAATCCTGCAGGCCTTGTATTACCAGCATTCCTATTAAAATATAGGCTAGGATAAGAAAAAGCATAGCTTGGCAGGCCACAAGTTATGGGCTAATATCGTCAGCCTCCCATAATGTACTTGTCTAATCCCTCCCTCCTTGTACAAGATGAACAGGAAGAAGTGTGCTCTCACATTTTGTGCCTTGGTCACCCATGCAGATGCCATAGTAGCACGAGCATAGAGTTTGCAGTTTGCAGCAAACTATTGTGATGCTGATGTGTCATACTTCAAGAGCGTACACATGTTGCTCCTCCGGAAGAGGAGGAGGACGAATCTCGGCATGGCATGGAGTTGCTGCTCATGCAAGGTTGGCTCTGGTGCTGTGAGGCAAGCTCTGATTGGTGTGACCGCATTGTGATACAGAGATGGGGCAATCAGCAGTGGCTACAGAACTTCCGAATGTACAAGGCCACTTTCTTGGATCTTTGAATGGCTTTCCCCTATGCTGAGGTGCCATAATACCCGAGTGAGACCCACTGTGGCTGTGGAGAAGTGCATGGCAATAGCCTGATGGAACTTGCAATGCCAGACAGCTACTGTTCAGTGAGGAATCAGTTTGGTACAGAGAAATCTACAGTGGGGATGTTGTCATAGAAGTAGCCAAAGCAATCAATGCCATTCTGCTAAGGAGGGCTGTGACTCTGGGAAATGTGGTTTCCATAGTGGGCAGCTTTGCAGCAATGAGGCGATAAACAATACACACATCCCCATCTTGGCCCCGACCACCTTTTCACAGAGTATATAAACTGCAAGGGATACTTCTACATGCTGCTGCAAGTGCTAGTGGATCACAAGGTTGATGTTTCACTCACATCAACGTGGGGTGGCCAGGAAAGGTGCATGATGTGTGCATCTTTAGGAACTCCTGCCTCTTCTGAAAGATGCAGAGTGGCACTTTTTTCCCAGACAGGAAAATCAGAATTGGAGAGGTGGAAATGCCCATTGTGATCCTTGGCGACCTAGCCTACCCCTTGCTCCCATGACTCATAAAGCCGTATATGGGCAGCCTGGAACCCAGTAAGGAAGAGTTCAACAACAAGCTGAACAAGTGAAGAATGGTGGTTGAATGTGCTTTTGGACATTTAAAGGGAAGGTTTAGGAGTCTCCTGACTCAGTTGGACCTCAGCAAATATCTTTGTGGTGGCAGTCTGTTGTGTGCTCCATAATCTGCTTGAGAAAGAACATTTGCTGAAATTTGCTAATGAAACAAAAGTAGTGAGGAAAAAAGTTAAGTAGAAACAAAATGCAGAATGATTTGCATGAACTAGGGGCACTGTCAAGGTGATTTACAAAATTCCCATAAACAAATAAAATGATTAGACTGGGAGAAACCCAATGGAAATCTATCCACAATGGCCAAAACACTAAGTAGAAGAGCCTTAGAAGGAGTAGGCAGAAGACATTAATGAAATTCTAAAACTACTGAAATTACTGGACCAAATTTCATGAAATTTGCATAACAATTTGATTACATTTGTTTGATATTGTATAGGTGAAGACAGATTTTGGTATTCCAGGATTATTGTAAGGAATTGGGTAAACATGGGTCTTAGTGGTTCAAAAAGGTTATACATTTTATTCTTTAGATAAAAATGAACTTAAGAGGTCCCCTTATTGAGTTTTACTCCTCTCTGAAAGAACTGGACAAGGGAGTGCAACAAGCCTTTTGGAGTTAGTGTGAAATACAAACTTGAGAGAGAGAGCAGAGTGACGAAAATGCCCGACAAGAGATTGGAGAATAAGAAGGGTTTTGTTTCTTTATTTCGAGAGAAATAAATAAATTGCCTGTTTGGAGTAAATGTGAAGGGCAGAAACAAGAACAACCAGTTTTAAAAGGGAGATTACATGAACATATGGAGGAAAATTGACTATAAAATGTCAGCTCAAAGGAAAGGATGCACTTAGAATAAGTATATGTGGCTGTTATGTCCTAAAATTTCTTATATTCCTAGTGCTTGTGAATTGATAGAGCATCTGGTCAGTCACTAGGCAGCAGTAAAATCCAGCCCTTTATGTACAGTAATAATTTTGTCAGTTCTTATAAAAAAATACAGGCAGTGGGCTAAGAAGCAGAGTATTGTTTCATTATGTTGTAGTCATTTCTGACCTAAGAAACATTTAGTAAGGACTTCTTTTTTTTCATAGTGAAACGCTGAGCAGGCTGAGAAAAAACCACTTATATTCTATCTAGAAGGACTGAGTCATTTGTGACTTTATTTTCCATAGTAGGCTTTTTTTCATTGTTTGTGCAAAATTCATTGTCTCTGAAGATAATAATATGTATTTCATCAGAGCATTTTGAAAGAAAATTTTTTCTCAGTCTCTTTAGAAAGGCTTATATTTTGCCTTCAGTTACTAAATGATGCATATCTTATGTCTGCCTTGATGTCTAGGAAAACATTGCAAGTGAGAGATGTCTTGGCTCATGCTCTTTGCAATTGACTAACAGGTAGAGCACTGTCAAGTTTATTTAGTTCATAGCAATGGCCATCTTTTTGAAATTCGAAAATAATAATACCGAAGAACATCATAGAGCAAACTAACAGACCACTTGGGAAATAATTAGTATATGAGGGTATGTCTACCCTAGCCACCCTAGTTCGAACTAGGGTGGCTAATGTAGTCATTCGAACTTGCAAATGAAGCCCGGGCTTTATTTGCATGTTCCTGGGCGCCGCCATTTTTAAATGGCCAGTGGTTCGAACTCCCTGCCTGCGGCTACACAGGGCACAGGCTAGGTAGTTCGAATTAAAGCTCCTAATTCGAACTACCGTTACTCCTCCTGCAATGAGTTTGAACTAGGGTGGCTAGTGTAGACATACCCTGAAAGTATATAATGGGTTACCTAGGGAAGTAGTGGAGTCTCCATCCCTAGAGGTGTTTAAGTCTCAGCTTGGCAAAGCCCTGGCTGGATTGATTTAATTGGGATTGGTCCTGCCTTAGGCAGGGGGCTGGACTTGATGGCCTTCTAAGGTCTCTTCCAGCTCTATGGTTCTATGATTCTATTCTTAAGAGTCATCGCTGAATATTCCAAGCACTCACCTTTAGGTGATTTTGCTCATAATGGAATCCTCATAGGCTTTTCATTGTCATGTTCATTGATCTGATACATTTAAAAGTATGGTGCAAAATACAACTTTAAAAACACCGTTTTCTGATCAAATGAGCCCTTGTTCTATTTTGCTGAATTCTCACCTCAGATACAACAGTTAGCACTTTTACAGAATAGTATCTCAAGAAGCTTTACAGCTATTAGTTAATTCACAAAACTGATACTCAACTTGGAATGTACAAAAAGTGTTTGAGAATATATATATATATATATATATATATATATATATATATATAATTTATATTCTTCTTTGCCTATGATCACAGATCAAGATAATGAATTACAGTTTGATTCATAGTGGGGGATTTTGGCACTATGTGTCACATAGCATTTGGAACAAGCTTAGTAAACCATGTTTCTATATAACATACTCCAGACATTTGTTAGCATAAACGATATGCATGCACCTTGTCAGCAGTGTATTTGGTTCAGAGCTGTCTGGTTATATATGATTTCACACAAATTTCAGCTAAATGAAATGCAAAGAAATCTATTCAGGAATACTGTATAGGATCTCAACACTCTATAGAGGAATTTAGGCTTGATCCAAAGCCTACTGCATTCAATACGAGTCCCATTAACTTTGAGGGATTTTGGATTAGGCCCTAAACATGTTGCCTTTTAATGAACAAAAGATAAAATATTGGTAATTCAGAGTGACCTGATGGTGGTCAATGTGTCAGTTCTCTTAAAGTAGGTAGGATTGGCTCCAATAATTACAGGTTTAATATTACAATTAAGTCAGTACCTAATCAGTGGTCCAGCGTAGCATTAGAAAGCATTATGCTTTTGGACATCGGATTAAGTGAAAAAATAGAACTCTTAAAGTATCATCGAATCATAGGGTGGGAAGAGACCTCAGGAGGTCATTGAGTCCAGCCTCCTGCCCAAAGCATGACCAAACCCAAGTAAATCAACCCCAACAGGGCTTTGTCAAGCTGAGACTTAAAAACCTCTAGGGACGGAGATTCCACCACTTTCCTAGGTAACCCATTCCAGTTCTTCACCACCCTCCTAGTGAAATAGTTTTTCCTAATATCTAACCTAGACCTCCCTCACTGTAACTTGAGACCATTGCTCCTTGTTCTGCCATCCGTCACTCTGGAGAATATCCTTTCTCCATCTTCTTTGGAACCCCCTTCAGGAAGATGAAAGCTGCTGTCAAATCCCCTCTCACTCTTCTTTTCTGCAGACTAAATAAACCCAAATCCCCCAGCCTCCCCTCGTAGGTCATGTGCTCCAGCCCCTTAATCATTTTGGTTGCCTCCGCTGTACCCTCTTCAATGCGTCCACATCCTTTGTATAATGAGTGTGCCAGAACTGGACTCAATATTCCAGATGTGGCCTCACTAATGCCAAATATAGGGAAATAATAATTTATCTAGACCTCCTGGAAATGTTCCTCCTAATGAGCCCTGATATGCCATTAGCTATCTTGTCTACAAGGGCACACTGTTAACTCATATCCAGCTTCTAATTGATTTAATCCCCAAGTCCTTTTCTGCTGAACTGCTACTTAGCCAGTTGGTCCCCAGCCTGTAACAATGCTTGGGATTCTTCCGTCCCAAGTGCAGGACTCTGCACTTGTCCCTATTGAACCTCATCAGATTTCTTTGGCCCAAGCCTCCAGTTTGTCTAGGTCACTCTGGACCCTATCCCTACCCACCAACGTATCTACCTCTCCCCCTCGTTTACTGTTATCTGTGAACTTGTTGAGGTTCCAATCCATCCCCCTCATCCAGGTCATTAATAAAGATGTTGAACAAAATTGGCCCTAGAACCAATCCTTGGGGCACTTCAATGGGGCACTTCAATTGAAACCGACCATCAGACAGACATTGAGCCATTGATCACTACCCATTGAGCCCAACAATCTAGCTAGCTTTCTGTCCACCTTACAATCCATTTATCCATTCTTCCTTAACTTGCAAGGTATATCACATATCACATATCACAACTTCCCCATATCTACAGAGCCAGTTACCTCATCATAGAAGATAATCAGGGTGGTCAGGCATGATTTGCCTTTGGTGAATCCAGGTTGACTATTCCTGATCAATTTCCTCTCTTCCAAGTACTTCATGATTACTCTCCATGATTTTTCTGTGGACTAAGGTAAGGCTGGCAGGTCTATAGTTCCCTGGATCGTCCTTCTTCCCTTTTTAAAAGATAGGCACCGTCTTAACCCCCCCTCCCCTTTATTGCTAACATGCCTGTAGAAACCTTTCTTGTTACCCTTCACATCCCTTGCTAGCTGTAATTCCAATTGCGCTTTCACCTTCCTGATTACTCCCCTGCATTCTTGAGCAAAATATTTATACTCTTCCCTAGTCATCTGTCCAAGTTTCCACTTCTTGTAAGTTTCCCTTTTGTGTTTAAGCTCACCAAGGATTTCACTGCTAAGCCAAGCTGGTTGCCTACCACATTTGCTTTTCTTCCTGTTCCTTCAATAAGGCTTCTTTAAGATACAGCCAACTCTCTTGGACTCCTTTCCCCCTCATGTTAGCATCCCAGGATATCCTGCCCATCAGTTCCCTGAAGGAGTCAAATTCTGCTTTTCTGAAGTTCTGAGTACTAACTCTTCTGAAAATTCCCATGATGTTTTTTCAATTTTGGGAGGTTCTCTCCCATTTGGTCCATGGAGGGAGTGGAACTCGTTCCTCCTCCATCTTACAGAAAAGTCCATGAGGGTTGGTGCCTCCAAATTTACCTGTCTCCTTTGGAGGACGCTCCAGGCACCACCCCTGACTTAGCTACCTCCAGGACCTACAAACATATACACAAAGATAGTAAGACCAAGTCATTCTTTTTTGCATAAGGTCCACTGGGAGGATAATGTTCATTGCCACCCGCAACTCAGCCTGCCGGTTCCCTCCCAGACTCTGCCTCCTTTTGTTTCTCCTTGCGGATTCTCAAACCTCTGAAGAAGGCATGCAGGCACTGTTAAGTCCCTTTCTGTGCAGGAGAGATCTGCATGCTGGGGATGCCCTACATGCATTCATCTGGAGAGATTATCTGAGTCTTTATTATGCCATAAGTATTTCAGAAGTAATTAAAGTTGCAACTGCTATACAAATTAAACCTATTTTTAGTTTTATTTAGCTGCTCCAGTACATAAAAATAGTCCAGTAATATTCAATGTTTTTTGTTAATGACATGGATAATGCAGTGGGAAGAATATGTTTATAATATTTAGAATGAGAGGGGTTGCAGGTGCATTGGAAGACAGACTTGGTATTCAAAAAGAGCTTGATAAATTAGAGAATTTACTTGAAGTCAACAAGAGAAATATAGTACTTTGCATTTATCCTTACTGAGATGGAGGAAGGAAAAAAACAATTGCTTAACTACACCATGGGAATAGCTGACTAAGCGGTAGTACTGCAGAAAAAAGTCTGGGGTTATCATGGATCATAAATTGAATATGAGCCAACAATATGATGCAGCTGCACAAAAGGTTAATGTAATGTGTATAAACAGAAGTGTAATTGTTCCACTCCACTTGACACTGGTGAGGTAATTGTTCTGCTGTACTTGGAACTAGTGAAGCCTTAGCTGGAGTAGTGGGTCCAGTTTTGTGTGCCTCTCTTTAACAAATTGGAGAGAATCAGGGGAGAGCAACACAAGTGATAAAAGAGTTTAAAAACCTGACCTATAAGGAAATAGTGAAAGAAAACAGTTTGCATGTATAGTCTTGAAAAAAGGAAGGCTGATAACAGGCTTCAACCATGTTTAAAGGCCTTTATAAAGATGTTGATGATCAACTGATCTCCGTGCCCACTGAAAAGAGGACAAGACGTAATGGGTGTAATTTGTAGAAAAGAGATTTAGGTTAAATGTTATGTAAAAACTGTTTAACCATGAGCGTAGTTAAGCTCTGAAATAGGCTTCCAAGGAAGTCTGTAGCATCCCCATTATTGGAGATTTTAAGAACAGGTTAGAACCTGTCAGGAAAGACCTTGGTTTACTTGGTACTAGCTCACTGTGGGGGGCTGAACTAGATGACCTCTAAAAAGTCCCTTCCAGCCTTACATATCTATTATTTCTATGATTTTCCATTGCATGGGACGTGTGATTGATAGGTAGGGGCAAGGATCATGAAAATACATGAGTGGTACAATAAGGCACTTCTTGGGCACCTGCATTGATTTCTAGTGCCCTGTTTTAAGACTTTGTCCTGGAGCTGAGTCAGGTGACCAAAGGTCACAGGGTAACATCCCAGACATGAGGCTTACTGTAAGTGGGTACCTTTTCAGTGAAAAGAGATGGCGACCTGGCTGGAGTCCTTGCTACACCATCTGGGGTATACTAGAGATGTAGGAGTCTCAGCTGGAAAAGACTTTAGGAAAGAGGAGGTTTGGGGTTGGTACTGGAGAGTGTGAGGAAGAGGGCTAATAGATGTCTTTCTAAGTTGCCATTGAGCTGTTTTACTGAAAGGGAGGCAGGACTTAACTTTCAATGATCTTGGAAATGCTGCAGTGTACCCGTGTTTTCAAAGAGCTCATTTCTCTGCCCTTTTCCAAGGCAGCTGAGCACACATCGTTCGGTTATTCACTTTTGAGTCATGAGTGCTGAATGAAATCAATTTGAAAAAGAGTTATTACCTTAACAGGCCGTAAACATTTCTGCCTTGACTGGCAAACAATCATTAAAAGCCTTTATTAAATTTTGCATCTGTTCCGTTCACCACTTAGCCATTTCTTTTCATTCTGAAGGATTATAACCAAGAATGAATGAGTCTCCTCCAAGATTGGTCAGGGCACAATATATTTATGAAGTAACTGAATAATCCTTTCCTCCATATACACAGATTTATTTTTTATATTTGCTAAAAATATTCGCTCTCTTACATTCCCGTGACAGCAGACTTTTAGCCTGTGAGTAATGACACTCAAGATCAGGCAGCTTGTTAAAAAAATCCAACAACAATTGGACAGTGTTCAGTGCCTTTCCCAACAAAAATCTATGTTCCTCTCACTCACAAACTCATCTTCCCAGTGCAATACAGTGACGTGTGCATTTTCAGAAAAACCAAAACAGACAATTTCAGGCAAAAGGTAAATTAGCCCACTTAGGGTATGTCTAGACTACAGGGTTTTGTTGACAAAAGTTGGCTTTTGTCAACAAAACTATACCTGCATCTACACTACCGCCGCGTTCTGTCGACAGTAAGTCGACAGAATGTGGCAGTTTTGTCGACAGCGGTAAACCTCATTTTACGAGGAATAACGCCTTTTTTCGAAAGATAGCATCTAGACTCTCTTTCAAAAAAGCAGCTTGCTTTGTCGACAATACTGATCGTAGTCTAGACGCTCTTTTTCGACAGAGGCTTTGTCCACAGTATCTGTCGACAAAGCCTCTGTTGAAAAAGGCGTGCAGTCTAGACATAGCCTTAGTCTCAGTACAAGGTAGCAACTGTTTTTCACTAGACGAGGCCCCTACACACAGTGATTTGTACATTTATTGTCTGCAGCCTGGATTATTATGAAAGCTGAAGACAAATCTCAAAGGGGTAGCCGTGTTAGTCTGTAGCTGCAAACACAATGAGAAGTCCTGTGGCTCTTTAAAGACTAACAGATTGCATCTGATGAACTGGGTTTTACCCAGGAGTGCTTATGTATACATAAACCTGTTAGTCTTTAAGGTGCCACAGGACTCCTCATTGGTTTTGTATCTGAAGTGGAATGTGAAACCAATTCAAGGGTTTCTGGTAGTGCAAAATGCTACTGCCTGCCTTTTAGGTCTCCATGATTGTCTCATGCCTGAGCTTCACTTTCTCTTCTGGCTCCTCCTTCACTTCCACTGCTTGTTTGATCTGTCCTGATCTTCAAAGCCAGTAAATAGATCAGATCCATCCCAGCTGTACTAGAGCCCACATTTCCCTCTTCAGAATGCCATAACCAAGGCTCAGAATGGTGGATGTGAGAGCTAAGGACAAAGAATTCTTAACTGAGGGGACTTGCCTGACTTCCAGGAGGCGATTAGAAAAATCAAGAGTGGCCAAGTTTAGGAAACACACCAAAATGTCTTTATTATGAGAGCTTTTCCCGCAGAACCAACATGAGTCACAACCTTCTCCCCATCTTAACTACCACAGAAAAAGCCCTGCCTCAATCACAGTTTTCTATATCCTAAATAGGGAAGAGAGGTGGCCAGTTAGCCTGCCTTAGAAAACAAGTTTTAGTGGTAATGTAGACCTTTGTGGTCTTACATGGTAAAGTATGACAAATTACCATCAGCTATTACACACACAAAACAGGGATAGCATATAGCGCTAAAAAAAATGTTTCATAAGCACATACAGTACTGCAGTTAGCATGACATAACACCATGAATTCAGAGTGGCTGCAGATATAGTTTGTTCTTTTTCTTTAGTGATTCCAAGAAATTACTTTCTGGCAGATGTTGTGCTCATTGAAGTTAACGTGAAATGCTGCACGGGCCTTGAATCTAATCTTGTCAACTACTCAGTGCTCTAAAATCCTACATTAGAGCCCAATTCTGCAAGGTCCTGGGGCCCTCTTGGATGATTTACTAAACACTCTCACCAACTCTCTGCTGACTCTACCTCCAGAAACCAAGAATCCTCCTCAGCCTCTTCATCGCTTTCTTCTTGAATTGTGTGAAAACATTAAACATCATTGCGACTTATTTTCTTGTCTTTTAGCTGGATACTGAGAAGACAAAATTGAAGTCAGAACGATGGGCTTCCAGGGAGAGTGGCAGTGGAGGTGGGAGAAGTGAAGCAATGGAATCAAGCGGGGACTGTGACGATGAGGATGGATGTCAAGGATCTGGTGACAGAATTCACACAACAGGTAAACACAGCAAAAATGTTCTATGAATGTTCATTCATATTTTAAAGCAGGTTTCAACTGGGTTGTGTTTTGAAGTTTTTCCATGAACATGAGTAAAGGAAAACATGATGCTTGTGGAAAGTGAATTTAAACTTAGATCTCAAGTATTTGTTGAAAGTGAATTTCAAAATGTCATATTGGATTGTAATATCTGAAATGTGTTGGTGACTGTCATCAAGGTTTTTTTAAAAGAGGCATTAGGCAACTAACCAAAGCAATATCACTTTCAGAATTGAAATGCTGGATATTTGCAGCTGCAGCTGGTTGAAAAGAATGACAACAGAACTTTTTTTTAATGAAATGAACCTGTTAGCAGAAATATATTGATTTTTGACAAAAAGATTTTTCATGTCTTGAGAAAGAGCTGCCAGGAAAAATCTACCCCAGAATAGTCAGTAATCCAGCATTCAGAGCTCTTAACTGGGATGTAGATAGACCTAGGTTCAAGTCCTTGCTCTGGTGGGTTGATTGTATATGTCTGCATCTTTTCATGGGTTTCATTTTTGTTTGTCAGGGTGAAAATTATTTTCAGAATATTGAAATTTTAAATGAAACAAAAAATTGTTTCTCGGCCAGCCCTATTTCCTGCGTTGGGCAGGGGGCAGGACTTGAGGACCTCTTGACGTCTCTTCCAGCCCTAGGATTCTCTGATTCTATGCTTCTGAGATATTCAAATGTGGACAAGAGAGTATTCATGGAAACTATAAATAATTTTGAATAAGAAATAAATGTGGAGATTTTCCACATGCTTCTTGCAAATGTTTTACAAACAAAGCTTAGGAACTGAAGATGAATACATTATTTATTTTAAAATATTTACTCGACAATTAATATTCTATTGTTTGCATATTGTTCTGACTTCTGAAAAATTTCTTATTTATGCCCCCGACACATGAGATCAGAGTGATGAAAATTTGAAGTAATATGATTTTTCTTTGCAGGTGCTACATTGTAAAAAATAAGTAGGTGCTAAATCCTTTCCAGTTGATAATTGAACTATTTATATATTGTTATACTGCCAAAACACACAGTGACTCTTTTCTAACTAAAAAATGAAACAATAGAAGCTTTGAAAATGTTGTTTATAGTTTACTTTAATAATGTGAAATAAGGAAGCAATCTGTTGAAATAAAATTATTTATGATGAGATTGTTGTGGATGGAAAAAAACAATATTTGTATAACTAGCTCCTTCATTGGTTTGGTAGGTATTATATCAACTAAAATATAAGTACAATTAATTTGACCACATGCTTTAGATTTGGAACTGTAAGAGTAGATATTCCTTCTGAAAATGTGTAACAGTGTGTCATAATTAATATATTATATTACTAGCAGTAAGTTTGCAGATACCAACTTGGGAGGGGTTGCAAGTGCTTTGGAGGATAGGGTCATAATTCAAAATGATCTGGACAAACTGGAGAAATGGTCTGAGGTAAACAGGATGCAGTTTAATAAGGACAAATGCATAGTACTACACTTAGGAAGGAACAATCCATTTCACACATACAGAATGGGAAGTGATTATCTAGGAAGGAGTAACTGAAAAAATAATGAATAGTCCAGCAGCACCTTAAAGACTAATAAAACATGTAGATGGTATCATGAGCTCTTGTGGGTACAACCCACTTCTTCAGATGAATGGAGTATTAAAAGTCCAGTACCAAAATAAATACAGGATGGGGTGGGGGGGGAGGGGGGGAAAGGGGAAATTGTGAATTACAGTGTTCATGATACAAGAAGCTGATGGCTCCCAAATTTGTAAATGAAGTTAAGTTCCAACACTTCTCTGTGTATTTGGCTTGTGCAGTTGGCCTGAAACAACACAGTGACTTTGAAATCCATTAGTGAGTGCCCGGGCAGGTTAAAGTATTCTCCAGCAGGTTTCTGTTTATTGCCTTTTCAGATATCTGATTTGTGTCCATTAATTCTTTCCCGTAGAGACTGTCCAGTTTGGCCAATATGTATGGCAGAGGAACATTGCTCGCATTTGATGGCATTGATCAGATTGGTGGATGTGCAGTTAAATGAGCTCCTGTTATAGTGGCTGATGTAGTTAGATCCAGTGATGAAATCATTTGTGTAGGTGTGTGGACAGAGTTGGCACAGAGGCTGATTGCAGATGTGGGTTCCTGGATGATTACGATGGAGATGTGCTACGTGGTCACTGTGTTTGAGGTTAGGTGGTTTTCTGTAGGTAAGAACTGGCCTTTCCCGCAAGGCCTGTGAGAGTGAGGGGTCATTTTCCAGAATGGTCGATAATGTGTTGGAAGGGTTTAAGGGGATAATGTGTTGGAAGGGAAGAGCCGGGTTTGGGCAATCTGCGCATGCGCAGATCGCCGGACAGCGCAGCTCACCGTGGTTCGGCAAGCCCTGTCTATATAGAGCCTGTAGGTGTTTGTCTCTGTCTGTGGGATTGGAGCAAATCCGGTTGTATCTTAGGGGTTGGCTGTGAGAAATGTGTCTTGGATGGAAGCTAGCAGCATGAAGGTAAGTGTTGCAGTTGGAAGGTTTCCAGCATAGGATGGTGGAAATGTGTCCATCATGCAATTGTACTGTAGTGTCAAGGAAGTGGATCTTTCATGTGGACTGATCCAGGCTAAGGTTGATGGTGCAGTGGAAGTGGTTAAAAACCCTGTGAAATTCTTCAATGGTCTCTTTCCCGTGCATTCATATGATGAAGATGTCATCAGTGTAGCGTAAGTAGAGTAAGGGTGCTAGGGGGCGAGAGCTAAAGAAACGTTGTTCAAGATAGGCCATAAAGACATTGGCAAATTGTGGAGCCATGCAGGTGCCCATGGATGTGCTGCTGACTTGAAGATACAAATTGTCTCCTAATCAGAAGTGGTTGTGGGTGAGGACAAAGTCACAGAGCTCTGTAACTAGGTGTTCAGTGGTGTCACCAGGGATGATGTTCCTGATAGCCTGTAATCTGTCTTCATGTGGAATGTTGGTGTAAGGAAAGCACATGATACCATCTACATGTTTTGTTAGTCTTTAAGGTGCTGCTAGACTATTCGTTGTTTTTTAAGTTTTTCCAGTTACAGACTAACTCGGCTACCCCTCTAAAGTTTAAGGAGACTAGAAAAAGGATCTAGGGCCATGGTCACCAACCGGTCGATTGCGATCGACTGGTCGATTGCAAGTCCTCGACCAGTCGATCGCAGGGCGTTCGCTCCCCCTCTATTTTCCCTCCACCTCCAAGAAGCCCCATTACCTACCTCCAGCAACAATGGAGGTAGTGCCGGCTTCCCGTGGGGTGGACGGAAGTCCTGCAGCTTCACGCCACTTGCGGGGATTCTGGAAGTGTGCTGGCTGCTCCCCTCCCACAGGTCTGTGGCATGCCAGGCGCACTGCGGGAGGAGGCATCAGCCCCAGAGGAGAAGAGCGGCAGCTTCCCTGCGCCACAGGAGGGGTGAGTCAGCCCTGGGGGAGGCACGAGCGGGAGTGGGAGGTCAGCTCCAGGGCAGGCACACACAGGAGGGAGGGGTCGGCCCCGGGACAGGTGCGCGTGGGGGTTTCCCCATACTGCAGGAGGGGGGAGTCGTGCCCGGAGGAGGCACGCGCTGGCTTCCCTCTTGGGGGATGGGAGGAATCCTGGGAGGAGGCAGGTACAGGAGACTCCCTGCTCTCACTGGCCCCCTGCTCCCCTACCCCCTATTCCCTGCCCCTTGCCCCCTCTTCCCACTCCCCAGCCACAGAACCCTGTCCCCACTCCCGGCCCCAGCCACAGAACTCTGTCACCAGCGGCAACCTGTCCCCAGCTGCAGAAACCTGTCCCCACTGGCACTCTGTCCCCTGCTGTGGAACCCTGTTCCCTCGCCTCCCAGAACGCTGTTCCCTCTCCCCTGCCCCCAGCTGCAGAACTCTGTCCCCACTGGCACCCTGTCCCCTGCCAAAGCACCCACTAGCACCCTTCCCCAGTACTATGTCCCCTGCTCCCACCAACACAGTTGGGGCCACATTAGTGAAGCTTGACCCGGGGGGGGAGAGTTTTTTTGCATCTCACTTGTGTGGCCCCAACTGACTTTTCTGTGGGTCAGTGACCCCTGACTCAAAACAGGTTCCCCGCCCTTCTCATAAATAAAGACAACGCAGAAACTTTTTGTGTTTGACATAATATTTTATTTAAAAATGAAGCCTGGCCAACAAACCCCCAATTGGATCCAAGCCCCCATCTGGCCACAGCATCATAACACTCCTGCACTCCCCTTTCCCCCAGAACCTGCATCTGAGCCTATCATACACTGGAACCTCCTGCCCTGAGCCCCTCACATACCCCAACCCAAATTCCTGAACCCTCACATCCAAAAGTCTGTGGCTTGTTTAGTACCCTAATCCTACATCTGACCCCAACACTGCCAGGCCTGGAGCACCCTCCCTGAGCCAGAGTCCACTTATCCACCTCCTCCTGCATCCAGATTTCCTCCCAGAGCTTGCACCTCTCACCTCTTCCCACACCCAAATTCCTCATTCCCACCCCAGAGCCCTACACATCCTGTCTCAACCCAGCGAGGGTATGGATAGACTGCAGGGCTGTGTCTAGACTGGCAAGTTTTTCTGCAAAAGCATTTGCTTTTGCGGAAAAACTTGCCAGCTGTCAACGCTGGCTGCTTGAATTTCCGCAAGAGCACTGACTTTGTAATGTACAAAATCAGTGCTTCCTGCGGAAATACCATGCTGCTCCCGTTCAGGCAAAAGTCCCTTTTGCGCACAGCTTTTGCACAAAAGGGCCAGTGTAGACAGCTCTGGTTTGCTTTGCGCAAAAAAGCCCCGATCACGAAAATGGCGATCGGGGCTTTTTTGCACAAAAGCGCGTCTAGATTGGCATGGACGCTTTTCCATAAAAAGTGCTTTTGTGGAAAAGTGTCCGTGCCAATCTAGACACTCTTTTCCGCAAATGCTTTTAACAGAAAACTTTTCCGTTAAAATCATTTGCGGAAAATCATGCCAGTCTAGACGTAGCCCAGGGCTGTGTCTAGACTGCATCCCTTTTCCGTAAAAGGGATGCAAATTAGACACATCGCAATTGCAAATGAAGCGGGGATTTAAATCCCCCCGCTTCATTTGCATAAACATGGCTGCCGCTTTTTTCCAGCTCAGAGCTTTGCCGGAAAAAAGCGCCAGTCTAGATGCGGATCTTTCGGAAAATAAAGTCTTTTCTGAAAGATCCCTTATTCCTCTAGACACAGCCCATGAGTTTTTCAGGATTCCGGAGATATCCCAGAAAAACTCTTCTGCATCCAGGGGATGCGTTTGTTCTTTCGCTTCTTTTAGTGGAGAGCAAACATGATCTTTTGATCATCCCTATATTCCTGTTTCCACAAGGAATAAGGGGGCTTCTAAAAGAAGGGTTTTTTCTGACATTTTGTCCAGAGTAGACAGGCCAAATGTTGGAAAAACCTCTTCCTACAGAAGAATTGGGAAAAAAGGCAGCAGTATAAGAGTTGGGGATAGCAAGTGATGGAGAGGAGGAGAATAGAGAGGGTGGGACTTCGGAAAGGGGCAGGGCTTCAAGGAAGAGGCGGGGCAGTAGATCTTGGCTTGTTCTGTCATTTAAAAAGTGATCTTGGGTGTAAAAAGGTTGGGGTCATAGTGGACTAAAAGCTAACTATGACACTGATGCAAAAAAAAGCAAACATGAATCTACAATGCATTAACAGGAGTGTTGAGAGCAAGACACAAGAAGTAATTCTTTTGATCTGCTCTTCCTTGATCAGGCCTCATTTGGAATATTGTGTCCAATTCTTGCCAGCACATTTCAAGAAAGATGTGGAAAAATGGGAGAGGTTTCAGAGAAAGGCAACAAAAATTATTCAAGGTCTAGAAAACATGACCTACCAGAGAGGACTGAAAGAACTGGGTAGCTACGTCTACACTGGCATGGTTTTCCGGAAATGCTTTTAACGGAAAAGTTTTCCGTTGAAAGCATTTTCGGAAAAGCGCGTCTAGATTGGCAGGACGCTTTTCCGCAAAAGCACTTTTTGCAGAAAAGCGTCCGTGGCCAATCTAGACACGCTTTTTTGCAAAAAAGCCCCAATCGCCATTTTCGTGATCGGGGCTTTCTGGCAGAAAACAAATCTCTGCTGTCTACACTGGCCCTTTTGCGCAAAAGTTTTTCGGAAAAAGACTTTTGCCCGAATGGGAGTAGTATAGTATTTCCGCAAAAGCACTTACAATCTTACATGAGATCGTCAGTGCTTTTGCAGAAATTCAAGCGGCCAGTGTAGACAGCTGGCAAGTTTTTCAGCAAAAGCAGATGATTTTGCGGAAAATCTTGCCAGTCTAGACACAGCCAGTTTGTTTAGTTTAGAAAAGAAAAGTCTGAGAGGGGACATAATAGCAGTTTTCAAGTATCTAAAAGGGTATTACAAGGAGGAGGAAGAAAAATTTTTCTTTGTTACCTCTAAAAATAAGGCAAGAAGCAATGGACTTAAACTGTAGCAAGGAAGGTTTAGGTTGGACATTAGGAAAAACTTCCTACGTGTCAGGGTGGGTAAACATTGGAATAAGTTGCCTCGGGAGGTTGTGGAATCTCCATCTCTGGAGATATTTAAGAGTAGGGGTATGTCTACACTACAAAGTTAATTTGAACTAACAGCCGTTAGTTCGAATTAACTTTCATAGGCGCTACACAGGCAAACCACTAGTTCGAACTTAATTCGAACTAGCGGAGCGCTTAATTCGAACTAGGTAAACCTCATTCTACGAGGACTAATGCCTAGTTTGAATTAAGTAGTTCGAATTAAGGGCTGTGTAGCCACTTAATTCGAACTAGCAGGAGGCTAGCCCTTCCCAGCTTGCCCTGGTGGCCACTTTGGGCACAACCAGGGAAATTCTTCTGCCCCCCTCCCGGCCTCGGAGCCCGTAAAGGGGCACGGTCTGGCTATGGTGCCCGTGCCAGGTGCAAGCCTGCCAGCACCCAGCCAGCAGACCCTGCACCTGGCATGGCACGAGCCAGCCACCTGCTGCCACCCAGCCCTCCGCCTCTTCCCAGGACCAGGCTGGCGGCTCCTAGGAGCCTGTCCGGGGCCGCAAGAGGCGGGCGCCCGCCTGGTCTAGTGCGGAGATCGTGGACCTCATCCAGGTTTGGGGGGAGGCCTCCAACGTCCACGACCTCCGCACTAGGCACAGGAAAGTGGCTGTCTAGGGAAGGATAGCTGCCAGCCTGGCCATCAAAGGCATGAAAATCAAGGTGGTCCAGTGAGACCCTTGACTCTAAGCCCTGAACTTAGAACATAAGAATGGCCGTACTGGGTTAGACCAAAGGTCCATCTAGACCAGTAGCCTGTCTGCTGACAGAGGCCAACACCAGTTATCCTGGAGGGGATGGACCGAAGACAATGACCAAGCCATTTATCTCGTGCCATCCATCTCCAGCCTTCCACAAACAGAGGCCAGGGACACCGTTCCTACCCCCTGGCTAATAGCACGCCATGGATCCAACCTCCATGACTTTATCTAACTTCTCTTTAAACTCTGTTATAGTTCTAGCCTTCACAGCCTCCTGTGGCAAGGAGTTCCACAGGTTGACTATGCGCTATGTGAAGAAGAACTTTCTGTTATTAGTTTGAAGCCTGCTACCCATTCCTTTCCTTTGGTGTCCTCTAGTCCTTCTGTTATGGGAACTAATGAAGAACTTTTCTTTATGCACCCTCTCCACACCACTCATGATTTTATAGACCTCTATCATATCCCTCCTCAGTCTCCTCTTTTCCAAACTGAAAAGTCCCAGTCACTTTAGCCTATCCTCATATGGGACCTGTTCCAAACCCCTGATCATTTTAGTTGCCCTTTTTGGAAGCCTTTCCAAGGCCAAAATATC